>NC_090646.1:328279029-328612779 GCF_040937935.1 Hyperolius riggenbachi | reverse complement strand
GATTTATTATGAAGGATACTCCTCACTCATGGAAGATGAAACTTGCTGAATACTTCCTGTTTTGAAGGTATTTAGTGTTTTTGGCATAGCTGTTTTAGTTGGCTAGTCTAAGGTTTCATTAAGCCTGCTAAAAAATATCCTGGTAATTTTGTTTCTCAGTAACTTATCGAGGTACTCTAACACCTAGGTTCTCAACGTGTGGTACACGTACCCCAGGGGGTACTTCTGATGGTTCCAGGGGGTACTCGGGCTTGGTATACTTAACCAAAAATAACAAATTTAGAGTTTTAGAAGATGATAAATCTTATTTAAGCAACACCAAATTTAGTGTTTTAGCTAATTAAAAGCAATAGTACATTTTGGGAAATTGTTGAGAACCAATTATCCTTTACTACGATTAAATAAATATTTGTCAAGGGTTACTTGTGATAATTTTTACTATGCTAGGGGGTACTTGGTAAGTGCAGGGTTTTAAAAGGGGTACATAAAAATAAAATGTTGAGAAACACTGCTCTAACACAACTCTCATAACCACAGAACAATATTCAATCAACACCTTGCACTGCTGAAGGTCAAAACACCAAGTTGCATTATATGTATTTGTGTAGGTTATAGATGTCATACTATACATACTGCCATACTTGCATCATTTTACATACCGTATTAGTCTGGCTTTTCATTGACACGAATTAAGAATTTGCCTATTCCATCCATGGTGTTTAAATTATGCATTATAAGGTTTTTTTGTTTGCCCATGAGAAGATGAAAATACTTTGTATTGAGAATGCAAAAAAGATACTTTCTCCAGGTAACTGACAAAAATGTACAGTCAGATGAACCAGATTGCAGCCTAGATTTCAAAGGAAGTGGTGCTCAGTGTAGTTTGCCTTCTTAAAGCGGGATTGTGAGCCACAAAATCAAATTCCATTTACCCACTGCTTTGTGTTTATTATGCAGCCAGTAACCTTATCCTGCATTGCAAGCACTCCAATCTAATCAGAAATGTTTCTGCTGTAATAAATCTTATCTCAGTCAAACTGTCTCTATTTGGTACACTGCCGATGTGAAGGAAGCTTGTCATCTTCCCTCCCACATTCCTGCTCTTCATTGATGGGTTGAGGGCAGTTCCGTGTGAAGCTGCTGAAATCTGATCTATGCCATGCTCACGTTAACAAAGCAAGCTAGATGTGATCGTGCAGTTTCTAGGAGAAAAAAAAGTAAGGGAGGAAATTACATCAGGATTGGCTTCAGTCAGAAGTAATCAAAATGGAAAATGCCAGGAACAGTTTTCTCTTTAGTTACTATATAAAATTCACTGACATCAATACAAGCAGTAGACCAGCACAGAGGCGCTTAGCATAAAACCAGACCTGTTTAGTATATGCTCCATCTTATTGCCTGAGGAAACTGGTCACTCCCGCAAAACGTGTTTTACTTTACTGGAGTATGTAAATAAATAGTTTTGCTGAAAATCGTCATTTTCTTGTGTCTCCGAGGAGGAGGTAAGTCCACCACTACCTTCTCATTTTTAAACATTATAAATCTTTTTATCCTTCTGGCGCCTCCATACTACGTCATATCCACCCTTGGTGAAGGGGTGTTACCACTTCTTTCCTTGATCTACAGAGAACGACTTCTTAAAGAGAACCTGTACTGAAAAAAGTGAGAACGGGCCCATAGGATATTATTGCACTAGCGCTTTAAAAACGCTAGCGTTTGAGCGTTTTGCCAAAATCGCCGGCAAAACGCTCTAGTGTGAATGGGCCCTAAAAGAGACCAAAAATCCCTCCTACTAAAAAGTAATGCTCAATGTAGTTTGCCTGCTTAAAACAGAAGGCATTTACGATAATTCAGCTTTAAGTGAACAATTGTGGTCTCGCACAATGCATCACTACTGAATATGCAAATTATCTCTTTATGTTGTGGCTCTGTAAATTGTATAAGCTATAGGCTATACACTAGAAGTTCTGGATGTAAGCTTGGCTTCAGGGGCATAAAGAGATAATTTGCATATTTAGTAGTGATGCATTGTGGGTAACCACAGGCGCTCACTTAAACCTGAATTATCACAAATCCTTTCTGTTTTAAAGCGGTGGTAATCCCCGGTGTTTTGCACTTTTAGGTGTGAATGGAGTCCTAATCCCCTATACTTTCCTACTAGTTTTGGGAGAAAGGAAGTGAAAAATCCTTTCAAGATTGGTTTAGTTTAAATGTTCAAAGTGAAATGTATGAATTTATTTGTTTTCTATCCTTTGTGCCATTCCAGGGCCAAGGTTACAACCTTGCAGTAGTGCAGAGCAAGTGATATTTGTACTCCAGTGACTCTGTATGAGGCGTGTGTATAGCACTGAACAAGTCATCTGGCTCTGCATAAGGTTATATAAAGAAGTGATCCTAAGCACATGTCATTTTAGTGACACACTGGTTATTTTTGGTTGTGAGGCAGACTTTAATTCCTAGAACTTGTATATTACAGCATATTTTAGATAGGATTATTACTAGGAGATGGTGCACAAGGTCTAATCTCTGAATAGGCTTGTCACATTCTTGGACAGGCTGGTGGGTACTGGCAGCTTGTGTGGGATGATGCAGGTTCATACTTTGGTGCACTGGGGCACAGTGCTGCACTCTGCAAAGAATCAAACTCAGAAAGAAGATTTATATTCTATTCTCCAGTTAGGACAGCCATACACTATGCAATCATTATTTCGCTGATTAATCTTCAGGGAATATTGATAGCTTACTGCCTTGCAACACTTGATACTAAACCGATATCAGCAGATATGGGAGTATTGATTTAAACCACCAATCCAGTGTATAGTATGGTTGTTTTTTTTCTAGTTTATCCTTGATCAATAAAAAGTATGGGTGATCCTGATCAAAGTTTGATCGGTATACTGATAAAAGGGCAATCAAGAAAACCCTCGTTTTTTTAAATGCATTTCCATATTTCTCTCTTCAACTTCTCAGCTTTACTTTAACCTCTTGAGGACTGCAGGGCTAAACCCCCCTAGTGACCAGGCAATTTTTAGTTTAAAAGGCCACTGCAGCTTTAAGGCCAAGCTGCAGGGCCGCACAACATAGCACACGAGTGATTTCCCCCCCCCTTTTCTCCCCACCAACAGAGCTCTCTGTTGGTGGGGTCTGATCGCTCCCCCCATGTTTATTTTTCTTTAATAAATATTTGTGTTGCCGTTTTAAAAAAAAAAAACAACCCTCTTCCTTTAAATCCCTTCCCTCCCTCGCTCCCTCCCTCCCCACAGCCGGCCAATTACGGCGATCGGCTGTCATAGGCTTCTGCCTATGAGAGCCGATTGCTCTCTTGTCCCCCAGGGGGACAGCCGTGTCACGTGCTGATCGCAGCGCTGCACAGAGTAAATAGACGGCGATCACGCCGTCTAACAGTCTCCCGAGCGGAAGGCGGAGCGCGCGATCTCCTGCAAAACAGAGCCCCATGACTTTACGCCAATTGCCGTTAGGCGGTCCTGGGGCTGCCGCCGCGGCCACGCCTGCCGGCGTGAGGCGGTCGGCAAGAGGTTAAAGAGACACTGAAGTGAAAAAAAAAAAATATGATCTAGTGAATTGGTTGTGTACTATGAATAATTACTAGAAGATTAGCAGCAAAGAAAATATTCTCATACTTTTATTTTCAGGTATATAGTGTTTTTTCTAACATTGCATCATTCTATAATATGTGCAGATTACACAACACTCAGCATTCAAAATGAGTCTTTCAGAGCAGTCTGTGAAGAAATGACCTCTCCTCTAGCAGAGGAAAAGTAAATAGTCCAGGAACAGTTGAGATAATAAAATTCAGATAACAGCCCTCTCCACGACTAACTTAGTCGGAGAGCTTAAAGAGAATCTGTATTGTTAAAATCGCACAAAAGTAAACATACCAGTGCGTTAGGGGACGTCTCCTATTACCCTCTGACACAATTTCGCCGCTCCTCGCCGCATTAAAAGTGGTTAAAAACAGTTTTAAAAAGTTTGTTTATAAACAAACAAAATGGCCACCAAAACAGGAAGTAGGTTGATGTACAGTATGTCCACACATAGAAAATACATCCATACACAAGCAGGCTGTATACAGCCTTCCTTTTGAATCTCAAGAGATCATTTGTGTGTTTCTTTCCCCCTGTTCTCATGCACTGAAGTTTCAGGCTGCTTGTTTCTTCCTGCAAACAGCTTTGCCCTTGTCTGTAATTCTTCAGTATGTGAAAGCCCAGCCAGCTCAGAGGACGATTTATCCAGCTTGTAAAAGATAAGAGAGAAGAGAGAAGCTGCTCTAATCCTAAATAACACACAGGCAGTGTGCATAGAGGGACCTGGAAGGGGGAGTTCATAGCAGAACCACAACAATGAAGAACTTGGCAGCCTTCCAGACACAGGCCGACAAGTCTGACAGGGGAAAGATACATTGATTTATTACAGAGACAGTGATAGTATAAAGTGCTGCAGTAAGCCAGGACACATTAGAATAGCTTTTTGAACTTGTATGATGATAAAAACCAGGATGCAATTTTTGTTACGGAGTCTCTTTAATGGCTTGTTTGCATAGAGATAACAACTGGAGTTTCTCAACTCTTCCTGTACTGGAAACAATTACACTGATGTATCTGATCTTAATGTTTTATTTCTTAGCTGTGCTACACATACAAATCATAATATCATCATTTTTTTTTCGCTTCAGTGTCTCTTTAAGTAGCTACATTTTAAGTCTGAAATGTCACAGTAGCCATGTCATTATGACATAAATCTGCTTGAACAAAGATAATAAAATTACCCTTTGAAGTCTTCTCCATTATCCTGCTATTAGCAGTGTTTTCTCAGCCAGATACAAGGGATTTGGCTTCTATTTACTTTTCAGAAGAAATGTTGCTGCGTTCAGCTTTCTGCATCCAATTTGAATGCCTTATTTACATACAAATGTACTGGTTTTAGAAACCCTTACAATAAGACATTAGTACTAATGAAAAGGAACTGGAGGCATCCTCGTACTTGGTACTATGCTCTTAGTACTATATGTGCACATATCACATGGCAGTTCAGGTATGCTTCCAAGCAAATTTGTATTAAGTTGCCAACCGGCTAACGCCAATGGGCGTGGCCACAGTGGCAGCCCCAGGACTGCCTAACGCAAATTGGCGTCAAGTCCTGGGGCTCTGTTTTGCAGGAGATCGCGCGCATCTCCTGCTTGGGGGCGGAGCTCCCCCCCCCTCAGTCTTCGAGCAGCAATCGCCGCTCGGGAGACTGTTAGATGGCGAAACTGCCGTCTAAACACATAGTATAGCGCTGCGATCAGTGTCACACGGCTGTCCACCTGGGGGACAAGAGAGCGATCGGCTCTCATAGGCTGAAGCCTATGACAGCCGATTGCGTGATTGGCTGGCTGCAGGGAGGGTAATAAGTTAAAAAAATAAATGTATATTTAGTTAAAAAAACAGACATAAATATTGATTAAAAAAAAAAAAAAAAAAACACCTGGGGGGCGATCAGACCCCACCAACAGAGAGCTCTGTTGCTGGTGGGAATCACTCGTGTGCTGTGTTGTGCAGCCCTGCAGCTTGGCCTTAAAGTGGATCCGAGATGAACTTTTACTCATTGCATAATTGTGTTCCTTTCCTATTCTTTATAGGGCATTCCTCAAGCCAAATACTTTTTTTGTTTGTGTTTTAATACTCTAATTCCCTATAAACTATCTAAACTTTAGGTAACCTATATAGACAAGTTACTTGTTATAGTTAGTTTTTCATCTCGGATCTGCTTTAAAGCTGCAGTGGCCATTTTAGTTGAAATTGGCCTGGTCTTTAGGGGGGTTTACCACTGCGGTTCTCAAGTGTGTACCTGATCTCAGAAGTCCTCTCTGCTCTAAAAGATACACAACAGCATAATAACAAATCCTAAAATAAATCTGCACAGTTTCTACTTCCTGATTCATGGAAGCAGACATATTTTTTACAGCCTATACTTTCAAATGGGCTTATCTGCCATAGGCAGTCATGTTGTCAGAATTCTAGCGGTTTTATTTACGCAGGAAAAAGCTGTCATAAGTGTATGGTTTAAGTTTTAATGTTCTATACAAAATTTCATTGTAAAGTGAAAAGTTAGAGTACTTTATATTGCTCTGTGACATAACATATTCCAGGCTGTAAGGCCTATAAGATTATTCTAGTTACAAAAAGTCAGAGCATTCTTGTTTATGCTAGTGCGTGGCTTTAATATTTAACCTTTTCGGGACCGCGTGCAGTAGATTCTACGCCGCACTTGTGGCTGTTCTAGCCTGATGCGGCGTAGAATCTACGCCGGCCCGCAATTTCCGCTCCCGACGCGATCGTGCGCACCCGGAGGGGGAGATTAAGCTGTCATATGACAGCCGACATCTCCCCCGAGTGATTAGCAGCCATCGCGTATGGCTGCTGATCACACGATCACTACGATCGCCGTCGGATCGTAGTGATCTGTTTGACAGCTGCGGCGGCAGGGGGGGGGAAAGAAGAGGATCCACTCACCTCCCTGCCGTTCCAGTGACGATCGGTGCCCCCCTCCGCTCTGGCCGGCATCTCCGCTTCATCTGACGTCAGCGCCGGGTCCCGGCTTGATGACGTCATCAAGCCGCGACCCGGAACTGCTCGTCAGACAGAACGGAGATGCCGGCCGGAGAAGAGGGTCCCGTGCGGCTCATCGCTGGAGCCTGGAAGGTAAGTGAAGGCTGCTGGCAGAAGGGGGGGCCCAGGCCACCAAGGGGGGACACAATGCCAGGCAGCCACAGACGGGATCCAGCCGCCTGACCCCCCCCCAAACGCGCGCACCCCCTTCCCGCGCAAAATGCCTGGTCCTTAAGGGGGGGGTAGGTGGCCGGTCCCGAAAAGGTTAAAGAGGCTTCTGTGTGAAGACAGAGAAGCAAGTTAAACTCACATTACTGCAGTAATTATAAATGCACATATTTATTACTCACAGATATTCTTAATCTAAATATTAATGATCAATACAGTCCTTCTAAAGAAAGGAATAGTTATTGTTAAACCCTATATAATAGAATCTATTACTTTGAAACATGTAAGCTGTATTCTACCCGTAAGAGATGACAGTAAGACATTCTCGTGAGATTGTTATGGTTCTGGAAGAATTGTTGACGTGCTCTAGTCTCAGAAAGCTGATAACACATGATGTTTTGGGAACAAGTTATATAAATATTAAACAAAGAAGGTGTTTTCCCAATTAGTTAAAGATGACAATGATGCCACCTAGTGGTCTCATATTCTTATGAAATCAACATTATTAATAGATTGTTATTTGTTATAAAAAGCGGACCTCTGCCGGTGGACATTATATTTATTTTATAAGAAAGACAAAAATATAGACATTGATTTTATATTATTAAGATTTAATGTGCAATTATTTCTTTTATGATTAATTGTTTTAAGAAGAATTATATAATAAGCTTTATATTTAAATAAGTATATTAGAAGCCTTATATGTTTCAATAAGCCTTAAATTGCTGAAGGCTCTCACAGGTCTGGTAACAGAGTCAACCTGACCAATCTCATGTCTGGGGAAGTACCAAGACATTCCAACATAATTAGCAGCGAACACTTTATCAGAAATGCGTCATGAATGATATTGTTTAGTCTCCATGTCTGGGTCAGCCAACAGATAAGATGGCTGTTGACGTCCATTTTTAATTACGTGTGTCAGAAATGACCTAAACAAAATGTCAAGCACTCCAAATGACGTTAATTCCCACAAGATAAGGTAATTAAGAATTTATAAACAATAATATTGTGACTTAGGAAATCAAAACATGATAAAGCATTGACGCACGGAAGCTTTAGCCAATCAGAACCTGGGATCCAGGGAAAGTCCAGATTAGGCAGCCATATTGCCTCCAACCCCTATAAAAGTAGGGCCTGAAAGCTCATAGTTTGCAGAAGCCCAACAATCTCCTGAGAAGACACATGAGGCAGAAGCTACCTTCCCACAAGTGGTTCTAGATGCTGAAGAGATGACAGAGAAGGGGTAATATGCTTAATATTCTGGTGATTTACTTTATTAATTTTTCAGCATTAAGTTTTATTAAGATGTTAGCAAGAAGTTTTTTTGGAAGCTATTTTTTATGCTATTTCTTTAAGAAGATTACTACAAGTTTTACACAGCTACTAGATACACAGCTATTGATACAGATGAGACTACTTTTGATCTTATTCTACATAACACAACTGTTATATTCTTTTTGAATGTGCTTAGAAGATTGATGATCGCTTGGCTATAAAGCCTTGATAAGATGGAATACTGTTATAAGGGAACACTACTTGGAACTGTTCATATTTTGTATATATGCTGTATGATTAAGCAAATACAATTTTTTTTATATAAAATCATAAACTGAGTGCTCTGATTCATTTCAAGGTATACCGTCAATCTATAATTACTGTTATAGAGGGTTCAGACCCCACTATGCCGGATTTATATGATAGCAACGCTTTAAGGGCTGGTCCTTTACTGAGTTGGCAATCATGAAAAAGGCAAAATCCGCGCAGGTTTTTGACAATGTGACACAGGGAGATCAAATTACAACTAGTGATTAGACACAAATGAGGGGGAATTGCACGGGCTAAACTCTTAAAATACATACAGGGACAATTTCTGTTACTATTTCCTTCTGTCCTGTGCAAGAGTTCAGGTCCACTTTAACAAAGACAGAAATATGCACAGCGTGGGCTTTTCCACAATGCAATACAATATGAATTTGCATTAATGCATGCTTTTCTCTGTGTGTGTTAGTGAGAGGTTTACAACTGATAAAATTAACAATGAAATGCATGTGTTTCCTTAAAAAGCAGCATATTGAAAACTGTATTCACTAGCAATCCTGGGATCAAAAGGTGGGTAAATGCTTGCCAAAGTAGTGGAAAGCCTGTGAATGGTCCGGGGGCTTCCAAGATCCTCCACAAGCCCACTACTGCTACCTGGGACCCTCTGCTTCAGAGATGCACACCATCCATGTACAAGGACATCCGTACTGTGCATATGTATCTGTTCATACGTGGGCCATACTGGGACATGCCTAGTATGGATGTGCTGCACCGTGTGCGAGCTTGTGGTAATTGAGTTCAGTAGGATAGTGTACTAATAGCTGTATTGGTACACTATCGTTCTGACCTCAATCACTTTAACCACTTCCCGACCGCCGTATATACAATTGGCGGCCGGGAAGTGGACGCCGCAAGGACCGCCGTATTGACAATTGGCGGCGGTCCTTGTATGGGCATGGGCGGAGCGATCGCGTCATCCGTGACGCGATCCTCCGCCTGGCGCCGCTCACCCGCCGCAACATCCCGCCGGCCATACGGAAGCGCCAGCGGGATGTTAACCCGACGATCGCCGCATACAAAGTGTATAATACACTTTGTAATGTTTACAAAGTGTATTATACAGGCTGCCTCCTGCCCTGGTGGTCCCAATGTCCGAGGGACCACCAGGGCAGGCTGCAGCCACCCTAGTCTGCACCAAGCACACTGATTTTCCCCCCCCCCCCCCCCTGCCCCAGATTGCCCACAGCACCCATCAGACCCCCCCCCCCCTGCCCACCCCCCAGACCCCTGTTTGCACCCAATCACCCCCCTAATCACCCATCAATCACTCCCTGTCACTATCTGTCAACGCTATTTTTTTTTTATCCCCCCCCTGCCCCCCGCTCCCTCCTGATCACCCCCCCACCCCTCAGATTCTCCCCAGACCCCCCCCCCCCCCCAGGTACTGTATGCATCTATCCCCCCTGATCACCTGTCAATCACCTGTCCATCACCTGTCAATCACCCGTCAATCACCCCCTGTCACTGCCACCCATCAATCAGCCCCTAACCTGCCCCTTGCGGGCAATCTGATCACCCCCCCACACCAATAGATCGCCCGCAGATCCGACATCAGATCACCTCCCAAATCCATTGTTTACATCTATTCTCTCCTCTAAACACCCACTAATTACCCATCAATCACCCATCAATCACCCCCTATCACCACCTGTCACTTTTACCTATCAGATCAGACCCTAATCTGCCCCTTGCGGGCACCCAATCACCCGCCCACACGCTCAGATTGCCCTCTGACCCCCCCTTATCAATTCACCAGTGCATTAATTACATCTGTTCTTCCCTGTAATAACCCACTGATCACCTGCCAATCACCTATCACCCATCAATCACCCCCTGTCACCCCCTGTCACTGCCATCCATCAATCAGCCCCTAACCTGCCCCTTGCGGGCAATCTCATCACCCACCCACACCATTAGATCGCCTGCAAACCCGCCGTCAGATTACCTCCCAAATGTATTGTTTACATCTGTTATCTTCTCTAAACACCCACTAATTACCCATCAATCACCCATCAATCACCCCCTATCACCAACCGTCACTGTTACCTATCAGATCAGACCCTAATCTGCCCCTTGCGGGCACCCAATCACCCGCCCACACGCTCAGATCGCCCTCATACCCCCCCCCCCCCCTTATAAATTCGCCAGTGCATTAATTACATCTGGCCTTCCCTGTAATACAAATCTGTATTCCTCAGCGCTGAGACATCAACCTCTTCTGTTGTTATAGCATTGTGGGTCCATGCAAGCTGGACCCGAACTGCATAAAAAGCATATAAGGTATTTGCACTGACAGATGTCAAAGTGCACCTGTGGTCGATTTCACAGAGATAGCCCGTCTCTCCTTCCCTACCAGGTTTCGGCCTTATGCCGTCATCGATCCCCTGATGACGGCATAAGGCCGAAACCTGGTAGGGAAGGAGAGACGGGCTATCTCTGTGAAATCGACCATTGAATGGTGTGATAAGGTGCACTTTGACATCTGTCAGTGCAAATACCTTATATGCTTTTTATGCAGTTCGGGTCCAGCTTGCATGGACCCACAATGCTATAACAACAGAAGAGGTTGATGTCTCAGCGCTGAGGAATACAGATTTGCATTTTTGTGGTTCCATTGTGGATTGGAGTTTACCTCTAGCAGCGAGTTATATTGGTGTGGAGCGCTTGATATTACCTACAACATAGACTATCTTGTTTCCATCTGTATCTGAGCTTCCCTGTAATAACCCACTGATCACCTGTCAATCACCTGCCAATCACCTATCACCCATCAATCACCCCCTGCCACCCAACAATCAGCCACTAACCTGCCCCTTGCGGGCAAACTGATCACCCACCCACACCAATAGATCGCCCGCAGATCCGACATCAGATCACCACCCAAGCGCAGTGTTTCCATCTATTCTCTCCTCTAAACACCCACTAATTATCCATCAATCACCCCCTATCACCACCTGTCACTGTTACCCATCAGATCAGACCCTAATCTGCCCCTTGCGGGCACCCAATCGCCCGCCTACACACTCAGATTGCCCTCAGACCCCCCCTTATCAATTCGCCAGTGCAATATTTACATCTGTTCTCCCCTGTAATAACCCACTGATTACCTGTCAATCACCTATCAATCACCTATCAATCACCCATCAATCACCCCCTGTCACTGCCACCCATCAATCACCCCCTGTCACTGCCGCCCATCAATCACCCGCTGTCACTGCCACCCATCAATCAGCCCCTAACCTGCCCCTTGCGGGCAATCTAATCACCCACCCACACCAATAGATCGCCCGCAGATCCGACGTCCGATCACCTCCCAAGTGCAGTGTTTACATCTGTTCTCTACCCTAAACACCCACTAATTACCCATCAATCACCCCCTGTCACTGCTACCTATCAGATTAGACCCCTATCTGCCCCTAGGGCACTCAATCACCCGCCCACACCCTCAGAATGCCCTCAGACCCCAGCCCTGATCACCTCGCCAGTGCATTGCTTGCATCTATTCCCCCCTCTAATCACACCTTGAGACACCCATCAATCACCTCCTGTCACCCCCTAGCACACCTACCCATCAGATCAGGCCCCAATTTGCCCCGTGTGGGCTCCTGATCACTCGGCCAAACCCTCAGATCCCCCTCAGACCCCCTTCCGATCACCTCCCCAGTGCATTGATTGCATCTATTTTCCCCTCTAACCACCCCCTGAGACACCCATCAATCACCTCCTGTCACCCCCCTAGCACTCCTATCCATCAGATCAGGCCCAATACAACCTGTCATCTAAAAGGCCACCCTGCTTATGACCGGTTCCACAAAATTCGCCCCCTCATAGACCACCTGTCATCAAAATTTGCAGATGCTTATACCCCTGAACAGTCATTTTGAGACATTTGGTTTCCAGACTACTCACGGTTTTGGGCCTGTAAAATGCCAGGGCGGTATAGGAACCCCACAAGTGACCCCATTTTAGAAAAAAAGACACCCCAAGGTATTCTGTTAGGTGTATGACGAGTTCATAGAAGATTTTTATTTTTTGTCAAAAGTTAGCGGAAATTGATTTTTATTGGTTTTTTTTCACAAAGTGTCATTTTTCACTAACTTGTGACAAAAAATAAAATCTTCTATGAACTCGCCATACACCTAACGGAATACCTTGGGGTGTCTTCTTTCTAAAATGGGGTCACTTGTGGGGTTCCTATACTGCCCTTGCATTTTAGGGGCCCTAAACCGCGAGGAGTAGTCTAGAAAACAAATGCCTCAAAATGACCTGTGAATAGGACGTTGGGCCCCTTAGCGCACCTAGGCTGCAAAAAAGTGTCACACATGTGGTACCGCTGTACTCAGGAAAAGTAGTATAATGTGTTTTGGGGTGTATTTTTACACATACCCATGCTGGGTGGGAGAAATTTCTATGTAAATGGACAATTGTGTGTAAAAAAATCAAACAATTGTCATTTACAGAGATATTTCTCCCACTTAGCATGGGTATGTGTAAAAATACACCCCAAAACGCATTATACTACTTCTCCTGAGTACGGCGGTACCACATGTGTGGCACTTTTTTTTACACCCTAAGTACGCTAAGGGGCCCAAAGTCCAATGAGTACCTTTAGGATTTCGCAGGTCATTTTGCGACATTTGGTTTCAAGACTACTCCTCACGGTTTAGGGCCCCTAAAATGCCAGGGCAGTATAGGAACCCCACAAATGACCCCATTCTAGAAAGAAGACACCCAAAGGTATTCCGTACGGAGTATGGTGAGTTCATAGAAGATTTTATTTTTTGTCACAAGTTAGCGGAAAATGACACTTTGTGAAAAAAAAACAATTAAAATCAATTTCCGCTAACTTGTGACAAAAAATAAAATCTTCTATGAACTCACCATACTCCTAACGGAATACCTTGGGGTGTCTTCTTTCTAAAATGGGGTCATTAGTGGGGTTCCTATACTGCCCTGGCATTTTAGGGGCCCTAAACCGTGAGGAGTAGTCTTGAAACGAAATTTCTCAAAATGACCTGTGAAATCCTAAAGGTACTCATTGGACTTTGGGCCCCTTAGTGCAGTTAGGGTGCAAAAAAAGTGCCACACATGTGGTATCGCCGTACTTGGGAGAAGTAGTATAATGTGTTTTGGGGTGTATTTTTACACATACCCATGCTGGGTGGGAGAAATACTTCTGTAAATGACAATCTTTTGATTTTTTTTACACACAATTGTCCATTTACAGAGGTATTTCACCCCCCCAGCATGGGTATGTGTAAAAATACACCCCAAAACACATTGTACTACTTCTCCCGAGTATGGCGATACCACATGTGTGGCACTTTTTTGCACCCTAACTGCGCTAAAGGGCCCAAAGTCCAATGAGTACCTTTAGGATTTCACAGGTCATTTTGAGAAATTTCGTTTCAAGACTACTCCTCACGGTTTAGGGCCCCTAAAATGCCAGGGCAGTATAGGAACCCCACAAATGACCCCATTTTAGAAAGAAGACACCCCAAGGTATTCCGTTAGTAGTATGGCGAGTTCATAGAAGATTTTTTTTGTCACAAGTTAGCGGAAATTGATTTTAATTGTGTTTTTTCACAAAGTGTCATTTTCCGCTAACTTTTGACAAAAAATAAAATCTTCTATGAACTCACCATACTCCGTACGGAATACCTTTGGGTGTCTTCTTTCTAGAATTGGGTCATTTGTGAGGTTCCTATACTGCCCTGACATTTTAGGGGCCCTAAACCGTGAGGAGTAGTCTTGAAACAAAATTTCTCAAAATGACCTGTGAAATCCTAAAGGTACTCATTGGACTTTGGGCCCTTTAGCGCAGTTAGGGTGCAAAAAAGTGCCACACATGTGGTATCGCCGTACTCAGGAGAAGTAGTATAATGTGTTTTGTGGTGTATTTTTACACATACCCATGCTGAGTGGGAGAAAGATCTCTGTAAATGGACAATTGTGTGTAAAAAAAAATTAACAAATTGTCATTTACAGAGATATTTCTCCCACCCAGCATGGGTATGTGTAAAAATACACCCCAAAACACATTATACTACTTCTCCTGAGTACGGCAATACCACATGTGTGGCACTTTTTTGCAGCCTAACTGCGCTAAGGGGTCCAAAGTCCAATGAGCACCTTTAGGCTTTACAGGGGTGCTTACAATTTAGCACCCCCCAAAATGTCAGGACAGTAAACACACCCCACAAATGACCCCATTTTGGAAAGTAGACCCTTCAAGGTATTCAGAGAGGGGCATGGTGAGTCCGTGGCAGATTTCATTTTTTTTTTGTCGCAAGTTAGAAGAAATGGAAACTTTTTTTTTTTTCACAAAGTGTCATTTTCCGCTTACTTGTGACAAAAAATATCTTCTATGAACTCACTATGCCTCTCAGTGAATACTTTGGGATGTCTTCTTTCCAAAATGGGGTAATTTGGGGGGTATTTATACTATCCTGGAATTCTAGCCTCTCATGAATCATGACAGGGGGTCAGAAAAGTCATAGATGCTTGAAAATGAGAAAATTCACTTTTTGCACCATAGTTTGTAAACGCTATAACTTTTACCCAAACCAATAAATATACACTGAATGGGTTTTTTTTAATCAAAAACATGTTTGTCCACATTTTTCGCGCTGCATGTATACAGAAATTTTACTTTATTTGAAAAATGTCAGCACAGAAAGTTAAAAAAATCATTTTTTTGCCAAAATTCATGTTTTTTTTGATGAATATAATAAAAAGTAAAAATCGCAGGAGCAATCAAATAGCACCAAAAGAAAGCTTTATTAGTGACAAGAAAAGGAGCCAAAATTCATTTAGGTGGTAGGTTGTATGAGCGAGCAATAAACTGTGAAAGCTGCAGTGGTCTGAATGGAAAAAAAGTGGCCGGTCCTTAAGGGGTAGAAAGCCCTAGGTCCTCAAGTGGTTAAGCCCGCACACAGCGCTGCTCTCCTGTGCATTGTGTGCAGTAACACCAGTGCCAACTCATCCCTTTAATTACTGACACATCTAAGTTATACAGGTCCTGGGGCTATTTGCACATAATCCGTGCCTAATCTGCATCTAAATAGCCACAAAACCTGTATAATTCATGTGTCAGTAATTAAAGGGATTAGTTAGCAACACTGATTTCTGAAACTAAAACTGTGAGTGGAGGAGGCGGAACTAAGGATGGGCAGAGAGGAGGAAGTACTGCCACTTCCTCCCTGCCCATAATCTATGTTCTGCTCAGTCGAAGATTTACGGCTAAGCAGAGTGTCACAGCACCACAAATAAAACTATGGTTCAGTGATACTAAATCTTCGTTTTCAAATGATAGTGTACAGTGTTTGATATTCATCTAGCTTTGCATTATGTTTCATACTAAAAATTAGTTTTGCATTTTTTTTTTTGTAGCTTTGAAACATACTTTAGGAAATATCAGAAATTCTTTTATTTTTGGACTGCTGTCTTCCAGTTTTACTGGCGAGTGTTGGAAACAGAAAATTATCTGGCCTATTGGTTAAGTGAAGATTTAAACATTACAATAACCAAACCTCTCACGACTTGCTGAGTGAATTTTTGTTCACTATAGGCTTAGCTCAGCCTTGGTACATGGCAGTAGAGCAATTTAAACAGAAGAAAATACTGCTCATCCTCTCTAATCACGTAGAGCAGGGGTCCCAACCCCCAGTCCATGGCCCACTGCCAGGCTGTGCTGGGCCGTGCCTGTCTGACCGCACAGTGAACAGAATGCCGAGAGTAGCGTTACTGTAGTCAGCAGAAGGCTGGAGAGAAACAGCTGTCTGCAGCCATTCTTACTGCTGGTGTCTGTAATTTTGTAATACAGCATTCTTTCTGTCTGTATGGACACCGGGTGGCAGCAGTGAGGAGGACTGGGGCACTCTGGTCTCTTACCAGCCACAGAGTGGAGGTAAGGTAAGTTAGTGTGGGAAAAATGGAAAGCAGAAAGTGTAGAGAAGGGTAAAGTGAGTGTGGGAAGAAGGGAAGGTTAACGTGACTGTGGGGAGGAGAGAAGGGTAAAGTGAGTGTGGGGGGAAGAAGAGGAGGGTAAAGTGAGTGTGGGGAGAAGAGGAGGGTAAAGTGAGTGTGGGGAGGAGAGAAGGGTAAAGTGAGTGTGGGGGGAAGAAGAGGAGGGTAAAGTGAGTGTGGGGAGAAGAGGAGGGTAAAGTGAGTGTGGGGAGGAGAGAAGGGTAAAGTGAGTGTGGGGGGAAGAAGAGGAGGGTAAAGTGAGTGTGGGGAGAAGAGGAGGGTAAAGTGAGTGTGGGGAGAAGAGGAGGGTAAAGTGAGTGTGGGGAGAAGAGGAGGGTAAAGTGAGTGTGGGGAGGAGAGAAGGGTAAAGTGAGTGTGGGGGGAAGAAGAGGAGGGTAAAGTGAGTGTGGGGAGGAGAGAAGGTTAAAGTGAGTGTGGGGAGGAGAGAAGGTTAAAGTGAGTGTGGGGAGGAGAGAAGGTTAAAGTGAGTGTGGGGAGGAGAGAAGGTTAAAGTGAGTGTGGGGAGGAGAGAAGGTTAAAGTGAGTGTGGGGAGGAGAGAAGGTTAAAGTGAGTGTGGGGAGGAGAGAAGGTTAAAGTGAGTGTGGGGAGGAGAGAAGGTTAAAGTGAGTGTGGGGAGGAGAGGAGGTTAAAGTGAGTGTGGGGAGGAGAGGAGGTTAAAGTGAGTGTGGGGAGGAGAGGATGTTAAAGTGA
Source organism: Hyperolius riggenbachi (assembly GCF_040937935.1). Taxonomy (NCBI): domain Eukaryota; kingdom Metazoa; phylum Chordata; class Amphibia; order Anura; family Hyperoliidae; genus Hyperolius; species Hyperolius riggenbachi. The sequence continues at coordinate 328,595,724 of NC_090646.1, read as the reverse complement.
GTGTGGGGAGGAGAAAAGGGTAAAGTGAGTGTGGGGAGGAGAAAAGGGTAAAGGGACTGTGGGGAGAAGGGAAGGGTGAAGGCCCTTTCACTCTGGTGCGGTGCGCTGTGGCAATGTACCGCACTACTACTGCAGGGCAATGAAGTCTATGGGTGCTATCGTATTACCTGTACTGTGGTTAGGTGTGTCGGAAGTGCTCAATCTGACGCGCTTCCAAAACAACATTAGCAGAAATAATGTAAGTCTATGGCGACACACGGATTTTAAAAATGTTGGCGGCAATGCTGACGCGCATGCGTGGAAGTGTATTTTTACATCCTGTTTGGCTGGATGCTTGAAGGGAAATACCCAATAGTAACACAGTATTTCCTGAAGGCCTGTTTTTGGCGGTGCAGCGGTTGCACAGCACTGCTAACGCCAATCTGCAGTGTGAAGCCAGCCTAAAGTGAGTGTGAGCTAAAGGTGACTATGCCAGTAGATGGGAAAGCTCAAGCAGCACTCCCCCTCTTTCATCATCTGTCACAGCAAATGTATCTTCTCGCACTGGTAGTTTATGCAGCAGCCCAAGACAGCAAAAAGTAAAAGTGCAGACATCTTTTCCAAAGTGCTGAGGGAGATGATGCTGGTGGTTGGGTAGGGCTGGTGCTGCCAGGAATGTATCTACTGATACTGCCTGTAGAACACCTCCAACAATACCCCCCTTCCTTTCGCAGGCACATTTATGCACCCACCCGCCTGGTCCCTGGAAAATTTGCATGATGCTGAAGCGGTGCTTGGGTGGAAATGGTTGGGGATCGCTGACATAGAGGAACTGGTGGTGCGGTAGGCTTTTTATCCTAGTAGCACTAAAACCTTCTTGGATGCAGTCATGTCTTCTTCACAATTTCTATGACAAACCTGGGTGACTATTTACAAACAATGCTTATACAGTACCGTTACCAAGCTACCTACTTAGTAATTTGCTTAGCCTTTGTTAGAGGTGTGTCAGTAGGCATTCTGTGGGACTTACTAATAGCAACTGGCAGAGGATATTCCAACCCTGCTGGTTGCTGAAGGAGGTTCCAGCTTTGGAATATCCAAACACACACATACCGTGCTCACTTCACACCATCGAAAATGATCATTTCGGATGACAAATCTTTTTTGTGTAGTGCGTATGCAGCTTAGACAATTTAGAAACCTTCCAATTAATCTGAGACAGTAGACACAGAATAAGAAATCTTTTTGTAGTATTTCATGTTTTCTCGCAGAACTTTTTTTGAGCCTTTATTATTTGACCTCTGGGCTTTAAAGAGGAACTGTAACGACAAAACGGCCCCTGGGGGGTACTCACCTCGGGTGGGGGAAGCCTCCGGATCCTAATGAGGCTTCCAACGCCGTCCTCCATCCGTCAGGGGTCTCGCTGTAGCCCTCCGTGCAGCGGTGACGTAATATTTACCTTCCTGGCTCCTGCGCAGGCGCTCTGACGGCTGTCGGCGCCGAAGTAGGCGGAAATACCCGATCTCCGTCGGGTCTGCTCTACTGCGCAGGCGCAAGTTTCCGGCGCCTGCGCAGTAGAGCGGACCCGACGGAGATCGGGTATTTCCGTCTATTTCCGTGCCGAAAGTCGCCACAGCGCCCCCGCTGGAGCCAGCAAAGGTAAATATTGAACTGACAGTCGGCACAGTCGCCGGCTGTTCGGAGGGCTGCGGCGAGACCCCCGTGGGACAGAGGACGGCGTGGGAAGCCTCATTAGGATCCGGAGGCTTCCCCCACCCGAGGTGAGTACCCCCCAGGGGATCTTTTTGATGTTACAGTGTCTCTTTAAGCTGTAAATTTGCCCAGCACCTTGCATGCATTAAAACTTTCAGGCAACAAGTACACATCACCATTTGATCCAGAAATTAATAGTAATATGCACTAAATCAGTGTTCCCCAACCCTGTCCTCAAGGCCCAACAACAGTGCATGTTTTGTGAGAATCCACAGCGGTAGTTAATCAGCTCTGCTGAGACACTAATTACCTCACCTGTGCATGTTTGTGGTTTTCTGCAAAACATGCACTGTTGGTGGGCCTTGAGGCCAGGGTTGGGGAATTCTGCACTAAATCACTCTCCTGGATCAAGTAAGCACCTCAGCTTTTCTGATGCTTCTTAGTATATTTCAAAACAATAAGCAAAAAGTAGCGCTCCAGATCTCACAAGAGTCCACGATCAGACCAATTCAATGTCCATTACGTGTCAATCAGAGTCCTCTTTAAAGTAACCTCTTGGCACCTCCAGGTCTCCGTACACCAACTCCGTTACAGATCAACACGGTATATAGATAAAAAGAGAAAAGCGCATATAGTGTGACTCCGTTATGGCTCTCAATGTTACCACCACCGCTTCTATATCCCAAGAGACCGTGAATGTTAGTTCTAGTACACCACCGGTGGGCACCTAGACACACCCCCTCCGTGTCCGCACCCACCCAATAGGCCTCCTCAGATCTCCGGAGGTAGGATTTAGAGCCAATGGGGGTCATACACTTGTATCAGAAATCCACACGTCTCTTCTCACCAAGTTACTGCGGGGCTAAGAGAGCTCGATAGTGTAAAACCATTTATTTAAAAGTTGTTTAAAAACCAGATTGCACTCACATTTAGGAGACTTGATAACAGCGTTTTAAACAGTGTTGGGTCCCTGGGTGACCACTCCGCTGATCATTGCCTCGAACCTCCGTATCCTGAGTGATATCCCTGGTACTTCCGTGTTGGCCAGCAGCATCCGACGTAGCTCCGCCCTACGCGTTTTGTCAGAGATCTGACTCATCAGGGGCTGACGTCAGACGCTCTGCCGGCATTTTTATCCCTTGGACTTTCATCAACAAACTTTATTGTACCCTCTAACATGCGGGCAAAACGCCTTCTGCGCATGTCTACAACTCCTCACGTTAATCCCCCAGCTTAACCCCTCCCTCCCCATACTTACTAGCTGGATACGCTCCCATGTCAAGCGTCAGAAGGACGCGCATTAACCTCTAAGTCTAGGGCAAGTGGCGTCCCAAAATCAAGCCGCTGCGTTCCATTGGATTGCGGCGCTGCGCTCCACCAAACCAAACTCCTATAGTTTTCAGCCATAATCAATCAAGGTGTGGAAAAATTAAAGGGCTCCTGGAGGGGCTTTAATAAGACGAGAGAGATTTCCAAAAAGGAGGGAATGTGGATTTTTAATCTTGACACTTTAGTCCCTAGAGGTCTTAACGTAGAATTTGATATAAATTGTTTTATTAGGAATGATTAATATTGGAGGAATTGTTGGGGAGGTTTGGGGAGGATTTAGAGAAATATTGTATTAGTTGTATTTGTAAATGATCACTCTGCTTGATTATGGCTGAAAACTATAGTATAGAAGGAGTTTGGTTTGGTGGAGCGCAGCGCCGCAATCCAATGGAACGCAGCGGCTTGATTTTGGGACGCCACTTGCCCTAGACTTAGAGGTTAATGCGCGTCCTTCTGACGCTTGACATGGGAGCGTATCCAGCTAGTAAGTATGGGGAGGGAGGGGTTAAGCTGGGGGATTAACGTGAGGAGTTGTAGACATGCGCAGAAGGCGTTTTGCCCGCATGTTAGAGGGTACAATAAAGTTTGTTGATGAAAGTCCAAGGGATAAAAATGCCGGCAGAGCGTCTGACGTCAGCCCCTGATGAGTCAGATCTCTGACGAAACGCGTAGGGCGGAGCTACGTCGGATGCTGCTGGCCAACACGGAAGTACCAGGGATATCACTCAGGATACGGAGGTTCGAGGCAATGATCAGCGGAGTGGTCACCCGGGGACCCAACACTGTTTAAAACGCTGTTATCAAGTCTCCTAAATGTGAGTGCAATCTGGTTTTTAAACAACTTTTAAATAAATGGTTTTACACTATCGAGCTCTCTTAGCCCCGCAGTAACTTGGTGAGAAGAGACGTGTGGATTTCTGATACAAGTGTATGACCCCCATTGGCTCTAAATCCTACCTCCGGAGATCTAAGGAGGCCTATTGGGTGGGTGCGGACACGGAGGGGGTGTGTCTAGGTGCCCACCGGTGGTGTACTAGAACTAACATTCACGGTCTCTTGGGATATAGAAGCGGTGGTGGTAACATTGAGAGCCATAACGGAGTCACACTATATGCGCTTTTCTCTTTTTATCTATATACCGTGTTGATCTGTAACGGAGTTGGTGTGCGGAGACCTGGAGGTGCCAAGAGGTTACTTTAAAGAGGACTCTGATTGACACGTAATGGACATTGAATTGGTCTGATCGTGGACTCTTGTGAGATCTGGAAAGCTACTTTTTGCTTATTGTTTTGACATATCTTACATCAGATATTTTAGAGCGCACCACGGTAATAGATGCAATTGTAGTACAGCTTCCAGGAGCGCAGTTTTTAGGTGAATTGTTCTTAGTATATTTGTTTCAAGGTAATGACAGCTAAGTCAGCACTGGCATCAGAAACTATAAAGGTAGTCTCCATATTTTCTTATAACCCAGACTTAAAGTGTACCAGAGCTGAATGAAATTAAGATTTATACATACCTGGGGCTTACTCCAGCCCCATGCGCACTGATTGCTCACATCCCGCCGTCCTCAGTCTTCTCTCTCTTCGGTACAGTGTTCCATAACTTCAGCCAGTCAAGGCCAGTCTGACTTAAAAGAAGTGCGCTCTTTGCGTATCTCTTCTGCAGCTGCAGAAGAGATGCGTAGAGGGTACACTTCTCTTGTGCAGACTGGCCGTGACTGGCTGAAGTTACGGGACCCGGTAAGAAGGAAAAGACTGAGGATGGCGGCATGGGAGCAATCCGTGCGCATGGGGCTGGAGGAAGCCCCAGGTATGTATAAATCTTTTAATTTCATTCAGCTCCGGTTTCCTTTAAAATACTAAAATTATTGCGATGGCTGCAGCAAAAGGTTTATAAATTTCATTTTACTTCTCAGTGTTTGTGTGAATCTTGAGACTTTTTTCAGTTTGCTTCCATTTGTTGTTTATTTGTAAAAGTCAACTTTATTCAATGACAAATCAAATATGAACATGTGACAGTACAGTATAAATGTATGTAAAATACTCCCATGGCATTTCCTACTACAAAACAAGATCTACATACTATAGTAAACTATTTTTTGTGCAAGTTGTGTCTTGTGAGTTTACTTCCCCAACTGCATACAACATATCCATACTCCTCTTATAATAGGACTATATTCTCTTGGAGTTTAATGATTTTACTTGTGAAAAAGAAAGGAGCTGGCAATATTCTGTATTCTAAATGAAGGACACAATATCTTAAGCTCAATGCACTTCCTCAGGTATACCCAGATCACAGAGTTCATATACAGGCAGTCCCCAACTTACAAAGACTCAAGGTACACATTTTCATACATGCAAACAAAATTGTCTCCATGTACAAAAAATACATACCGTAATATTTTTTTTATTACTTTTTTTTTTCTCTTTCGCTGTGGTATTCATTTTCTGTACACCTGAGAGAGCATTACATTGCACTTTTGTTTACTGTGAGTATAATTACGGTGATGTGAAAAACTATTTGCCCCTTCCTGATTTCTTATTCTTTTGCATGTTTGTCATACTTAAATGTTTCTGCTCATCAAAAACCGTTAACTATTAGTCAAAGATAACATGATTGAACACAAAATGCAGTTATAAATGATTGTTTTTATTATTTAGTGAGGAAAAAAACTCCAAGCCTACATGGCCCTGTGTGAAAAAGAAATTGTCCCCTGAACCTAATAACTGGTTGGGCCACCCTTGCAGCAATAACTGCAATCAAGCGTTTGCGATAACTTGCAACAAGTCTTTTACAGCGCTCTTGTAACGATGGGTGTCAGCAACCAGAGAGAGAATCTGATTCTTGGCGATCTGCAGTATCCCCAAGAATACAGATATACCTGATTATTGGGGATCTGCAGAATCGCCAATAATCAAATATGACTAACCTCTAGACACCAGAGCGTGAAAGTGTTTTGGTGCAACAGTAACCTTTGGACCACCGGGGTAGCAGGTGGTCCAATAAGTAGAGAAGACTCTACTGCAGTCAAGGACACCTGGAGAGGGAGTCCCTGACTAATAAGGAGCAGTGTCCCCTCTGAAGAGCAGGGGACCCCTGCGGAAAGGCTGGACACCCTGCGGAGGGTGACAGCCAGAAGGTCAGACAGGCCGGGTCGGCAACAGAGTATCAGATATGCAAAGTACCAAATCAGAGATCAGAAGAATAGTCAGGAAAGCTACAGGTCATAACAGATATCAGAACAAGGCCTAGTCTGAGGTGTGAGGTCCGTGATCTCAACACCCTGGAACTATGCTAGAGAATAACACAGATGGTATACAGTATTCCTAGTCTGGGGTGTGAGGGCCGTGATCTCAACACCCTGGAACTATGCTACAGAATAACACAGATGGTATACAGTATTCCTAGTCTGGGGTGTGAGGGCCGTGATCTCAACACCCTGGAACTATGCTAGAGAATAACACAGATGGTATACAGTATTCCTAGTCTGGGGTGTGAGGGCTGTGATCTCAACACCCTGGAACTATGCTACAGAATAACACAGATGATATACAGTAACTGGCTAAGTGTGGATTCCCAGGTCCTCCTGGTTCCACCACACTGAAAGATCTGACTAAGGTCTGAGTGCTAACACATAAGCATTCGCAACGCCAGACAACCAGCAACTGAACAGCAAGAGATATATATAGTAAAGCACCCCACAGCGCCGCCCAGCTCTCATCAACCAATCAATAGCCGAGCAGAAATCAGCTGACCGTCCCGATCAGCTGATCTTCCTCCTATTGGTATAAAGAGCCTGTCTAGCGGCGCGTGCGCGTGCGTAGCTCTCCATCTGTGTGCGCTACTAGGTCCAGCTAACCCAGATGCATGTTGTTGCTGGGAACCCGCCGCACTGAACACGGAATCCGCCGCTTTGCCGTCAGAACATGCGGCGGCCCCCATGCCACTCTGCCCATGGGCACCACCAGCTCCAGACAAACCAGACGCATTAGACACGGAATCAGCCAACCTTGCTGCCAGAACATGCGGCGGCTTTTCCGCTGTTTATCACAGTACCCCCCTACGAGGAGTGGACTCCGGACACCTTCCACCACGCTTTCCAGGATGTGAATCATGGAACTCTTTCTTCAAAACCTCCGCATGCATGCGGCAATCTGGCACCCAAGATCTCTCCTCTATGCCATATCCTTTCCAGTGGACCAGATACTGCACGGAATTCTGTACCAGGCGAGAATCCAGAATCTTTTCAATCTCATACTCTGGTTGGTCATCCACCAACACAGGAGGGGGGGGGAGAGGAGTCCACCTGTACAGCTGGTTTCAACAGGGACACATGGAATGATCTCACACCTTTCATAATGGCTGGGAGATCAACAGCATATGTGACACTATTAACTTTCTTGGCCCCTGGAAATGGTCCTATAAATTTAGGACCTAACTTGGGTGACAATTGTTTCAAGGCCAGATGACGAGTAGATACCCACACCAGATCTCCTGGGGAGAATCTCCACTCTACAGACCGATGTTTATCTGCCTGCTTCTTTTGGGTTTGGAAGGCTTTCCCTAGGTTCCTCTTTCAGGGCCCTCTGCCAGTCCTCCAGAGCTGGAAAAGGAGTGGATGCGACTGGCAGGGGAGCAAATTTAGGTGATCTACCAGACACCACCTGGAAAGGGGAATACCCAGAAGAAAAGCTCTTCAGATTATTGTGCGTAAACTCTGCGAATGGCAAAAACTTCACTCAATCAGTCTGTGCATCAGCAACATAGCACCTGAGAAATTGTTCCAGAGATTGGTTAACTCTCTCGGTCTGGCCGTTGGTCTGAGGGTGGTAGCCTGATGAAAATGCGAGTTCCATGTCTAATTGATGGCAAAAGGCCCTCTAAAATTTTGAAACAAATTGGACTCCCCGATCTGACACTACATTTTCCGGAATGCCATGCAGCCGGAAGATGTGCTGGATGAAGAGATCAGCCAATTCCTGGGCCGAGGGGAGTCCTTTCAGAGGGACAATGTGTGCCATCTTACTGAAACGATCAACTACCACCCAAATGACCGACTTGCCTTCAGACCGAGGGAGTTCATCCACAAAATCCATGGAAATATGAGTCCAGGGTTCATTGGGGACTGGTAAGGACTGTAACGTGCCCACGGGCGCCTGGCGAGAGGGCTTACTCCTCGCACAGATCGAGCACTCTCTTACAAATTCCATCCAATCAGAAGCTAAACTAGGCCACCAGGCACATCTAGCCAGTAGATCCTGAGTTCTGGTGGCTCCAGGATGACCAGCATTCTTGTGAGAATGAAAAAACTAAAGAATTTGTAAGCGAAAGGGCAGTGGCACAAACATGACCCCCTCTGGTTTCCCCTCTGGAACATCCTGTTGGTAAGGACTCAAAGTGGTTGACCAATCTCTCCAAGTCTCAGTGGCTGCTAGGACTACCTTTGGAGGCAGGATAGTCTCAGGAACAGCGGACTGCACTGACTCGGGTTCAAAACACCTAGAGAGCGCATCGGCCTTGACATTCTTGCTTCTGGGAGTATATGTGATTATAAATCTAAATCTTGCAAAAAACGGACCACCGGGCCTGGCGAGGGCTGAGTCTCTTAGCCCCCTCGATATACTCCAAATTCTTGTGGTCTGTGTAAACTGTGATAACATGTTCTGCACCCTCCAGCCAGTGTCTCCATTCCTCAAAAGCTAACTTGATGGCCAGGAGCTCCCGGTTGCCGATGTCATAATTTTTCTCGGCAGGTGAAAATCTGCGAGAAAAGTAAGCGCATGGGTGCAGCTTGCCCTGCAATCCTGACCTCTGTGACAACACTGCTCCTACCCCCACCTCCTAGGCATCAACCTCCACGATGAAAGGAAAGGTGACATCAACATGTCTAAGTATTGGGGCAGAACAAAACAGTCGAGAAGGCGGCATGAGCCTCAGGTGACCAATGATGAGTATCAGCCCCTTTTTTGGTGAGACTGGTGAGAGGAGAGATGATGGTAGAGTAGCCTTTAATAAACCTTCTGTAGTAATTGGCAAACCCTAGGAACCTCTGGAGTGCCTTCAGCCCCACGGGCTGAGGCCACTCCAGGACAGCGAAAACCTTCCCTGGATCCATCGAAAGACCAGAAGTGGAGATGATGTAACCCAGGAAGGCTACTGACTCTACCTCAAAGAGGCATTTCTCTAGTTTGGCATACAGCTGATTCTGTCGTAACCTCTCTAATACCCATCTGACATGCCTGCGATGTTCAGCAAGATTGGACGAAAAGATCAGTATATCGTCCAAGTATACCAGAACAAACTTCCCCAACACTTCCCTGAACACCTCATTAATTAACTCCTGGAAGACGGCTGGCGCATTACACGACCCGAAGGGCATCACCAAGTATTCGTAATGCCTGAGGCAGGTGGAGGTGTGTTAAAGGCCGTCTTCCATTCGTCACCATCTCTGATGCGAACCAGATTGTATGCACCCCTGAGATCTAGCTTGGAAAAAATCTTGGCATTGGTCACCTGTGTGTGAGGAAACGCGGAAAGGCCGCCGTCTCTCGAAGTGAGGCGGCTGTTTCCGCGTCCAGCATGGCGTCACAACGCGGAAAGAACGCCGCATGCCGCATAGGCAGTGCGGCGGAATCCGCATTGGTAACGGCGGAATCCGCATTGGTAACAGCGGAATCCGCATCAGAGGCGGCCCCCGCACCAGATACATTGCATGACAGTACTGGTGTGGCTGGGTCTGATAGTCCACCAAGATTCAGACTTACACGCGCGCGAGCACAGAGGCAGAGTTTAAATAGCAGTTAGAAGGGAGTCGGCTGACCAGCTGGGTCAGCTGACAAATTCCACTGCTCTCATTGGACCAGCAATTAGGGAGGTCCTGAAAAGGTCCTAGAGTATATATACTGCTGGTTGTTCACTTGCTCTTTGTCTGGCGTGCGATCACATATGTGGAAGCACCCAGATCCATAGTCAGATCCGCAAGTGTGCCGGGACCAGCTGGAGCTGTAATCCTACACTTAGCTAGATTTTGTTGATAGCTTAAAGTACTAGTTTGATTGTGCTTATCTGTTATGACTTTTGCCTGCCTTGACTACCCTTCTGAACTCTGATCTTGTACCTCGATATTTCTGATACCCTGTTGCCGAACCCCGACTCGTTTCTAGACTCCGCCTCAGCCTCCTGATTCTGTACCTCGATATTCTGATACCCCGTTACCGTACCCTGCCTGTACTTAGACTCCGCCTTTGCCTCCTGATCTTGTACTTTATCTGTCCGTGTGTGTACGACCTGGCTTGTCCGACCTCGAGAACCGACCTTACCGTTAGAGGCGGTTCCTCGCTCTGTTAGCGACCCTTCCTCCTGAGGGTCACTTCCAGACATCCTTCCTACTGTCAGTCTGACTCCTCCCGTCTTGGAGAGCTCAGGTCTGCAGAAGGAATTTGTGCAGTACTCCTTGCTGCACTGAGGCCTAGTCCTCAAAGTGTTACTGTTACACCAAACACTACACTCTACTCAGGTGAACAGAGGTTAGCTAGTATATCGGATTATCGGTGAGACTGCATATCACTTATAATCTGGTATATATCTGTATTCCCAGTGATACTGCAGATCACCGGTAATCAGATCCTCTCTGTGCTTCACCGATCGTTACACTGTGTGAACAAATCGTCAATCAATGGTAAAGGGTAGCGTTTTTTTTTTACAGTGATCTTATTCAGCCCTCTGTAATCAATACAAGGGTGGAGACCTCCGTCCTTTTTCTTGACAAAAAAAAACCCCTGCCTCTGCTGGTGACCGAGAGGGACGTATGAACCCTTTCGCCAAGTTTTCCCTGATGTATTCCTGCATAGCTAGTTTCTCCAGCCCAGATAGGGTTAAAAAGATGAACCCTGGGCGGCATACAACCAGATCTCAGATCGATAGAACAATCAAAGGCGCGATGAGGGGGGAAGTTTGTCTGCAGACTTTGGACAAAAGACATCTGCAAATTCTTCGTATTGTCTCGGTACACCTTCAACCTGAATGTTGGTATTACCCATGGTTACTTTCGCTAAACAATGATGATCACAATGGGACGACCAGCTCGTTAGCTGACCTGACCCCCAGTCTATCTGAGGTGAGTGAATTTGTAACCAGGGCATGCCAAGAATGACGGTAGAGGTTGCCATATGCAAGACCAGAAATTTCAGACTCTCCCCATGTAATACCCCAATCTTGATATGCACATTAGGAGTGCGGGACAAGGGGCGTTTACTCTGCAGAGGAGAGTAATCTACCGCAGTGACCAAGATAGGTTGATTCAAGGGAAGCATGGGTATACCCAATTTCTTTGCAAACTCGTAATCGATCAAATTAGCTGCTGAACCAGAATCAACAAAGGCTTCCGTGGAAGCAGTCTGACCCTCCCATATAACCGAACAAGGGAGTAACAGACGATCGTTATGTAGCGGTAAAGACTGCGCGCCCAGGGTATTACCTCTGACTACACCTAGGCGGCAGCGTTTCCCGACTTCTTGGGACAATTCCGCACTATATGACCCTCCTCTGCACAGTATAGACAAAGCTGCTCAGTATTCCCAAGATTCCTCTCTGAACGAGTTAATTTGGAGTGACCAATCTGCATTGGCTCAGGTGGCGGTGAGGCAGGTGGAGAAGTGGCATAAGAGACATACCTAACCCTGTCCCTACCACGGGTTTGCTTTTGGTATCGTAACCGTCGATCAATACATACTGCTAGAGTGATTGCTTCCTCAAGTGTTTCAGGTTCAGGGTATCCCAACATCAGTCCAGAAACTGCGTCTGATAACCCCGATAAGAAACAATCCAGTAGTGCAAAAGCCCCCCACCTAGCCGACACTGACCACTTCCTGAACTCAGCCGCATAAACCTCCACTGGATCCTTGCCTTGACGCAAGGTTTTTAGTTTCCGCTCAGAGGTAGAAGCAATGTCTGGGTCGTCATAAATTATGGCCATGGACTTGAAGAACTCTTCAACTGACCTAAGTGCTTCATGCCCTGTTGGTAAATTATACGCCCAGGTTTGAGCATCCCCTGAGAGTAAAGTCTTAATAAAAGTAATCCTCTGTGCCTCTGTCCCTGACAAATTAGGCCTCAATTCAAAATATGACATTACACGATTCTTAAAATTCTGAAAGTCAGATCTATGGCCAGAAAACTTTTCAGGTACAGACATTCTTAAGTCTGTGACTGGAGGGGATCGCACTGAATTTACAGTCGTCTGAAGGACTTGCAGTGACCCAGATAAGGCAGAGATCTGGGCCTGCTGACCGTCCATCACTCTGATGAGATTTTCCACCGAGGTGGTGAGTGTGTCCAGACGAGTGCTAAGTGCGTCCATATTGTTTTGGTCTGGCGTTCTGTAACGATGGGTGTCAGCAACCAGAGAGAGAATCTGATTCTTGGCGATCTGCAGTATCCCCAAGAATACAGATATACCTGATTATTGGGGATCTGCAGAATCGCCAATAATCAAATATGACTAACCTCTAGACACCAGAGCGTGAAAGTGTTTTGGTGCAACAGTAACCTTTGGACCACCGGGGTAGCAGGTGGTCCAATAAGTAGAGAAGACTCTACTGCAGTCAAGGACACCTGGAGAGGGAGTCCCTGACTAATAAGGAGCAGTGTCCCCTCTGAAGAGCAGGGGACCCCTGCGGAAAGGCTGGACACCCTGCGGAGGGTGACAGCCAGAAGGTCAGACAGGCCGGGTCGGCAACAGAGTATCAGATATGCAAAGTACCAAATCAGAGATCAGAAGAATAGTCAGGAAAGCTACAGGTCATAACAGATATCAGAACAAGGCCTAGTCTGAGGTGTGAGGTCCGTGATCTCAACACCCTGGAACTATGCTAGAGAATAACACAGATGGTATACAGTATTCCTAGTCTGGGGTGTGAGGGCCGTGATCTCAACACCCTGGAACTATGCTACAGAATAACACAGATGATATACAGTAACTGGCTAAGTGTGGATTCCCAGGTCCTCCTGGTTCCACCACACTGAAAGATCTGACTAAGGTCTGAGTGCTAACACATAAGCATTCGCAACGCCAGACAACCAGCAACTGAACAGCAAGAGATATATATAGTAAAGCACCCCACATCGCCGCCCAGCTCTCATCAACCAATCAATAGCCGAGCAGAAATCAGCTGACCGTCCCGATCAGCTGATCTTCCTCCTATTGGTATTAAGAGCCTGTCTAGCGGCGCGCGCGCAGCTCTCCATCTGTGTGCACTACTAGGTCCAGCTAACCCAGACGCATGTGGCGGGGAACCCGCCGCACTGAACGCGGAATCCGCCGCTTTGCCGTCAGAACATGCGGCGGCCCCCACGCCACTCTGCCCATGGGCACCACCAGCTCCAGACAAACCAGACGTCTGCTGACGCGGACAAACCGCCGCATCAGACGCGGAATCAGCCGCCTTGCTGGCAGAACATGCGGCGGCTTTTCCGCTGTTTATCACAGCTCTGGAGGAATTTTGGCCCACTCATCTTTGCAGAATTGTTGTAAGTATTCACAAACACCTGATTACTTAAACTAACAACACAATTTTTGCCTCTTTGGTAGGATATAAAACGTAACTTTTAATAAATAAAGATATAAAATACACCCAGAGCTGGCTGTCTTAATTACAAACTCATAACTTATGAACTAGGGGTCTATAATAAGCAACACTGGAAAGATTACTTCCCCCCCTTACAGTTCATATCATCAATAATAAATTACACAAAACCCCCACCAAAATAACCCAACATGTTTCACTTCCTAGCGGAAGCTTTTTCAAGGGAACAAAGTGAAGTGCAAAAGTGCATTGGTGCTAAGGTGCAATATTATTAAAACAAAGAAAGTAACATGAGTCAAACAGCGTGTCCGCCGACTGGCTGCTGTCATGAGCGGACACGCTGTTTGACTCATGTTACTTTCTTTGTTTTAATAATATTGCACCTTAGCACCAATGCACTTTTGCACTTCACTTTGTTCCCTTGAAAAAGCTTCCGCTAGGAAGTGAAACATGTTGGGTTATTTTGGTGGGGGTTTTGTGTAATTTATTATTGATGATATGAACTGTAAGGGGGGGAAGTAATCTTTCCAGTGTTGCTTATTATAGACCCCTAGTTCATAAGTTATGAGTTTGTAATTAAGACAGCCAGCTCTGGGTGTATTTTATATCTTTATTTATTAAAAGTTACGTTTTATATCCTACCAAAGAGGCAAAAATTGTGTTGTCAGAATTGTTGTAATTCAGCTTTATTTGAGGGCTTTCTAGCATGAACCGCCTTTATAAGGTCATGCCACAACATCTCAATAGGATTTAGGTCAGGACTTTGACTAGGCCACTCCAAAGTCTTCATTTTGCTTTTCTTCAGCCATTCAGAGGTGCTGGTGTGTTTTGGGTCATTGTCCTGCTGCAGTACCCAAGATCGCTTCAGCTTGAGTTGATGAACAGATGGCCGGACATTCTCCTTCAGGATTTTTTGGGAGACCGTAGAATTCATGGTTCCATCTATCACAGCAAGCCTTCCAGGTCCTGAAGCAGAAAAACAACCCCAGACCATCACACTACCACCACCATATTTTACTGTTGGTATGATGTTCTTTTGCTGAAATGCTGTGTTACTTCTACGCCAGATGTAACGGGACACGTACCTTCCAAAAAGTTCAACTTTTGTCTCGTCGGTCCACAAGGTATTTTCCCCAAAAGTCTTGGCAATCATTGAGATGTTTTTTAGCAAAATTGAGACGAGCCTTAATGTTCTTTTTGCTTAAAAGTGGTTTGCGCCTTGGATATCTGCCATGCAGGCCGTTTTTGCCCAGTCTCTTTCTTATGGTGGAGTCGTGAACACTGACCTTAATTGAGGCAAGTGAGGCCTGCAGTTCTTTAGATGTTGTCCTGGGGACTTTTGTGGCCACTCGGATGAGTTTTCTCTGCGCTCTTGGGGTAATTTTGGTCGGCCGGCCACTCCTGGGAAGGTTCATCACTGTTCCATGTTTTAGCCATTTGTGGATAATGGCTCTCACTATGGTTCGCTGGAGTCCCAAAGCTTTAGAAATGGCTTTATAACCTTTACCAGACTGATAGATCTCAATTACATTTGTTCTCATTTGTTCCTGAATTTCTTTGGATCTTGGCATGATGTCTAGCTTTTGAGGTGCTTTTGGTCTACTTCTCTGTGTCAGATAGCTCCTATTTAAGTGATTTCTTGATTGAAACAGGTGTGGCAGTAATCAGGCCTGGGGGTGACTACAGACATTTAACTCAGGTGTGATAAACCACAGTTAAGTTATTTTTTAACAAGGGAGGCAATCACTTTTTCACACAGGGCCATGTAGATTTGGAGGTTTTTTTCTCACTAAATAATAAAAACCATCATTTAAAACTGCATTTTGTGTTCAATTATGTTATCTTTGACTAATAGTTAACGGTTTTTGATGAGCAGAAACATTTAAGTGTGACAAACATGCAAAATAATAAGAAATCAGGAAGGGGGCAAATAGTTTTTCACATCACTATATAGTATATTGCCAAGCAAGAGCACCTCTTGTTTTTATTTTATTTTTTTTGGTCAGAGCAGCTATGTGGAAGATACTATAGTGGAAAATACATTATTGGCCTGAATTAATGTAGAGTGCTGCAAAATCCTCTGACAAACATGTGTTAAGTGTTAGCAAAGATTGTTCTATAACCCTCAACCGAAATAGTTACAATGAGGTCCATAAACAGAGACTACGTTTTCTAAAATTTGGTTCTGTACTTTGCCACAATGAATTTTAAATGAAACGCCTCAGATGCAGCTGAAGTGCAGACTTTCAGTTTTAATTCAGTGGGGTGAACAGAATGATTGCATAAAAATGTGAGGCAACTTTTTTTTTTAACACTTTTCATTTTTTTTCATGGGCAGATGTGGGCAAGTCCGTTGTTGCCATCAATTAAGCAGATAAAAGGCCTGAAGTTGATTTGAGGTGTGATGCTTGCATTTGGCAGATTTTGCTGTGAACACACAACATACAGTCAAAGGAGCTCTCCATGCAGGTGAAAGAAGCCATCCTTAGAGGAGTCATCAGGCACCTCCCCCCACCCCCTTGCAGCTGACATGTCCCACACCCCAGCTCTGCTCTCTGCTGCCGGCTCAGGGTCCCTGCCGGTGCAGAGACCAACTTCCTTATCACTGCTGTCAATCAAGTCCACTTTGTCCACGGTGTACTATGCAGGCGCAGTACACCATAGGCAATGTGGGCTGGATTGACAACTGCGTAGGCGCAGTAGAGACGACCTTGAGGTCACCCTCTGCACCGGCGGAGACCCTGGGCCAGTGGCTGAGAGCGGAGCTGCGGCATGGGAGGTCAGCTGCAAAGGGCTGGAGGAAGCCCCGGATAAGTGGGGGAGGGGTTTTTTGACTGATGATTCCTTTAAGCTGTGAAAACAGAAAAAGCCCATCTGAGAAATTACTACAATATTACAAGTGGCAAAATCTACAGTTTAGTACACCCTGAGAAAGAGAAAGCAGCCACTGGTGAACTCAGCAACGCAAAAAGACCGGGAAGTCCATGAAAGACAGCAGTGGTGGATGATCACAAAATCTTTTCAATGGTGAAGAGAAACACTCTCCAGGGAGTAGGCGTATTGATATCCAGGTCTACGATAAAGAGATGACTGCATGAAAGTAAATACAGAGTGTGCACTGCAAGGTGCAAGCCACTCAACATAAGGCTCAACAATATAAAGGCTAGTTTGGTAAAATAACATCTAAAAAAGCCAGCACAGGTCTGGAAAAAATGTGGGGCAGATGAAACCAAGATTAATCTCTACCAGAATGATGGCAAGAAAAAAGTATGGAGAAGGCAAGGAACAGCTCATTATCCAAAGCATACCACATCATCTGTAAAACACGGTGGAGGCAGTGTGATGGCTTGGGTGTGCATGGCTGCCAGTGGAACTGGGACATTAGTGTTTATTGATGATGTGACACAGGACAGAAGCAGCCAGATGATTTCTGAGGTGTTCAGAGACATACTGTGCTCAAATATAGCTAAATGCAGTCAAATTGATTGGGCAGCATTTTATGATACAGATGCAAAATGCCCAAAAAACATACAGTGAAAGCAACTCAGGCGTTTATTAAAGTAAAAAGTGGAAAATTCTGATCTTAACCCAATTGAGCATGCATTTCACTTGTTGAAGACTAAACTTCAGACAGAAAGGCCCACAAACAAAGAGCAACTGAAAGCAGCTGAAGTAAAGGCCTAGCAGAGGAAACCCAGCATCTGGTGATTTACATGAGTTCAAGACTATAGGCTGCCATTGCCAGCAAAGGGTTTTCAACCAAGTATTAGAAATTAACATTATAATTCCAGTTCCACTTTCATTTTTCCAATACTTTTGAAGGGATTGTGTTTAAAAAAGCTTTAGTTGCCTCATATTTTTATGAAATCAATTTCTTCACCCCCTGAATTAAAGCTGAAAGTTTGCACTGCATCTGAGTTGTTTCATTTAAAATGCATTGTGGTAATATACAGAACCAAAATGAGAAAAAAGTTGTCTCATTCCAAATATTTACGGACCTAACTATATACAGGCTAACAAAAATTCAAGGGTTTTATTTAGGTATTACATGGGCCTTATTCAGTTCAATTTTTCTCCTGTTTTATTTTTTCATCTTCTCTTTAAAATACAGTAACTCCTCTTGCTTGCTGGTGGCTTAAAGGGCATTTTATTGCTAAAGCCTAGAAATATAACCTAGGAGAAAATATAAATTGAATACAGGCCATTGTATTCTATTTCCAAAGTGAAAAACTGGAACACTGACACTGACAGGAAAAATATTCACTGAATTGCCGGTGCTACAACTCTCTCAGGTCACCTCCCTGAGTAAACAACAATGCAATAGAGTGAAGAGGCAGCACACTACTGGCTTTGCTGGTTAGAGCATATGTTTGAGAGCGGCACAGCAGAACCCTACATGTTGCGAACCAAAATGGTCCTTCCTCAGGTGTATACATACATTCATAACAGGTAGTTACATGTAACATGTAGTGTATACATTATTTTATTATTTATTATTTTTTTTTATTTATATAGCGCCAACATATTCCGCAGCGCTTTACAAAGCACAATAAGACGACAAGGGGAACATAGATACAACTAACAAATATACAGCAGAGTTCCAAGCAGCACAAGTATTGTTACAAAAACAGTAAACATTAGGAGGATGACCCTGCCCTTGCGAGCTTACAATCTAATGGGTAGTGGGAGACACACTAGGTAAGGGGGTGGAGGATGGATGAGGCAGTGATTCTTTGCCTCTGATTACATTGTGACAAATAAGTAAATAAAGGGCTATAGAATGTTATAAGCTTGTCTGAAAAGGTGTGTTTTAAGAGTGCGTTTGAAGATGTCCAGGTTTGGAGCATGACGTACAGGCTGTGGAAGAGAGTTCCAGATAAGGGCTGATGCTCGTGTAAAGTCCTGGATGCGAGCATGAGAGGAGGTGATCAGCTTAGAGGCCAGGAGAATTTCTTGGGAGGAGCGAAGGTTGCGGGAGGGACAATATCTTGAGATTAGTGAGGAGATGTATGGAGGAGACAACTCGTGGAGGGCTTTGTATGTTAGAGTCAGGAGTTTGAACTGGATCCTCTGGGTAATGGGTAACCAGTGGAGAGAACGGCACAGTGGGGCTGCATCGGAAGAGCGTGTGGAAAGGTGAATGAGGCGGGCCGCTGCATTTAGAAGGGATTGGAGAGGAGCTAGCCTGTTTTTTGGTAGGCCACAGAGCAGGGTGTTGCAGTAGTCTAGGCGGGAGATGATTAAGGACTAGGCGGGAGATGAGGAAGGACTGTGATGGTTCATAACATGTAGTTACATGTAACATGTAGTGTATATACATACATCCAAAGAAGGACCATGATGGTTCATAACATGTAGTTACATGTAACATGTAGTGTATATACATACATCCAAAGAAGGACCATGATGGTTCATAACATGTAGTTACATGTAACATGTAGTGTATATACATACATCCAAAGAAGGACCATGATGGTTCATAACATGTAGTTACATGTAACATGTAGTGTATACATACACCTGAGGAAGGACTGTGATGGTTCGTAACAAGTAGTTACATGTAACATGTAGTGTATGTATACACCTGAGGAAGGACTGTGATGGTTCGTAACGTAGTGTTCTGCTGTGTCGCTCTCAAATAAATGCTCTAACCAGCAAAGCCAGTAGTGTGCTGCCTCTTCACTCTATTGCATTGTATTCTATATATCTGTTAAGCTTGTGTTTTTGTTATATGCTTCCCCCTGCTCCTATATCCAGGCTTGCATCATGAAACCAGTACAATAACAGATTTCAAACCTTAAAGGGACCCTGAACACTATATAAAAATGAAATCGGTATTTACCTGGGGCTTCCACCAGCCCACCATAGGCCGCAAGGTCCCCCGGCATCGTCCCGGCTCCTCTCCCAGTCCCGCTGGCGACTTCATTACGGGCGCCACACGGGCCGAGTGTCGGCCCAACACTTCCTCACTTGTGACGCATCATGTCGTCACGCTGGCCGCCATGATGACGGGGTGCGTCACCGGTCCGGAAGTGCTGAGCTGACACTCGGCCCGGGTGTCGCTGGTAATAAAGTCGCCAGCGAGCCCAGGAGAGGAGCCAGGAGGACGCCGGGGGACCTCACAGCCCTCGGTGGGCTGGAGGGAGCACCAGGTAAGTAACGATTTCTTTTTTATATACTGTTCAGGGTCCCTTTTAAATGTTCCTTTAACTTTTTTGAAAATACAGTGGGCTGAACCTCATTTAATGGTGAGTGCCTTTCACAATGAACCCATCTGAGTTATTTACTCAGGCCTGGGTTTTAGCTAGCTTTGGCACTTTGATAAGCATTCTCTCATCCACTTGAATGAGAATCTGAGCAAAATCGCTGCAATTCTCTTTTAAGTGAATATGAGAGCGTTTAAATGCTGGCAAACACGCTGCAAGTGGGTCCCAGCCATTAGTGTGCCAAACTTAACCCAAACCTGAGATAAGTGAATATAAACAGTGACTGAAGGAAAGTGGTAGACCACATATATATATTATTTTCATGGGAGACTGCTTGGAAATGCAGCAAAACGTGTTTCTTGTCTTGTCTGGATTTAACTGGTATGTGAGTTAATCATTAGTGATCATTTTGACTTCCTAAGTAGGAAGAAGAACAACAGGCCAACCTACATTTCCTAACATTACAGTAGAAAACATTTCTGAAAGTGGTCGCAAAGGGCAGTGTACATTTGTTTCTGTAGCTGTACAGTCCACTGCTGAACTCATTTACATTCAGTTCTATACACAAGAGATGGGTGGGAGCAGCCCTCTCTAACTACAGGTATGACTCCTCCCATTCTTGTATAAACTACTTGAACAACATAGTAATACTGACTTTATTCACCATCTCTCTACTGACACTGATCACTGTTAGTATGTTCTCTGTCCTAAATATCACTGAAAAATGCCTTCACTAAGGTGTCAATTGATCTGCCAACTACAAAAGAGTCATTCTGCTTGATCTCTCATTTAACATTGAGGATCACCTTTCAAAAGTTCACATTCCATTTTCTAGAGGAATCCAGAACTTTGCTTTTGGCTTTCGTACTCTTTTCGAGGATGGTTTCCGTTTCCCACTCCCAAGCCATCTTAAAGGACAATTGACCTGAAAGGAATATGGAGGCTGCCATATTTATTTGTTTTAAAACAATGCAAAGTGTCTAGCTGTCCTGATCCTCTGCCTCTAATAATTTTAGTCATAGACCCTGAACAAGCATGCAGATCAGATGTTTGACTGCATTTGCTGCATGCTTGTTTCAGGTGTGTGATTCAGACACTACTGATGCATGAAAGATCAACATGATGCCAGACAACTGGTTCTGTTTGACATGGCAGCCTCTATATACCTCTCAGGTAAGTTGTCATCTTGCTCCCTTCCTGATGAATTATTCTTAATACCCTTGTTGGTCTTGGCTAGCTGATTATTTAACTTTGCTTTGCATGCTGATGACACTAAATCTACTTTTTTGCTTCTATTTAGACAGCTTTCACATCTTGTGTCCTTCACCACCTTAATGTTTTCTTCATGTCTTTCTACCTTCTACTATAAAAACGTTTCCACTTTCTAAACTCTGAAATAACTGCTAGCACAAACAACTCTCACTATCAGGCCTATTTTTTTTTTTGCTTTTAGTGGTGAGATGCTTTCTTGGATCATACAGTATACTTGATGTTATGATATTACCTTTTAAAGATAGACATCATGTTCTTTTGCTTTTTTTGTGCTAATTTAGAATTTTTCTTTAAAACATTACTCTGCTTACTTTTTTTGTAGTTTAGCTTTCTTTAGCTAACCTATTCACGCATGCACACTGTGCACCACTGCTGCTGACCACAATAGTGTGCAGTACAGTCCCATGTTATTAAAGTGAATGGGACATTGTGATGATGTTTCCATACACTTTTTTTGTGCCATGCCACCCTCAATATGAATGGCACTGACTAATTAGAATCTCTGTGTAGCAGTGTCGAGGGTGACATGTAGGGTTGTGTCTACCACTGTTCATGCCTGACAGTGTGAATAAGCCCTAGTACACTAACCACCTACTATGATAATATACTGGTTAAGGGCTCTGCCTTTGACATGGGTTCAAATCTTGGCTAGGGTCAGTACCTATTCAGTAAGAAGTCCTTGGGTGAGACTTCCTAACACTGCAAAGTGGCCCCTTGAGCGTGTCCTTAGTGGCTGCAGCTCTTGAGCGCTTTGAGTCCAACATGAGAAAAGCTCTATACAGATGTTAGGATTATTATTTATTTATAATTCTCTCCAATTAATGGTATATTTACTTTCACTGTACAAAATAATATCAAAATGCTAGTCCATTCCCTTATATCCTGTCTGTCTAAGGAACAGATTTGCACTATTCTAACCCAATCTGAACTCTGCTGCTTGACTTTTTACAATGCAATCCCCTTCTGTCATTCTCTCCACTGGCTGCCTGTCAAAACCGAGGATACCGTTCAAGCTTCTAACAATTCAGTCCCTCCATATCAGGGCCTCCCAAACCTCTTCTCATGTACCACCAACAGTGCATGTTTTGTGGAAATCCTCAGAGGTAGTAAATCACCTGTGGATACTGTATGTGCAGTTTCCTGCAAAACATGCGGTACTAGAGGACAGGGTTGGGAAGGCCTACTCTATATATCATTTTGCTAATCCCCAGATAACCACCCCACATGTAATGTTCTCACTGGAACCAAAACTGCTGCTCCTGCATCACTCAAAATCTTAAGAGACAACCTAAAAACTGTCTTAGGGACTTGTCTCCACTCGTCAGTTTTTCTGAGCATTTTCTGCACAGGAAAACTGCAACCAACGTTAATTAATGGGCTATTTCACACTTGAGTGCATTTTTTTCACATGCAGAAAAACAATTGACAGCAATGCAAAACAGACAACTCATGCAGAAATCTGACAAGTGGAGACAGGCCCTAAAGTCAAGCAAATAATCGGTATAATCTGAACTAGGCATTTAAATGACCCCTTATGTTCTCACTAGAAAGCTTTCCATAGTAATGTACCTTTTCCAGATTTTTGCAAGCTATGCTCATATTAGCGGCACTGCTTACAAAGATATGATGGCCATCCTTAGGTTAAATATACTGTACTATGAATATGCCATGTTGTATAGAGATAAAGAGGTATACTTGTACATAACGGCCCAAGATTGGTATACTTACAAATGTTTTTCGTATTCAAATTGGAAAATGTATGCCTTAAAAAAATAAACTGTAGGAGTAAATTCCACATTACATACACATGCAAATTAGAAAAATATTCACTGTAGAAAATAATCATAATGTCTACATAAGTCTAGACTTGCACCTGACTCTTAGTATGACCACAGTGTGTTCTGTAAAACACAGGTTTATCTAAGGTGATCACAATTTTTATTTTCAACTTCATTTGTATACACAAAACCCTTTCACATTTTAAACCCACGATGGAGTTGAATCCTAGCATTTTTTCATCCCAGCATTGATAATCCTATTAAGTGCCATAAGACATTCTGTCTGACTAAGAAAATTACCATATATCTCGCAGCCTTCATCAGCCAAAGGTGCAAAGTGCATAAATTGTCTTTCTCCCACTGCAGTAAGTTCTGAATTGTTCAGAACCAGCCATCGGTTTATAATGCTCATTTTCTATACATTCCCAGTGAGCATTATTTCCTTGTGACTGACATAAATCTGGAAGTCAGATGGCCATGTACAGCTTCCATTTTCTTCAGCAATCTTATTAGATTCATCACAGGTTTTGCAGCATTAGAAGAGCATATTCCAACCTCTGGGTTATAAGTGGAGGACAAGCCGTATGAAGCCGTGCAAGAGGCACTGTACAGCTCTGTCTGTCCTGATCAATGAAACTCAGTAGATATCCTTTCTTTGCTTTGCTCAGTATTATCTTGGTACGGTCATGGTAAAAATTCACCTAAATAGAAGACGGCATTAAGCTCACAAACAGTAGAGATAAAATACTGGTAACAACACTTTCACTGAAAATGACTGCTGGCAAAGTGTGAAGATGTGTACACACATCCACTCTTAATTGGCCAACTGTACCACTTCCATGTAGTATGAAGGCCAACAGATTTTTAATACATTAAACAGATTGGGTAGGTAAGCTCTCGTGCAACACTGAAATGGTAAAATTGTGTGTATGCACCTTTCGGATGATCAGACATGGGGACCTTAACTCAATCCACAATTTTTTACCCGGCAGTTGCTCTCAGACAATTCCAGGTTTGCTAAATGAATCACAGACTTTTTAGGTATGTCATTACTGCCTTCCAGCTTAACCCAAATCAGTGTTGTCTATTAATGGAAAACCTCTACAGGGGGGAGGGGGGGCAATGACTTTATTCATTGTCATTTTCACTACAGTTCCTTTTTAATGTGAACCTGAATCAGGTAAGATTGTTTAAACGCATCATGTTCCTGCAAATTATTACGACATACTTACCTCACTGTCAGTTCCGCTAATTTTCTCAACATTTTCTTCTTCTAAAACAATTACTTCAAGTTCTGACAAGATTTTGTCAGAACTGAAATAAATAAAATGCTGTCAGTTATAACTGAAAGGAAAGATGATATGCAAGGTAATGTCCATGTTTTCCTATGGCTCAAGTGGGCGATATCACAGTTGAACAGTGTGCTGACCAGGAAGCTGTTACAGTAGAAGAGTAGACTGTGGAGTCAGGAAGTATGATGTGTGT
Organism: Hyperolius riggenbachi; assembly: GCF_040937935.1. NCBI lineage: Eukaryota > Metazoa > Chordata > Amphibia > Anura > Hyperoliidae > Hyperolius > Hyperolius riggenbachi. The sequence continues at coordinate 328,571,376 of NC_090646.1, read as the reverse complement.
ATGTTTATTTTGACTTTTAGTTTTCAGTTCAGGTTTGCTTTAAATAGGAACTAGTTTTTTTGCCATTATTATTATTCAGTTTTCAGCCATTATAGTTTTAAAATAATACATGCCTCCATAATTAAAACTCACGTATTGTATTTGCCCATATGTCCCGGTTATTACACCGTTAAAATTATGTCCCTATCACAATGCATGGCGACAATATGTTATTTGGAAATAAAGGTGCATTTTTCCCATTTTGCATCTATCACTATTTACAAGTTTAAAATACAAAAAATATAGAAATATTTCATCTTTACATTGATATTTAAAAAGTTTAGACCCTTGGGTAAATATTTACATGTTTTTTTTTTTTATTGTAATGTTTTTTTTTTTTTTTATAGTAAACATTTTATTTGGGTAGTTTTGGGAGGGTGGGAGGTAAACAATAGATTTATAATGTAAATGTGTGTTAATTTTTTTATTTTTTTCAGGTGTAGTATTACTTTTTGGCCACAAGATGGCGGCCATGAGTTTGTTTACATGACGTCACTCTAAGCGTAGCACACGCTTAGAGTGACGCATCGGGGAGGGAACAGCCAGAAAAAGCACAGCTTCTGAGAGAAGCTGTCGCTTTTTCAGCGGGGGAGAGGAATCAGTGATCGGGCACCATAGCCCGATACATTGATTCCGTGGCTACCGAATCCACGGCCGGGAGTGCGCGTGCACGCGCGCGATCGGCCGCGGGAGCGCGCGGTAGCGCGCATGGTTCCTGGACGTAGAAACTACGTCCAGGAACCAAAATAGGTTAAGGACCAGACACTTTTTTCCATTTAGACCACTGCAGCTTTAACGGTTTATTGCTCGGTCATACAACCTACCACCTAAATTAATTTTATCTCCTTTTCTTGTAACTAATACAGCTTTCTTTTGGTGCTATTTGATTGCTGCTGTGATTTTTAGTTTTTATTATATTCATCAAAAAAGACATGAATTTTGTCAGAAAAATGATTTTTTTTTACTTTCTGTGCTGACATTTTTCATATAAAGTAAAATTTCTATATACATTTTTGTCCAAATTTATTGTGCTACATGTCTTTGATTATTTGATTAAAAAAATCCAATAAGTGTATATTTATTGGTTTGGGTAAAAGTTAAAGCGTTTACAAACTATGGTGCAATAAGTGAATTTTCCCATTTTGAAGCATCTCTGACTTTTCTGAGCACCTGTCATGTTTCATGAGGTGCTAGAATTCCAGGATAGTATAAATACCCCCCCCCCAAATGACCTATTTTGGAAAGAAGACATCCCAAAGTATTCACTAAGAGGCATGGTGAGTTCATAGAAGATTAAATTTTTTTGTTACAAGTTGGCGGGAAATGACACTTTGTGACAAAAAAAAAAAAGAATACAAAAAAGTTTTTATTTCTGCTAACTTGTGACAAAAAAAAAAAAAAAAGAAATCTGCCACTGACTCACCATGCCCCTCTCTGAATACTTTGGGGTGTCTACTTTCCAAAATGGGGTCATTTGTGGGGTGTGTTTACTGTCCTGGCATCTTGGGGGGTGCTAAATTGTAAGCACCCTGTAAAGCTTAAAGGTGCTCATAGGACTTTGGGCCCCTTAGCGCACCTAGGCTGCAAAAAAATGTCATACATGTGGTATCGCCATACTCAGGAGAAGTAGTATAATGTGTTTTGGGGTGTATTTTTACACATACCCATGCTGGGTGGGAGAAATATCTCTGTAAATGAGATTTTTTTTTAAATTTTTTACACACAATTGTCCATTTACAGAGATATTTCTTCCACCCAGCATGGGTATTGTGAGGATATATGTGGTGATGATGATATGTACGGTAATATGCAGAACATAGCAGCCATATTGTATCTCGTGGAAGCCATATTTTCACATTTTCTGTCGGTTTTTTGTGTATGTCTGCTAAAGCCAGTCTGGCTTTGGGGGGAAGCTGTGATTGTCTGTATGACAGTATATAGTACATTTGCATCTGAAGGGTGAACTCTTGTGAATAGTAGGAGCAGGAACGGCTAAACTGGTTTGCTAGCCTCTAATTAGGAGATGGCTAATTAGGCCAATAGCAGTCATGTCCCCACCTTTGATCTGCTGTGAAATACTGTCTCAGATGTGTTTGTCACCTGTAACCTGTGCCCCCAGCAAGGAAAGAGGTAATTAGATAACAACCTCCACTTTCGTCCTGCATCCTGAAAAGGTGTTGCATTGCTTTGAACTTTGTATTCATGTAAACAGCTACCTGTTGACCAAATATACAATCCCGACTAACTGAGTCTGGGAACTTCAAAGGCTAACAGGAAACTCTGGCCAGCAAGAATGTGCTGTCACACCTGAGGAAATTAGATTATTTCTGGATCTGGACATTTGAGTGGCCCTGGGCCACAAATTTTGCTATAAAACATTAGCTAGGAGGATTTAGAGTCGTAGTTCTTTGGAGATAGCAAGATGCTAGAACTATCTTGGTCTGACCAGAACCGTGTTCTCCTCGCAACAACGCTCAGATCTATATGCTGGTAACGTTTATTCCCATTTTATTTTAAGCAAACTGTCTTATTGTGTATCTTTGTAACTTTTATTGTTGTCATTTTTACTTTGTTTTGTAAATCTTTTTGTATATATTCTTGTCTGCACTGTTCCACTTTTTGGAATATTAAATATATATTTAATAAGTTTGACTTTTGCTGTACTAAGCCAACGCTCATAGCCTAGAAAGAGACTGCAGTGTAATTTACGTTACAAGTTCAGTGCGTGATTGTGCCTTGCTACTGTACGATTGTATTGTGTATGTGGCGTTCCCGTGTTTGGCCAAAGCGTAAAGCTGACCCAAATACAAAAACGCGGACTGCGTGCAGATCACTCGATAGCAGAGTGGGAATCATTGAAGTGTCTAACAGTAGCTAGTGGTGGCAGTGAGAAGTGCTTTGAGGGGCGACAGCCTTGTTGTAGCTTGAATAAGGCTGCTCCCCGCTCGATCTGGTCAAACCCGCAGTCGGGAACTGTATCTGCAGGCGTGCCGCGGGGCCGGTTCCTGACAGTTATGTGTAAAAATACACCCCAAAACACATTATACTACTTCTCCTGAGTACGGCGATACCAAATGTGTGACACTTTTTTGCAGCCTAGGTGCGCTAAGGGGCCCAAAGTCCTAGGAGTACCTTTAGAATTTTACAGGTCATTTTGAGGCATTTGGTTTCTAGACTACTCCTCACGTCTTTTGGGCCCCTAAAATGCCAGGGCAGTATAGGAACCCCACAAGTGACCCCATTTTAGAAAGAAGACACCCCAAGGTATTCCGTTAGGTGTATGGTGATTTCATAGAAGATTTTATTTTTTGTCACAAGTTAGCGGAAATTGATTTTTATTGTTTTTGTTTCACAAAGTGTCATTTTCCACTAACTTGTGACAAAAAATAAAATCTTCTATGAACTCACCATACTCCTAATGGAATACCTTGGGGAGTCTTCTTTCTAAAATGGGGTCACTTGTGGGGTTCCTATACTGCTCTGGCATTTTAGGGGCCCAAAACCGTGAGGAGTAGTCTGGAAACCAATTGCCTCAAAATGACCTGTGAAATCCTAAAGGTACTCATAGGACTTTGGGCCCCTTAACGCACCTAGGCTGCAAAAAAGTGTCACACATGTGGTATCGCCGTACTCAGGAGAAGTAGTATAATGTGTTTTGGGGTGTATTTTTACACATACCCATGCTGGGTGGGAGAAATATCTCTGCAAATGACAATTTCTTGATTTTTTTTACACACAATACACCCCAAAACACATTATACTACTTCTCCTGAGTACGGCGATACCACATGTGACACTTTTTTGCAGCCTATGTGCACTAAGGGGCCCAAAGTCCTAGGAGTACCTTTAGGATTTCACAGGTAATTTTGAGGCATTTGGTTTCCAGACTACTCCTCACGGTTTAGGGCCCCTAAAATGCCAGGGCAGTTTAGTAACCCAACAAGTGACCCCATTTTAGAAAGAAGACACCCCAAGGTATTCCGTTAGGAGTATGGTGAGTTCATAGAAGATTTTATTTTTTGTCACAAGTAAGGCCTGGTTCACATTAGCATTCCCTGTCCGGATCCGCCTGATCGGATCCGGACCGTATACTTTACAAACGGAACGTATGTTCTGCATAACAATGCAAAGTATATGCGGTCACACGCGTACGTTCCGTACAGAACGGAGCCAGATCGGATCCGGACTCGAGGCTTTTCCAACATGCGCTATTTTTTGGGTCCGGATCATCCGGCCCACACACCCGGACCGGATCCTGACTGCACCATCCGGATATAGAAACCTATGGGGAACGGAAAGCACAGAACACACTGGTGACAAACATCTGACGTTCTACCCCACTTTCTATGCGTATCATAGCGGCCATTTCGGATGGGGACACATGGGCCCAGCATATCTGGAGTGGAGCAGCAGTGACACACGTGCTGGAGCTGTTTGGCAGTATGTCGGAGGTGGAGGTGAGGCCTACAGCGGAGGACTTGATTCTACAGGTGCACCAGGTGCACCTTCTGCAGACCCCAACAAATCTTAAGTTATTTTGTTGGTTTTTTTTGTTTTTTTTCCTCCACGGATCCGGATGGCAGCCTGAAGCAGTCCTGATGCAAACGGATCGGATCCGGATCGGAACCATACGGTTCCAATCCGGATCAGGTCCTGATACAATCTGGATCCGGTCCGTTTGCATGCCAAAACGCAAGTGTGAACGGGGCCTTAGCGGAAATTGATTTTTATTGTTTTTTTTTCACAAAGTGTCATTTTCCACTAACTTGTGACAAAAAATAAAATCTTCTATGAACTCATCATACTCCTAACGGAATACCTTGGGGAGTCTTCTTTCTAAAATGGGGTCACTTGTGGGGTTCCTATACTGCCCTGGCATTTTAGGGGCCCAAAACCGTGAGGAGTAGTCTGGAAACCAAATGCCTCAAAATGACTGTTCAGGGGTATAAGCATCTGGAAATTTTGAAGACAGGTGGTCTATGAGGGGCCGAGGTTTGTGGAACCGGTCATAAGCAGGGTGGCCTCTTAGATGACAGGTTGTATTGGCACTGAAGTGCAGGAAGCGCAGGATGTTCTCAAATCGTGACCTGGACATGGCAGCAGAGAACATGGGCATGATGTATTGGGTGCGTAGATCAATAAGACCGCAATGCATTTTTTTTTACTAGACCCATGTTAAGGAGAAGGCCCCAAAAAATGTTACTTTCGGAAACTTGGAGTGGTTTCCACCAAAAAGGCTGGGCATGGTAGCTTCTTGGATTGGCGGTTGCGTATTGTGTGGCATAACGGTTGGTCTCAGCCACAATTAAGTCATAGAGACCACCAGTGATCAGAAAAAACAAAATTCTGTCACTCTGGTGGGGTGGGTGAGGGTTTAGCTGGGTGATCAAAAGCCCGCAGGGGGCAGATTAGGGCCTGATCTGATGGATAGGAGTGCTAGGGGGTGACAGGAGGTGATTGATGGGTGTCTCAGGGTGTGATTAGAGGGGAGAATAGATGCAATCGATGCACTGGGGAGGTGATAGGAAGGGGGTCTGAGGAGGATCTGAGGGTTTGGCCGAGTGATCAGGAGCCCACACGGGGCAAATTAGGGCCTGATCTGATGGGTAGGTGTGCTAGGGGGTGACAGGTGGTGACAAGAGGTGATTGATGGGTGTCTCAGGGTGTGATTAGAGGGGGGAATAGATGTAAGCAATGCACTGGGGAGGTGATCAGGGGGGTCTGAGGGAGATCTGAGGGTGTGGGCGGGTAATTGGGTACCCACAAGGGGCAGATTAGGGTCTGATCTGATGGGTAGCAGTGACAGGGGGTGATTGATGGCTGATCAGTGGCTGATTAGAGGGGAGAACAGATAATGCACTGGGGAGGTGATACGGGGGGGGGGGGTCTGAGGGCAATCTGAGGGTGTGGGCGGGTGTTTGGGTGCCTGCAAGGGGCAGATTAGGGTCTGATCTGATGGGTAGCAGTGACAGGGGGTGACGGGGTGATTGTTAGGTGATCAAGGTGTGATTAGAGGGGAGAATAGATGCAAGCAATGCACTGGCAAGGTGATCAGAGGGGGTCTGAGGGTGTGGGCGGGTGATTGGGAGCCCGCAAGGGGCAGATGAGGGTCTGATCTATTGGGTATAATGGGTAGCAGTGACAGGTGGTGACAGGGGGTGATTGATGGGTGATAAGTGGGTGATTAGAGGGGAGAACAGATTTAAACAATGCACTTGGGAGGTGATCATGTATACAGTACATGGGGGGGGAGGGGAGGGCATTGGGGAGGATCTGAGGGGGGGGGGTGATCAGGAGCCCCCATGGGGCAGTTTAGGACCTGATGTAAAATATAGCGTTGACAGATAATGACAGGGGGTGATTGATGGGTGATTAGGGGGGTGATTGGGTGCAAACAGTGGTCTGAGGGGGTGATCAGGGGGGGTCTGAGGGGTGGTGTGGGTGATAAGGGGGCAGGGGGGGCAGAATCAGTGTGTGTGTGAGACAACATGGGCTGCCACCTCCTCTGGTGGTCCCTCGATCACTGGGACCACCAGGGGAGGTGGCAGCCTGTATAATACACTTTGTATGCAATACAAAGCGTATTACTCGCTTTCTGTGCAGCAGATCGGGGGTTAACAACCTGCCGGCGCTGCTAATTGGCCGGCGGGTTGACGTCGTGGGTGGGCGGAGCCTAATGCCGGCGAATGCGCGCGCATTTATGCGCGTGATCCCCGGCTTTTCAGTCCCCCAGGAGCCGCCGCCGATCGGCCTTAGCCGGTCCTGGGGGTGCCACTTTGCCGACGCCCATAGGTAGTGGGCAGTCGGCAAGTGGTTAAAGGACCACTGTCATGAAAATCGTTAAATTTTAAATATATATAAACACATACAAATAAGAAGTACATTTCTTCCAAAGTAAAATGAGCCATAAATTAATTTTCTCCTATGTTGCTGTCACTTACAGTAGGTAGAAGAAATCTGACAGAAACGACAGGTTTTGGACTAGAAGATCTCCTCATGGGGCTCTCAGGGTTTTCTTTATTTTCAAAAGCACATACTGAATGGCAGTTGCTTTTTCCAACTGCCAAAAAAAGTGTATGGTGAACAGGGAGGCTGGCCAGCATCTTTGTATAAATATTTTTCAGGGAGCCTCTTTATAAAGAATAAAAGCCATGCTGAGAATCTCCTATGGCAGGGGTGCCCAATAGGTCGATCGCGATATGGCTGCGTCACATTACATTTTGTGGCCGGCAGTTGTATAATGCTTGAGGTTCTGCTGCCGGCCGCTATCCAATCGGGAGGCAAGGGGGGAGAGAAGGGGTGCAGCTGAAGAGGAGGAAGCCGCAACGTCATGGCTGGGGCGGCGCCGGGCACAATGCATCCACGCACGCTGCTTGCCGCCCCCTTCGCCTGCCCGGGGCGTTTCTTCAGCCGCGTCTGAAGAAGGGAAAACCAGGACGAGCCCCAGACACTGCCGCTGGAACTGGAGGGAGGTAAGTGGCCCAGGCACCAACACCTAGCTATCTTTACTGAAGGCCCCTACACCTAACTACACTATACCTGTCTACTTATACTGAAGGCCCCTACACCTAACTACACTATACCTGGCTACCTATACTGGAGGCCCCTACACCTAACTACACTGTACCTGGCTACTTATACTGAAGACCCCTACACCTAACTACACTCACTACACTATACCTGGCTGACTATACAGAAGGCCCCTACACCTAGCTATCTATACTGAAGGCAACTACACCTAACTATACTATACCAGGCTACCTATACTGAAGGCCCCTACACCTAGCTATCTATATTGAAGGCACCTACACCTAACTATACTGTACCTGACTACCTATACTGAAGGCCCCTACACCTAGCGATCTATACTGAAGGCACCTATACCCAACTATATTATACCTAGCTTCCTATACTGAAGGCACCTATACCTAACTACCTATACTGAAGGCACCTATACCTAGCTACCTAAATGTCGGTAGATCTCCTGGACTCGGCAAATGTTAAAGTAGCTCGCGAGCGAAAAAGTGTGGGCACCCCTGTCCTATGGACTAGCCCAAAACCTGTCAGTAATGTCAAATTTCTACTACTTACTGTAAGTGAAAGCAACATAGAAGAAACGTAATGTATGGCTCATATTACTCTGGAAGAAACATGCTACTTATTTGTATGTGTTTACATATATTTAAAATTTTAACATTTTTGTGACAGTGGACCTTTAAGTTAGATACAGCACTCATCCGCACAAAATCTGCTCTATTCTTAAGTAGGACATGTTTGTATAGGTTATGCTACTTAAACATAAATACCTGTAATGTTCCATTGCTAAATAACATCAGCAGGGCTTGATCTGTTTTCAAAAAGCGTATTAAGCACAAGGTCCTGAAAGATAGGCTGGGTGCTCCCTGAAGATCTCCACCCTGTAAATAGCAGCAGAATTACTAGCTAATCATGTATCATAGCTGTTATGACACATAAGAATTAATGGATAACAACTATTTTAAGCATTTAAATATGCCACAACACTAGAACAAGTTATTACTGACCTATAGCTCCAGTAGCTTTAGGAAAAATGAAACTACAGCAAATACATCAGAATAGATACAATGGGCTTGATTCACAAAGACAAATAGCACACTTTATCAAAGTTAACACGCCTTATCAGAGTAGCATAGCGAACTTATGCCTGCTAATTGACAATGACGAGAGCTCCACTCGTCCTGCCCTGAGCCCCTGCGGGTTCTTAGCGATCGCTATGCTACTCTGATAAGGCATGTTAACTTTGATAAGGCATGCTATTTGTCTTAGTGAATCAAGCCCATTGTCATGACTGCACATGTTATTGTCTTAGGTGAGATATTCTTAGATATAATTGCCTGAATATCTATTTTGAATCTAAAATTATAGTTACATAGTTATTTGGGTTGAAAAAAGACATACGTCCATCGAGTTCAACCAGAGAACAAAGTACAACACCAGCCTGCTCCCTCACATATCCCTGTTGATCCAGAGGAAAGCCAAAAACCCTTACAAGGCATGGTCCAATTAGCCCCAAAAAAATTCCTTCCTGACTCCAGATGGCAATCAGATAAAATCCTTGGATCAACATCATTGGGCATTACCTAGTAATTGTAGCCATGGATGTCTTTCAACGCAAGGAAAGCAAAAAACGTTCCCAATAAGACTCGACCCTCCACAGATGTATATCCAATCTTTTATTGCATTTCACAGTTGTACAAGAGTATAGCAACAGCATGACATTTCGGGCAGAGGCCCTTTCTCAAATGCTGAAGTTCCCTTCCTTTCCTTCCAACCTATAAAGACAATAAAACAACATGCCCCCCTCTTTTTGAGGAAGGGCCTCTGCCCGAAATGTCATGCTGTTGCTATGCTCTTGTACTACTGTCATTGAAATGCAATAAAAGATTGGATATACATCTGTGGAGGGTCGAGTCCTATTGGAAACGTTTTTTGCTTTAGATTGTCGAGGAGGAGTGATGGACCTCTAGCCCTGACAGGACTCCCCATTATAACCTATTCATCCCAGAGGCGGGCAGATACACTCTATATTGCATTTCAACGCAAGGAAAGCATCTAAGCCCCCTTTAAAATGAAACATTATGAAACATTCAATAATCATAACACTGCACTTTCATAATCAATCAGAATTCACTAGGTAAATGTGATCCTTGTTTTGCTGTTTTAACATTGTACAATAAAATAAAATTGACTTGTGGGCGTCATATCTAACCAGCTATACGAGATTGCATTCACACAATCTAGATAGAATGGCAGTCCTGAGTCCGGTTCAGCGTGAGGATAAATTAAAAATCACTGGGCGTGCCATATAAAAAACACTGCCTGGAATGCTGTTTTTCAGGCTATGGCCTCCTCTCGATACTGATTAAAGAATTCCCAACATAACTGGATTATAAAATCCTATGAAAGGTCTCAAGGTAGCCATAAATCTATGATGGGCAGATTCAACCAAGAGACAAATCTCTCTCTGATTGAATCTGATTAGAGAGAGATCGGTCGGCTGCCCATACACCGCATTCCCCCAGTACACTCTATACATTACCTGTCCGCGGCCACTACTTACTGCGGGCTCCCTCCGCCATCCATACATACGCACCGCGTGGTTGCCTAGTAACGTAGGTGCGTGTGTGATGTATGACGTCACACATGCGCCCCTACTAGGCAACCAAGTGGGGCGTGTGCATGGACAACGGAGGGAGCTTGGAGTAAGTGGCGGGCGAGGACAGGTAATGAGTAGAGTGCACTGGTCACCGGGGGGGCACATTAATCATTAGGGGAGACAGGGTCAGTGTTTTGTCATGTTCTTCGCTCGTCCTGCTATCGCTCACCATTACTGGTCGGGCTTGCACTTGGCTGCACCAATTTTCTTCCGATTATAATAATTGAATCAGATGGTCGATCGGCCACCAAGTGGCCAGATGTATAGCCACCTTCATACTAACAAGACAATGCACAGTTCAGTGCTTGAGCCCCCTTTGCTCCTCGCATTTGTGTACCTACCAGAACATACTTCTTTTGAAACCTTTAGGGTCCTTTTACATTTGTGCAGTGCGTTTTGGAACAATCACACCACATCGCAGCTGAAAAAGTCGCACTGCGCATTATAGCCGCCTTTTCAAGCTGTATAAGCTACACACCCCTGATGAACAATATAGAAATTGCATTGCATGCCTTACCTCCAGGATATTTTTCTGCATATATTGATAGAAGAACTTTAGTATCCTTATTTTTGCTTCTAGCTTAAATGGAGGGCTCCATTCAGGAAAAGTGATGTGCTCTAATGAACTTGTAGAATAGCAAACCTTTCTGAAAAGAGATGGAGAAATAAATATGTAGGATGTGATGGAGTTATAAAGGCTTCATTTTGTTATGGCAGCCATAAAATACTTTCCTGTCAGTAAATAGCTTCTGAGAGCAGGATAGAGATAAAAAGGGTCAATAATTCATAGATTTAAGCTCTAACATACTTCAAACAAGGTGTCATTGAGCAGAGACAATGAAACAGTAAAAACTAGATTTAAATATTAAATAAAACTATTGGATGTCTAAAAAAGTCAGTTTTAAGAGGAGGAGGATGGATACAATTGTTTTTCTCATCAGTTTATTTTCACCTCGGATGACCTTTAAAGCAAACCTATAAGGAGAAAAAAAGTGAAAGTCACATACCTCAGTAGATAGTAGCTTACATAGTCTAGAGGCTTCCTACGTCCTCCTTTTCCCCATCATTGCTGTCAAGGACCCTCTACCTTTTTGCGGCGCTTCTGTGCAAGTGTGGGCAGCTTTGTGCCACTACATAGGCACAGACCTTACTCTCGCAGATGCTGTAAAGCTGTGTTTGTAAATGGATGTAAGTGTGACCACAACAGCATATCTGAAAAGCCCTTGTTCGATATGCTTACTGGGTCTCAGCACTGAATCGGTTAACTCAATGAGGAGATAGGAAGCCTCAGAACTATCAAGAGGCTTGCTTCTACTGAGGTACATGCCTTACTTTTTTACTTTTCAGGATCTCTTTAACCTCCTTGGCGGTATGAAAAATACCGCCAGGAGGGAGCGCAGCAGTTTTTAAAAAAAATTTTTTTTTTTTAATCATGTAGCGAGCCGAGGGCTTGCTACATGATAGCTGCTGCTGAGCGGCATCCCCCCGCCCGCTTCGATCGCCTTCGGCGATCTCCGATCAGGAAATCCCGTTCATAGAACGGGATTTCCTGGAGGGCTTCCCCCGTCGCCATGGCGACGGGGCGGGATGACGTCACTGACGTCGGGACGTCATTGGGAGTCCCGGGCCACCCCTCGGCGCTGCCTGGCACTGATTGGCCAGGCAGCGCTGGGGTCTGGAGGGGGGGGGGGCCGCGCCGCAGCAGATAGCGGCGATCGGGCAGGGGCCGGCGGCGATCAGAGTGCTGGCGCAGCTAGCAAAGTGCTAGCTGCGTCCAGCAAAACAAAAATTATGAAAATCGGCCCAGCAGGGCCTGAGCGGCACCCTCCGGCGGCTTACCCCGTGTCACACACGGGGTTACCGCCAAGGAGGTTAAAGAGAGTCTGACGCCAAAATAATTTCCTCTTTTTATCTTGTAGTACTCTTAGACCATAGCTGTTTCACCACATCCCCGCGGCAGAATGATGTATTTATCCCCCGAAATCCCGGGGCACAATTCTACAACTTTCCAGGTCGTGGATTTTGCTGCCCGGGGAGGCAGAGCTTTGTGATGTAGCTCTGCCTCCAGTGCAGTCAATCTCTACCCCTCTCAGTGAAAGAAGACAGAGAGGGGCGGGGAGAGGTGGAGATTGACTGGATTAGAGCCAGAGCTACTGCGTACAGCTCTGCCTCTACCAGGAAGAGGAATCTGTGATCCGCAGAATTTGCGGATTTGGGGCATTTTACAGTAGGGATGCGGCGAAACAGCTGTGGTCTTAATGCTTAAGAGTATTACAAGATAAAAAGAGGAAATTATTTTGGCTTCAGACTCTCTTTAAGTTTGCTGTATTTATCAAGGCATCTTTGCTATTGGATCCAGCAGAAGTCATTATTAGTTTACTCAGTGACTTTAGCAGCCCTACCAGTAACTGTAAAAGTGAAGTGGCGTAGATCACAAAGGGGACTTCAGCCTAACTCAAGGCGCAAATGTTTCCAAGTCCTCTAAAGGTGCACTCAGCTTGTATTTATCTGTGTATAAGTTCCCTGGTAAGGGATATTAAATAACACATAACTGTGCTCCAAGAAGAGGCTGGTGAAGTTTGCCACCATTTAGATTGACTCTTGCGTTTTTTCTGCTGCTGCATTTTATCTAGGACTGAGTGGCCCTTTTATTACAGCTTGGTTAACATCCTTTCTGGATTGCCTGTATGCATTGTCACGTCGATATACAGTCTAAAGCTGGGCATACATGGATCGATCCGGCGGCCGATTAGCCGCCGGATCGACTCCCGCCGGGTCCCCGCGGATTGATTCCCGCTTGTCCCTGCCGGTGCTCCTTATCAGCCGCTCGATTCCCCGCTATTGTCTGCCAGCGGGGAATCTATCCGGCAGGTCATCGGACCTGTCGGATATTATCAGCGGCTCGATTGATAAGGGGAGAAACTGCTGTGTATGCCCAGCATAATAGGACTGCACAAGTGTTTATGACATCTTATTTTAGATTAGTAAAACGGACTTTGAAGATCAAGGATAATTATTGTGGCACTATTAGGATTCATTTATAGTTAGCTGCAGATATACAATAAATATATGTTTTTAGATCAGCTTAAAATATTTCTAGTGCTATCCAAGTATACAATTTTATTATTAAAGCGGCACTCTGAGTAGACGTGGAGTGATGTATATTGTATGAAGAGTTTTCATATCCTATATTTTACATTGTATACATTTTTACAAGTGTTATTAGTTGAAGATGTACTACTTGTATTTATTCTTTAGATCGCATTCACAGTGGAATGTTGCATTTTAATGCGACGTTTAAGTCGTAACGTGTCTGTGTTGAGAGGTAATGCACTGCAAGCAGTGCCACAATGCAACATTTTTCAACACGACTTTAACGTCGCACTGTGAACAGCCCATAGGATTAGCATTGCAGTGCGGTAAGCTGCGTTACAAGACTTTATAACGCAGCTCTGCAATGTGGCATTGTGAATGCGACTTAAAGAAAACCTGTACTGAAAATTAATAGTCAAAATAACCATACACAAGTCATACTTACCTGCTGTGTAGTCTACTCCTCAATCTCTTTCTCCTCTCCTGTGTCCTGTTTGTCCACTGTGATCAATGGAATTCTCCGTCCTCCATTTTGAAAATGGCCATTACTCCATAACAGCTTTCTGGTCAGCACACAGTTAAACTGTAACATCGCCCACTTGAGCCATAGTGAAACATGGACACATCAGTTCTCCTCTCAGCTGTAACTGACAGCAACTGATATAAAACTGACAGCAACTGATATACACTGTATTTCAGTTCTGACAAAATGTTGTCAGAACTGGAAGTGATCATTGTCAGAAGAAAATGGTGAGCTTCTGAGAGGAACTGATGGCAAGGTAACTATGTAATGTTCATTTGAAGTTACCTCATGTGTTTATTTTAAATAATTTTACTCAGTACAGGTTCTCTTTAAGGGTTTTTTGTTTAATGTTGACTCCTAGCCAGAATACTTTTAAATGTACTCCCTTGAAGCCAATATACCAATGAGATGTTTTGACTTCCACCTGTTCCAGCAGGGTGTCTCAGAATGCATTAGAAGTAGATGCTAGAAGCTGTAATCTTGTAAGGAAACTATAATTTTTTTAGAAGGTGATCAAGAAAAAAAGCGGAATTTTATTTTTGTCGCAATCTAGTTATCTACAGACACCACTTCAGCATCTTTTGTGCACTTTAATCCCAGTGTGAAATGTAGCATGTCCCAAAGAAGAAAAAAATTATACTCTATAACACAAAGTATTTTTTTCACTAAATGGGGGTCACGGTTAGTAATATATAAGGGTTATGTTTAATTACTAACATTTCATGGCATCATAATTGTTTTATAGATTGGCTCAAAAAAAAGGAAAAATCAATTCTCTGAAGAAAAAAAAATGCATTTGAATTGTAGAAACCAGCTGTAAATTTCACCGCTTTTTTTTCCGTCAGTGACCATTGTCAACATGCACACAGCTTATGCTGGTGTGTGCATGGCGCACATGGATATATTTTGTTAGTTCCCCTGTGGGATTGGTTTGATGCACTATCTGTCCCAGGGGAGGATGGCAGGATATACCGTATTTTTCGGAATATAAGACGCACTTTTTCTCCCCCAAAAGTGGGGAGAAAAAGTGAGTGCGTCTTATATTCCAAATGTTTAAAATTTTGTATTTATATGGCGCCTGAGGCAGCACGTGCGGCCATTAGGAGGGGCCTAAGCGTGGCCGTGAAGTGCTGGAGTTGATAGCCGCTGGTCAGATGCGGCTGCAGAGCGGCAGATATGCAAGGATACCGTGGCCATGATCTCTATGGATGTCGGGGAGAGAGCCGTGTTCAGCCTGTTTGGCTGATGGCTGGAAGTCTGAGGCATGTTATTAGTGCAGAGCGCAGCGGAAGGCGTTATTACCGATCCGGGATCCAGCCGACGAGTCCTCCATCTGCTTCTGTATCTTCAATACCGGCGCGCGCGGATCCCCGTCTTGTAACTTCCTGGTCTGTCGCTCTCGCACTGCGTGACCCTGACGCACGTGAGCCGCCGAGGTCACGCAGTGCGAGAGCGACAGACCAGGAAGTTACAAGACGGGGATCCGCGCCTGCCGGTATTGAAGATACAGAAGCAGATGGAGGACTCGTCGGCTGGATCCCGGATCAGTAATAACGCCTTCCGCAGCGCTCTGCACTAATAGCATGCCTCAGACTTCCAGCCATCAGCCAAACAGGCTGAACACGGCTCTCTCCCCGACATCCATAGAGATCATGGCCACGGTATCCTGGCATATCTGCCGCTCTGCAGCCGCATCTGACCAGCGGCTATCAACTCCAGCACTTCACGGCCACGCTTAGGAGGGGGACAAATGGCCACACGTGCTGCCTCAGCTGAGACCCACCAGCACCCAGCTTCTGCAACATCCGCAGTAAGCTGCTCTGGCTGTGACCTGGACATTACCCCCTTGCCTCCTTCAGCCTCTACTGCTGGTGCTTTGGATGGGCACTGATCCCACAGCCCACTCCACTGGCCCTCTCCCACATGGACACCTGCTCCTCAAAATTGTAAGACCTGTTACATTTACCTATTCCTACTGTCTGTACATTGTTGTATCTGCTTGTAGTTTTGTTGCAGATTCTGATTTCTGTATAAATATTACTGTAGCTGTAATTAGTAGTGCTGATTAATGGAGGTAATTGATGTGGTTAATGGAGCTGGTGGGGATGGCAGGGGGTTGGTGTAGCTAATGGGGCAACAGGAGTTACTGTAGGGTAGTTAGTGAGGCAGCAAGGTTTTACTGTAGCTTAGATAGTGCTTGGGGAGGGGGGAAGATCCACAAGACGCTCCTGCACCATGGACGCACCTAGGTTTAATGTATTATTTTTTTCCCTCGTTTTTATCCTCTAAACCTAGGTGCGTCTTATATTCCGGAGCGTTTTATATTCCGAAAAATACGGTATGTTCCTAATCCTTAGATTGGTTTGATGTATTGAATGTTTGCATGTATGCACTATGCATGTTAAAGGGACAGAGTTAGGACTCATATGAATACTGGGGTACCTCTGTGCGGTGTTTGCGACTACCCAAGAAAATATATTCTTTTGTAACAAAGCCCCCAGCTTTTAACTTAGCTGTAGGAATTGTGTTCTGGATGATTTCTATTAAAAGCATTTTCATGAGCATTTTGCATGTGTGTGCAAAGGGCTAACTGCCTTTTTTGCATTTGTTTCTGTCTGTAAAAAGCTTGCTGAATGGCCTCAGCTTGTCATCTCATGGCCTGCTCTCTATGAAGTGATTAAATCATAGAGGGCAGGCCATGAGATGACAAGCTGAGGGACCTTATTTCTGCCCATTGTGTAGTGCCATGTCTTCATTTTTTCAGGTTTATGGACAATGCTATTAGAGGTAATATAATAAATCCTTAGGCCATCA
Source organism: Hyperolius riggenbachi (assembly GCF_040937935.1). Taxonomy (NCBI): domain Eukaryota; kingdom Metazoa; phylum Chordata; class Amphibia; order Anura; family Hyperoliidae; genus Hyperolius; species Hyperolius riggenbachi. The sequence continues at coordinate 328,554,712 of NC_090646.1, read as the reverse complement.
GCCAACCCGACTAGATGAAATCCTGTACAACAGAGAGCAAAAGTTGCTGACACTGGAATATTCTCTATGCAGGTAGAACACAGGAGGAGAGTGTATCTGTGCCTTAAAATTGTCTGAAAGCCAGCCTTTCTACTTTACTCTAAAGGATTCCTCACACCTTAAAAGCTACTATCCCAGATTTTTTTTTAGCAGAACATCACTGAAATGGTTACACAAAGCACTTTGTCCTGCTATTCAGCTTCAAATCCGCATCCAAACTGGAGATAGCAGTATCTTTACACACATTGTAACAACATTGGAATGTAAACAAACACAGTGTAACAAGTGAAAAGGAGCTCTCTGTGCCTTCAGGTACACAAACAGCTCAGAACAGCTAATTAGAAAATGTTAATATATAATAAAAAGCAGTTTGAATAAAATGCAATGACAGCATTTAGGGCACGATAAACTACACTTTGGAACCTGGCAATTTGTAAACACACAATATTACTTATGCACAAAAGCAAATATGATAACTGTATGAATAATAAAAAGTAGGAAAACACATTTTTACTGAATGTTATGTCGGAGTTTCAGACCACTTTAACATGCAGGGCTAGTGTGCTGAATGACATACATTCCCTTCTTCCATCTCCTCACCATCAGAGCAAATAGCAAACAGCTTCATAACAGTTTTGTTTTCAAAGAGCCTACTGTGTACTCAGAAGGAACTGAGTTTTCTCCACTAATTAGTAATCCATACCAGTGAGCTTTGCAGGACAGCCTGAGCAATGAGCAGGGTCTTATTTGTCAGAATGTCTACTTACTGCAGGTATGGTGAAAGAATAATATGTGTTCCATCACTCAACAGGACCCCTGTGCAACCATCGGAAAGTTGGTATCCAAAGCCATATTTATTGGAGTAATCAACCCACTTGGTCACCCACAGAATAGGAGAGTTCACCTGTATTGTGGGATCCAGGTCACCTGGTGAATGAAAAAACACAGGTTCACAGCAAGTACAGAAAGTACAAAGTTAATTTTATAATGAACTAGAGGAAGACCTGGCATTGCCTGGGTATGTATTTGGCTGTTGTTGGCTCCACCCACTTTTTCCAACCTTTACACACAGACACTCAGGCAGGGAACACACTTGTCTTTCAGTTTTCTGCTTACTTTTTCTGCACACCAAGGGCTCATTTCACTAAACCGTGATAACTTATATCACAGGCGCACTAGCGTTTTAGCGTGCAATCACGAATTTTTGCACGCAATAACGCTAGTGCGGCCGTGATATGAGTTATCACGGTTTAATGAATCAAGCCCCAAGTGTGTTTCTATGCAGAAAAACACGTGCGTTTTTTAACAGCAGCCAATGTAATTGATAGAGAAAACTGACAAAATCTGCAGAATCATGATGCAATATGTCATTTTTTTTCTGCACGCAAAAAACACATTAAGTGTGAACTAGCCTATTGATTAACATGAATTCTCAGTTTTTCTGTGCAAAAAACGCATACGAAAACAGTCAAGTGTGTTGTCTGCCTCAATGACCAAGTTTGTGAGCTTCGGGGTTCCTCTACATGAATAATGTTAATTTTCCCATATCAGAAATCATAGTTACATAGTTATTTGGGTTGAAAAAAGACATACGTCCATCGAGTTCAACCAGAGAACAAAGTACAACACCAGCCTGCTCCCTCACATATCCCTGTTGATCCAGAGGAAGGCAAAAAACCCTTACAAGGCATGGTCCAATTAGCCCCAAAAGGTAAAAAATTCCTTCCCGACTCCAGATGGCAATCAGATAAAATCCCTGGATCAACATCATTGGGCATTACCTAGTAATTGTAGCCATGGATGTCTTTCAACGCAAGGAAAGAATCTAAGCCCCCTTTAAATGCAGGCATAGAGTTTGCCATAACTACTTCCTCTTACTGTAAAGAACCCTTTCCTACATAAATGGCTAAAACTTTTTTCCTCCATGCGCCGATCATGTCCTCTAGTCCTTTGAGAAGGCCTAGGGACAAAAAGATCATCCGCCAAGCTTTTATATTGCCCTCTGATGTATTTATACATGTTAATTAGATCCCCTCTAAGGTGTCTTTTCTCTAGACTAAATAAACCCAGTTTATCTAACCTTTCTTGGTAAGTGAAACCTTCCATCCCACGTATCAATTTTGTTGCTCGTTTCTGCATCCTTTAGCTGCAGCAACTTGGCATTGAGTATGATTATTTAACTTGTTGTCGATGAGTACTCCTAAGTCCTTCTCCAAGTTTGATGTCCCCAACTGTATACCATTTATTTTGTATGGTGCTAGACCATTGGTACGACCAAAATGCATGCCTTTACATTTTTCAATATTACATTTCATCTGCCATTTATGTGCCCATATAGCCATCCTATCCAGATCCTGTTGCAATATGTTGATGATTCTGCACAATTTTGTATCATCTGCAAAAATAGCAACATTGCTTACAACTGCATCTACTAAGTCATTAATAAATAAATTGAAGAGCACTGGACCCAGTACAGACCCCTGTGGGACCCCACTGCTAACAGTCACCCATTTTGAGTATGATCCATTGACCAAAACTCTTATTTTTCAGTCCATTAGCCAGTTCCCTATCCATGCACACAGTCTCTTCCCCAGTCCTTGCATCCTCAACTTTTGCACCAGACTTTTGTGTGGAACAGTGTCGAAGGGCTTTGCAAAGTCCAAGTATATCACATATACAGCATTCCCAATATCCACATTAGCGTTCACTACCTCATAAAAGCTGAGCATGTTAGTCATACAGGACCTGTCTTTAGTAAACCCATGTTGATGCTGAGAAATAAGATTGTCTTCTACTATGAAGTCATGTATAGTATCTCTTAGTAACCCCTCAAATAGTTTGCATACAACTGATGTTAAGCTTACAGGTCTATAATTTTTTTGCCCTTCTTAAATAATGGGAAAACGTGGGCTGTACGCCAATCCACTGGTTTATCTATAACTGAACTTAATTCCCTTAGGACCCGAGGATGCATGCCATCCGGGCCAGGTGCCTTGTCTATTTTTAGTTTATTTAGTCTTGCCTTCACTTGCCTTCACTTCTTCCTGCGTCAAGTATTTAATATTACAGTTGGAAGAATGAGACTCTTCTGCATCTGTAATTTGCAACAGTGATGTTTCCCTTGTGAAGACAGAAGCAATGAAAGCATTTAATAACTCTGCCTAATCTTGGTCATCCACCATTGAGTTCCCACCCTCATCCTTTAGGAGTCCAATACAGTCAACCTTTCTTTTTTTAGAGTTGATGTACTTGTAAAACTTCTTTGGGTTAGATTTGATATCCCTAGCGATTTGATTTTCAGCTTCAATCTTTGCCGGCCTAATTTCTTTTTTTACAACTTTTATTGCACTCCTTATAATTGCTTAATGCAGCCTCGGTCCCCTCCTGTTTTAGGACCTTATAGGCATTCTTTTCCCCCTTCATTTTATCTCTAACCTTTCTATTCATCTATAGAGGCCTTTTTTTATTCCTAGACATTTTGTTTCCATATGGGATATACATACTACAATATTGATTGAGAATAAGTTTAACCACTTGCCGACCGCACGCTTATACCATGCGTCGGCAAAGTGGCAGCTGCAGGACCAGCGACGCAGTACTGCGTCGCCAGCTGCAGGCTGATTAATCAGGAAGCAGCCGCTCGGGCTCCGTGAATAGCCTGCGGGCCGCCGATGGCGGCTCGCAGGCTAAATGTAAACACAAGCGGAAATAATCCGCTTTGTTTACATTTGTACGGCGCTGCTGCGCAGCAGCGCCGTAAGGCAGATCGGCGATCCCCGGCCAATCAGCGGCCGGGGATCGCCGCCATGTGACAGGGGACGTCCTGTCACTGGCTGCACAGGACGGATAGCGTCCTGTGCAGCCCAGATCTCCCGGGGGAGCAGGTAGGAGAGGGAGGGGGGAGAATGTCGCCGCGGAGGGGGGCTTTGAGGTGCCCCCCCCGCAACATGCCTGCAGGTAGGAGCGATCAGACCCCCCCTGCACATCATCCCCATAGGGGGAAAAAAAGGGGGGCGATCTGATCGCTCTGTGTGGCCGCGGATCTGTGCTGGGGGCTGCAGAGCCCACCCAGCACAGATCCAAACAAACAGCGCTGGTCCATAAGGGGGGGTAAAGGGTGGGTCCTCAAGTGGTTAAAAGCATACCATTTCCCTTCAGTATACTTCACTTGTAGTACATTATCCCAGTTGGCCAAACTTAGTGCCTGCCTGAGTTGATTTAGCTTTTCTTTTCTAAAATTCATAGTTTTAGTGGTCCCGCTGCCCCACGGCCTATCAGTCACCAGATCAAAGGTTATCATGTTGTGATCACTATTTCCCAAATGTTCTTGAACCTGCACATTTGATACATTATCTGGTCTATTAGAAATGATCAAATCCAGTAACGCATTCCCCCTAGTTGGTTCAGTTACCATTTGAGTCAAGTAATTGTCCTGTAGTGATGCCAGAAATATGCTGCTTTTACCAGAATGGGTAGCCTCAATACTCCAGTCAATGTCTGGAAAGTTGAAGTCACCCATAACTATGACCTCATTTTTACTTGCAGCTTTTTCAATCTGCTGTAGTAATTGCAGTTCTGCAGCTTTATGAATATGTGGTGGCCTCTAGCATACCCCAATAAGCAATTGGCAACCTTTATTTCCACCATGAATATTTAACCAAACGGACTCCACATCTTCACAATCTTCCTCCATCTCATCGTTCAGGACAGCTGTTAAAGAATTCTTAACAAAGAGACAAACCCCTCCACCTTTTTTCCCTGTTCTATCCTTTCTAAACACATTGTATCCCTCTAAGTTCGCTATCCAGTCATGGCTTTCAACCATCCATGTCTCGGTTATTCCCACAATGTCATAGCCTTTGTCAATCAGTATGAACTCTAGTTCGTCCATTTTATTTGCAAGGCTCCTAGCATTGGTTACCATGCACTTTATGTTTTTACCACCACATTTTTCAATCTCGGTTACATGAAATGGGCTACTTGAAGTTTTACCAACCTCCTTACTCTTTACACTGTCCCCACCCCCCATAATGTTAGGCTCCCACTGTCTTTTTACCTCATCTTGTCTACATATTGAGACTTTACCCTCCCACCTCCCCCAGATCCCAGTTTAAAATCTCCTCCAACCGTTTAGCCATCTTCTCCCCCAATGCAGCTGCACCCTCCCCATTAAGGTGCAGCCCATCCCTGCTGTAGAACCTGTAGCCAACTGCAAAGTCTGCCCAGTTCTCCAGGAACCCAAACCCCTCCTTCCTACACCAATTTCTCAGCCACTTTTTTACTCCCTAAGCTCCCTCTGTCTCTCAGATGAAGCACGTGGCACTGGCAGTATTTCAGAAAACACCACCGTGGAGGTACTTGCTTTAAGTTTATCTCCAAGTACCTGAAAATAATTTTTGAGGACCTTCCATCTCCCACTAACTTTGTCATTGGTGCCAATGTGTACCATGACAGCCGGGTCTTCCCCAGCCCCACCCAGTAATCTGTCAATTCTTTCCGCTACATGCCGAACCCGAGCACCCGGGAGGCAACAGACTGTACGGCATTCACGGTTTCTTCGACAGATTACCCTATCTGTGCGCCTAATAATTGAATCCCCTACCACCAGTGCCTGTCTAGCCTTAGCTGCACTCCTATTCCCTTTCTCGTTACAGCAGTCTGCCCCTTGGTTGCTAAGGGACACATCCTGATGCAGCATTGCTACTCCAGAATCATCCTCCCCAATATTACGCAAATCGTATTTGCTGCTTGTGGCTCAGCCCTCTTCTGAATTTGAACCCCAGTCACCCAATGACCAACTGTACCAGGTTTGAGGCCTCTGCTATTAATAGTATAAGAATGGCAACAATTTAAATCATACCCTTGAAAATCAATAGGTGAATATTGATTGACTGTTGTAGGCCCCACCCACTTTCCTGAATATTAATCTCAGTCACCTAACGACCAACTGTCCGAAGTTTAAGAACACTGCTATTAAAAGTATAAGAATGGCTGCAGTTTACATTGTTGGCTCACAATATAGTTTGTATGCAGCTTTTTTTGCCTGCTCTGACCTATATGAAATCTTCCTTTCAATGATTTATTGTTGTGAGGACAGACCTTAGTGTTTTTTTCACTTTAGGAAGTTCATAATAAACTAAGGTGAATTATTTTAGGGTTTGCCACACCCATGATATAAATTATACCCAAACCTTAAAGCAATGTCTGTAAAATGATTAAAAATGTAATTTAAAATACAGATTTTTATGTTACCTTGTAAGCTGCTACATAGACATTTCTTTAATATTACAGTGATTTCTTCCACCAGTCTCTCTCCTAGGGCCTCTTTCTTTTCTGCAAATTCATAACACAACATAAAAACACACACTGTATACTACGCTACAATTACATTCATATAAAGTATAGTTCCAAATAATCATTGCCACTGTAATTTGAAGGTACACATTTCTGGCATACTGTGGCTGTGATAGCAGGGAAACAAATTGCTTTTACAGACAATATATTGCATAATGCAGTGTATGCTGTTAGCTCCAGCACTGAAACTAATGGCACCAAGCTATCAGAATAAAAAAATCACATCTGTCTATTTAAAAAAACAAAGAACAAACCTGTACTGAGCTACTTTGACTGCCTGTATTCTCATCTTTTGACTTCAGTAATTGTTTGCGTTGCGGACTTGCAAAAAGCATTTTCTTATCACTGAATTTAAAGGTTTTAAGTGAATCAGTCAGGAAACTAGCAATTGTTACAATAAGTTAGCGTCTTTAAAATTTAAATCCTTAATATTCTCATTTCTGTTTGGGATCAGCAATGTTATTGTGCCCATCCACCTGTCAACAATAGCTGTAATTGTTTTACCCCCTTGTACCTCTTGAAATCTGATCAAGAATCATAGAGCCTCCTGCTAACATTGTATTTATAAACGCCATAGAAAGCTATATGGCTGTCAATTTCTCCTCATTCCTCCTAGTGTCCTCCGTACCACCATACCCCAAAACAGTTCTGATTGACAAATTGTCCAACCCCAATCAGAGATTTATATAGGCGTTTGTGAGGCTCAGCAGATCACTGGCAGATTTAATTAGTCATTAAATCTGCAGGAAATATTGTCAACCAGTGGACGGCAACCTTTATTTTCAGTATATTTTTACTCTGTGAGCTGGACCAGTGGCCTATTAGTCATCTCTCCATGCTGAACTCACCTGTCCCCTCCACCACCATGACCAGGTAGGCACCTGCAACAAAGTAGTCCATTGCCCACTATGCGTAATGGCCCATCCGCCCTTGTTGGACACTCTGGTAAAGCCCAGTGCTCTGCACCATGGAGACAGCTTATGCCTACCACCTGTGTCAGAGTCAATAGAACTAGCCATAACTAACACCCATCATGGAGCCCAAGAAAGATATTATGCCTATGGAAGAACTGTGTAATCAAATGGACAAACTACAGATCTCAGATCTGGGCCAAAGAAATGCCATTAGAATTCAAGCCATGTTGGGGCCTTCAGCTGTTTTATTGACTGTTATCTGACCCAGTAATTAGAACTGCCACACCTTCCCAAGACTCGGGCAATCAACATCCCGCTAGCTGTAGGATCAAGCATCAAGTCAGTGCCAGTCACCCAATCAACTTATGCCCTCCTCACAACCAATCTCTCTGACCATTAGGGGAAACTATGGCTTGATATCGTTCTATCACCATTTTTTCCCATGGCATACACCATCAAATATAATCCACATAAACATTTATTTAGATATTCCTAGAAAACTGCATAAATAAAATATAGTGTACAGCTCACTTTCCCTTTAAAAGAACATATAGCCATCTCTTAATCTATATATATAATAGACTAAGTGCATCAACCTTCAAACAAGAAGAAGAAGTACTTTGCATGAGAAAATTTATGCGTGCTCAAACACCAAGTTTAAGGCCTCTTTTCCACGGACTGTCGAGCTGTGTGCTCAGCAAGCAGTTACCAGGCAGCAGTGAGCAGATACCAGGCAGCAACAAGCAGTTACCAGGCAGCAGCAAGCAGTTATCAGTCAGCAGTGAGCAGATACCAGGCAGCAACAAGCAGTTACCAGGCAGCAGCAAGCAGTTACCAGGCAGCAGCAAGCAGTTACCAGGCAGCAGTGAGCAGATACCAGGCAGCAACAAGCAGTTACCAGGCAGCAGCAAGCAGTTACCAGGCAGCAGCAAGCAGTTACCAGGCAGCAGCAAGCAGTTACCAGGCAGCAGTGAGCAGTTACCAGGCAGCAGTGAGCAGTTACCAGGCAGCAGCAAGCAGTTACCAGGCAGCAGTGAGCAGATACCAGGCAGCAGCAAGCAGTTACCAGGCAGCAGTGAGCAGATACCAGGCAGCAACAAGCAGTTACCAGGCAGCAACAAGCAGTTACCAGGCAGCAACAAGCAGTTACCAGGCAGCAACAAGCAGTTACCAGGCATCAGTGAGCAGATACCAGGCAGCAACAAGCAGTTACCAGGCAGCAGCAAGCAGTTACCAGGCAGCAGCAAGCAGTTACCAGGCAGCAGTGAGCAGTTACCAGGCAGCAGTGAGCAGTTGTGAGAGTTTGAGAGCCATTTCACTGCCTATTCACAGTCCATGGAAAAGAGGCCTTACCCTAGCAAGTCTGACATTGCAAATCTGGCCTAATTGGCTATTCATGAGGCAATGCTCATGCAAATGCATGCACACACCAATACCACAAAGCAGTCACCCTGCTACATGCTACATTAGCACTATCCGGCTTAGTGCACACCAGAGCGGTTCGGCAGCGTTTTGCGATCCACTTGCGGCTGCGGATACGCTTGGGTAATGTATTTCAATGGGCTGGTGCACACCAGAGCGGGAGGCGTTTTGCTGAAACGCATACTCCCGAGGTGAGGCATTTTTTGGATTGCGGAGGCGTTTCTGCCTCCAATGTAAAGTATAGGAAAAACGCAAACCGCTCTGAAAAACGGCAGTTCAGAGCGGTTTTGCAGGCGGTTTTGTTACAGAAGCTGTTCAGTAACAGCTTTACTGTAACAATATATGAAATCTACTACACCAAAAACGCTTTACAAAACCGCAAAATGCTAGGTGAAATGCTACAGAAAAATAAGAAAAAGCGTTTCAAAATCTGCTAGCATTTTGCGGATCTGCTAGCAGTTTTTGGTGTGCTCCAGGCCTCCAGGAGCGCCACGGGGAGGATTCCCAATGCCCCCTTTTTATACAACTGGGGGGACCGCAGGGTCCCAGGCTCTCTCACTGCCTGGAAACCACAGCGGCACCCCGGAGGGGGAGGATGGGTGGCGTGGACGACCCCCCCCCCAAGTGTGGCCAGCGCCGGGGAGAGCCGTCTGCACCCACCTCCCAATATTAAAAACAGGCACTTACCTTAACGTCCATTGCGTTCTGCTACATGCGCATTAATTTGGGGGCACCACATGAGAAAGGAGAGAAGCATGGGTCACCCCGAGCTTTAGAGCTCAGGGCTGGCTCACATACAGCACTCCAGAGGGGGGGGGGGAGGACAGGCGCACTCACTCCAGGGTTCACACCACCGGAGCAAGCCATCCACCACCTGCCTCCAAAGGATACAAACTGCACAAAATGCTCTCCATGAGAAAATTAATGCGCATGTAGCAGAACCCAATGGACGTTAAGGTAAGTGGCTGTTTTTAATATTAGGAGGTGGGTGCGGACGGCTCTCCCCAGCGCTGGCCACGCTTGGGGAGGGGGGCGGCTGCGCCACCCAGCCTCCCACTCCGGGGTGCCGCTGTGGTTCCCAGGCAGCGAGAGAGCACTTTGCAGTATTGGTTTTTTGACCCTGCATAGTTTGGCATGCGAAAGCAAATGCATATTTGCATGAGCATTGCCTCATGAATAGCCAATTAGGCCGGATTTGCAAAGCCAGACTTGCTAGGGTTAAACTTGGTGTTTGAGCACGCATACATTTTCTCATGGAAAGCCTACTTCTTGCTTCAAGGTTGAGGCACGTACTCTATTAGATAGATAGATGCGGCGTATGCTACGACGCGGGTTGGCTAGTGTATCCATATTTAAAGACCCATTGATATGGGTCTGTGAGTAATCAGAATTATACAACACACTAGTCAGTGGCTATTTAGCAATATATTCATGTGCTGGTAATCAAAATATCTCAAAGATGACAGAATGTGCATTGAGTCTAAATACCTTTTTCATTGATTACAGATCAAAAAACCTGTGTCTTACATGTCTCCACAGAGCACAATAGATTGAAGGAGTTCCACTATTATGCACATCCTCCCATAAGGGCGATCCTCCACATACAAGCTGCCATCCATTTGGCCAAATAAGGAATACACAATTCACATGACCTGGGTCAACTTCAGGGAGTGGCCAAAGTTATAGCACGCCCATGAGAGTACGAACACAATTATGGATAATGCCTGAAGTTGACAAGGGTCACATAAGTTGTAGCCACCACTCTGACAACACAGGTTTCCCATGATGTAATACACACTGTACTCTGGACAGAGGGGGCCAAGACTCAGCCACAATAGGTAGTCTGAGACTGATATTCTGTTGCTGACTCCTGACTTGCCTGGGTTGGCTACATTAATTGACCTTTCCTCATTGCTTGACCTTAGATTTTGATTTGCTTACCCCTTCTGACTGCTGCCTGCCTCAACTTTTTGCTTCTAAATCCATTATGTCTGAGAGCCATGGCCTTTTGCTCTCTACACAACTCCTCTGTCTAAAACCTGCCTCTGTCCTTTGCACTTAACCTGACGGAGATTGCCCAGTGAGGCTCACTAGCCATTCAACTGGGGATTGACCTGTTCTCTTTACCTATGGTGGGTGATTCTAGGGCCTGTGACCTGGTAGCTACTTATCACAAAGTAGTTCATTTTCCACTAGTGATAGCAGGCTACTGTCTCTTGCATGACACTCTGGAGAAAACTAGTAGAAATGTTGACTCCAGGGGTAGCAATGGGCTCCCCAGGGAGCGAGCACAGCTTTTCAATATTAGCTTTAGTCTTCTCCCTTACATAGAGAGATGTGAGTGCCCAGATGATTTAAATAATATGTGTGTATGCGAAAAAAACAAGTACAAGAGGGAGAGCAGCGCCCATGCACAAGGAGATATGTGTACCATGACCAACAGTCCCTGAGAAGATCCAAATGATAAGCAGTGTGAATAGTAGGGTTGGCATCACTACATAATTAAAAGCCCTTTTTAACAATCCTTAAATAAAAATACAGACAGCAGACCCAGTGACAGTCCACTGTTTCAGGCAGTGTGCAGAAGTGCTCATGCCTGAAATAGCAACTGTTGCTGTATCTGCTGTCTGTATTTTGGTGAAGGACGGATGATTCCCCAGATAAGCCTACCCTAAAAAAAAATGGAAGCACTGGTGCTTTCTCCTTTTTTCTTATTAAATCTATAATCATTTCCGAGCCTGCCACTGCAGCGCCATGTCTATCTAGACTGCACATGTCCCCTCCTCGCTCTTATTGGCCATGCCGCTGATTGAATGGTGAAGTCCATAGAGATGGTGCGCACACTTCTGCCCTGCATTAGGTAAGGCTACATTCACACTGATGAGTTGGGATGAGTTGCATCAGACAATATAATCATAATAGTACGTTCACTTCAGCATGTTAGCAATGCAGGGGAACCTGTCAGCATAAATGATGATTGTGTGCGTTTACATTTGCAGTAACGCATACTCTTCACTAACTATATGTGCCACATCACACACCTAAGGCAAAATGCAACTTTTTCCCTCCATTGGGTTGGGATGTTGTTTTTACAGGAAATGCAATGCCCCAGTGTGATGCTAGTCTAAAGGTTTCTGCACACCATACTATTTTGTAAATATTTATTCAATTCAAGAATTGCAATACTGTACGTTTTTCTGACTGATTGTAACATTTCAAAAATCTGACCAATGTACCACACCCATATGTTAAACTTGAAAACTCAGAAAATTTTGCATGGGTCTGTACATCTAGAAACTGTCAATCTACCCTACACCGTTCAATTTTCATATAAATTGTTCAAAAAAAAAAATCCAACACTCCCGATCTTCATTTATCTAATAAAAACAGGAAATTCGATCAGATTTCTCAAATGAATAAAAATACTTTCAATTTTTCTGTATAACCTATCTTTTGAATTAGTGTAAAATTAGATCTTTTTTTGTATGGTGTGTGGCAACCTTAAGACATTTAGAAATGAGTGACATGGGCACTTCCAGTATTGCACAATAGACCATAATGACTGTTAGTAAAATGGAATCTTACTCTGAAAGGCCGACCTGGTCCTGCTGCTGATTCTTCCTCTCATAAGTATAGTAAGATGTTCATCGCAAGGTGTTAGAGAGTTCTCATTTTGCTCTTCCTGAGAAAACATATACATAAAATCTTAGTTATGGTGTTGGAGCTCTACCAATGATGCATAATACTGTATATACTCGAGTACAAGTCTAGAAATTTAGATCTGATTCACTTCATAAAAGTATAGGGGTCGACTTATACACGAGTCACGGGCAACACTGAGCACACTGAGTAATGTGTGTACTAATAGTGATATTTTCCCATTTGCAGCAATTTACCCAGTGGCAAGTGATACTTTGAGGAAAGGAAATGCCAAGAAAACACAGGCCTGAAAGTCCTGGCCACAACAATTAACAAGGAAAGGGGCAGGGGGGAAATACTGGGCTGCATAAAAGGGAGTGAATAATTCAGCACTTGGGGCCTGGAGGAGGTATTAGCTGCACTTAAGGGACAGGAAGAGTTAATGGCTGCAATACTATATGCAGTACAGTCATTAACCCCTCCTGAGCCCCAAGTGCAGTCATTAACTTTGCTGGGTAGACTTATACTTGAGTCAATAAAAAATTCCAGTTTAAGAGGTTTAAATATTGGAGTCGACTTGTACATGAGGTCGACTTGTATTCGAGTATAGGTATTTCAAGTTTTCTCATACCTCATATGTGATATCTGCACTTAGTGACATCAGTCTCTCTGTAGGCATCACAGTGACATTTTCATGCTCTCCTGCCTCAATACAGTCTGAAAATGGAGAAGTTACAAATTAATCTGTGCTAACAAAAGGAGTAACATCACCAAAAACTGTCTATTGTTGTGTATAGAATTCAATGTAAAATATTGAAGTTAATTCCATGATTTTTTGATTTATGAAGGGTTCACGACTGTAACTTTATGTAAAAAAAACAACAAACAAACAAGTTTTCCGCTTGCAGACTGGCTAATGTTTTCTTTATACAATTAGCAAGTTAGCTAATTTTACACTCATTGCCATATTAAACAAGTATCTATGCCAGTTCATGTAGCAATTTGGGTATTGGCTAACATGAAAGGAAAGAACTGGCCTTTCTGTATGACAATATTACATATGAACAAGCACCTGGAATGGGACAGCTCTGCAAAAATACAAGATGGATTTTCCCAAAACGTAACGTAGTTGTCTTTATGGAAAGATTTGTAGAAAAGCTGGGTAACGTACTGGTAAGGCTGGCTGTTGCCTTTGTTGTGAGGTTTGAGCCTTTGACCAGGGTTCGAATCCTGGCTCAAGCCAGTACGTAAAACAGAAAGGAGTCTTTGGGCAGGGCTCCCTTATGATTCTGGGTGCTTGTGGAGAGTGCATTAAAGTGTATCTGAGACAAAGAGACTACTGATGCATACTGAGGCTTCCTTCCGGCAATGGGCTCCCTAGCGGTCTCCCCGAGCCACTCGGATCATCCGCTAGCTCCCAGTAGCCTCACTCCATCGCAAATGTGCAACCTGTCCACATGTGTGCCTCCCGTGGCCGGGAGTGTTCTGCGCCTGTGCAGTACTACTTTGCAGGGGCGCAGAACAAGACAGGGGCACGCACACATGACGGAAAACGGCTGAGCCTAGTTACCAGGACTGCTATCGGACAATTCGAGTGGCCCTAGGAGACGGCGAAGGAGCCCACTGTCTGAAGGGGGCTTGAGAAAGCCATAGGTAAGTATCAATTCATTCAGTCCCTATGTCTCAAGTTTCCTTTAAGTGCAGCTCTCTGGCTCTTTGAGTTCAACAGAGGAAAAGCACAAATACACGTTTTGTATCTTGTATTGTCTAGAAGACCAAAAAACAACCTGTTTGGCATGAGCTCTGCCAGGCCCATAATTAATCAAACTTCTTGTATGGGATAACTGTATGATATGTGATTTTGGAAACCTTTTTTTGCTTCTCCAGGTTGAGAATGCTAAAATCTGTGTACCTGAGCAGAAGGATTTATGGAATGCTCCCCTGTACAGAACTTTGGCTGCTTTCCTGAAGAATCGAGGAAGCTGGATGGAAAGCAAAAAGGTTGGAGCCGTGTAACAGGAAGTGGATGATAGCCTTCTAGGAGTAAATCCCTGGAGAAAAGAGATCATTCTGGTAAAATCACATCCAGTTCTATACAATGTTAGTGTATACCATGTATCAGGAAAACTTTTTCAGAAAAATAACAGACTAAATACAAATAAAACCAAATTAAATGTATTGCAGGTTCTACAGAAGTGAACAGTTGATCATTTCTTATGACCTCTTCCTGTTTATGCTGGATGGATGATTTAGCTTTTTTTCTGCTGACAGACTGATGTAGAACACAGCATATTAGACTATAAATGCTATATATTCTTTTTGTACGGTGAAAATCACAAGATGGCAGCTCCTGTGCATGCAGAAAATCAGATAGCACAAATCACCTATGGGAAATAAGTAACTGTGAAACAATATTGTGGTAGCCATGTTTGCTCCTTAACCACCCTGGCGTTCTGATTAAATCGCCAGGGTGGCTGCGGGAGGGTTTTTTTTAAATAAAAAAAAAACTATTTCATGCAGCCAACTGAAAGTTGGCTGCATGAAAGCCCACTAGAGGGCGCTCCGGAGGCGATCTTCCGATCGCCTCCGGCGCCCATAATAAACAAGGAAGGCCGCAATGAGCGGCCTTCCTTGTTTTGCTTATATCGTCGCCATAGCGACGAGCGGAGTGACGTCATCGACGTCAGCCGACGTCCTGACGTCAGCCGCCTCCGATCCAGCCCTTAGCGCTGGCCGGAACTTTTTGTTCCGGCTGCGCAGGGCTCAGGCGGCTAGGGGGGCCCTCTTTCGCCGCTGCTCGCGGCGAATCGCCGCAGAGCGGCGGCGATCAGGCAGCACACGCGGCTGGCAAAGTGCCGGCTGCGTGTGCTGCACTTTATTTGATAAAAATCGGCCCAGCAGGGCCTGAGCGGCGACCTCCGGCGGTGTTGGACGAGCTGAGCTCGTCCAGACCGCTCAGGTGGTTAAAGATACAAGCAATGTCACATTTTTTCGAAGTACACCTTAAAATGGTTCTGAATATAAATTGTTTATAATTCATGTCCACCCCTGAATCGCCTACTGATTATGAAGTGTGGGCAAATGTTTACATTATAAAATGGTGCTAAATGGTGTCATCCCTGCAGCTGTGTGCCCTGAGTCCTGCTCTTCCCATTGGTATGTGCTTGCTCCTCCACTTCCCCATTATGTAATTGCTTATAATGAGTGCCTACAATGTACTTGCATTAATGGTTTTTATCCCATCTTATGCTGGGAATACACAATGAGATTTTTCAGCAGATTTACAGTCCAATTGATTTCCGATTGTTTTTATAATCGATTTCCATTCACTTCTATGGGAAATCGATCAGAAAAACAAAAATAAGATCGGACCTGTCAGAAATTATCTATCGAACCATCTATCTGCCAAAAAATCTCATGGTGTATTCCCAGCATTAGAAGATGAGCAGAAATGCACTTCAGTACACATAGCTAATGTCAATCTAATGGTTAGGCATACTACAGTATGTACATATCCAGCACTATATTGCTGCCTGTAGGAAGAATGTTCAACAGGACACAAAAAAAAAAGTATCTCTGGTAACTTTTCTTCTTGTACACTTTGCTACACTAGCTGCATTATGCAAGGATGGCAACTATAATCTATTCTGGATATTCTGTAACCTTCTCACCTTCTAAAGTTCCAGGGATCACCTATAGTAATATATGTCCAGGAGAGATTACGGCTGCTGCTGACCTTACAAAGTGGGGGTAATTATAGTGAACTGAGCAACAATTTATACGTCCTAGCAACAGTTTAGAATAGATGACAAGAGAGATCTGTCTTAATTTAAGTAAGGGAACCCATTAAGGTGCCCATTATCAGTCCTATTTTTTTTATCAGATGCGATCTCTCAATGCACTTTTTAAGATCATAAGTAATTGGAAGGCAGTTATCGATTCTTTCCATAAACAGGTCAATTAGGGCATTTTCTTTCTTCAGATATTATCATAAAATCCAACTTTTGGATTAAATTTTCTGTTCCAATCCACCATAGAATCATTTTACATCAATGTTTGCCACATAATGCACAGGTTTCTGTATAATTCAATTGTAAAAAGTACATCGAAAGATCACGTTATGAAAAAATTGTACTGTTAATGGGCACTTTTACAATCTTGATTGTTTAATCTTACCTGTTGTTATATGGGCGACTACCTGTATTATACATTCAAAGTATATCCTTCTACTACATAGATTTGTAAGATTGTACAATTAAGATTGTATCATTCATAAAATAGAAAAAACCGAGAGCCCAATATAGTGTAGTATGTTAAAGACAATTGGTAAGTGGTTTAGTGAGAGAATTTATACTCACAAACACGGGTTACCATTCAGGCAACCACTCAATAGGCAGGTGAGGAGATTAGACCTGTCCTCACTCAGGATTAAGAAGTCACTCTCTGTAGTAAAGAAACAAGGAAGGAGGTAGCACTCCCCTCCACCTGGAGTGGACACAGAGTATTTGTATGTAGAACAGAGGCGCCAGCAGGATAAAAGTCAATAACATTTTTAAAAATTGCTTGGAGGAAGTGGTGGGCTTGCCTCCCAAAAGCAGACACGAGATCCTGTCTTCATATAAATCAATACATTTATTATACGGTATCCCAAAAACAGTGCAACGCGTTTCGCAGGCCCAGCCCGCTTCATCAGGCAATAAAAGTGGGGACAAAACAGAATTTCGTCAATAGCAGGTGTAGCACCTCAGTGAGGCGCTACACCTGCTATTGACGAAATTCTGTTTTGGGGTACTGTATAAAAAAAGGAATTGATTTATATGAAGACAGGATCTCGTGTCTGCTTTTGGGAGATACAAATTGTATCATTCATGGGCACCTTTAAGGCTCGGTCCACACTACAGTTAGATTTGGCGTTGCTGTCCATTTGAAGACCGGAGCAGATGTGTTTCCTAAATAGGCTTCTAAGGGATTTCCTTCTATTTTAACCCACGTTGTAAAGAAGTAGTGGAGCACCTCCCTTAAAGAGAACCCGAGGTGGGTTTTAAGAATGCTATTAGGACACAGAGGCTGGTTCTGCATACTATCACCAGCCTCTGGGTCTGTACTATGCCCCCCCAGTCTCCCCCCTGCACTCTGCTGTACCCCATAAATAAGACTGCCATGGTAGCGGGTTCTCTTTAAGTATGTTGTGATGTGTGTTGGTAGGTCTGGCAGCACTCGAGATCTAAGATCAATGAAGAAGACGTCTGACCGGCACCACCAAGTTAATGCTCTTTTATTTCATGAATGCAAAACAGCAAATACAGCGACGTTTCTAAGTGGATGCTTCTTTATCAAGCTTAGCTGAATGTCTACACTTGAAATGACACAACATCGTGTTTATATAGTGAATATGGCTAGAGCCCAGCCAATAACATGAGCAAAAAGCTTCTTATCCAATCACAATGGTCCATGCCTAGCCAGACCTGACGGGGAACTGCTATGTTAGGTATCTATTGGACGCTGAGCAAAGAAGCCACCCATCTGTGCTACAAACCTGTTGGTCGCCACAGAAAACGGAGTTCCTCAAAGGGAAGGGGGGGGGGGGGGGGGGGAGTCAAGCCTGGTTTGAAGGTGTTATGGAATGAGTGAGCACAAAGGGGGTTGCTGAGGATTCCTGCATGTGTACCAGGTCCAGGTGTTTAATGTGCGCCCTGCTCTGCCTCTCTCCAGTCACCGCTGATCAGGTCTGTGAGTAGCAGCAACCAACTCTCCCACCCAGAGAGGCAGCACCGAGCCCTCCCCAGCCAGCCCCCAACCTTCCCCAGCCAGCACCCAGCCTTTCCCAGCCAGCATCCAGACCAGCACCCAGCCCTCCCCAGCCAGCATCCAGCAAAGCACCCAGCCCATCTAAGCCAGCACCCTGGGAGCACCTGGCAAAACACCCAACCCTCCCCAGCCAGCACCCACCCCAGGCAGCAGTCAGGCCTCTCCAGCCAGCAGTCATGCCTCCCCAGCCAGCACTCAGCCCTCTCCAGCCAGAACCCAGCCTTTCCCAGCCAGCACCCAACAAAGCCCCTAGCCCTCCCCAATGCAGCACCCAGCAAAGCAATCAATACTCCACAGCCAGCATCCTGGCAGCACCCAGCACTCCCCAGCCAGCACCCAGCACTCCGCAGCCCAGACAACACTCAGCAAAGCACCAAGCTTCAACAGCACCCAGCCCAGTCAGCACCAGCACAGCGCCCAGCCTCCCCAGACAGAACCCAGCCCAGACAGCACTCAGCACATCACCCAGCCCTCTCCAACCTGCACCCAGCCCATCAAACACCCAGTACAGCACTTGGCCCAACACCCAGCCCAGGCAGCACCCGGGTAGTAGCCAGCACCTAGCCCACCCAGTCAGCACCCATCCCTCCCCAGCCAGCTCCCAGCGCACCCAGGCAGAATCCAGCCCTTCCACCCACCCCAGCCAGTGCTCAGCACCTAGAAGCACACTCCTACCCCAGCCAGCACCCACATGCTTCCTCCCAACCACCCCAGCCAACAATTTCAGTGTTTTCCATTGGTGCCATATTACCCAGATACACTAATGCAAATGTGCCAGTGATATCATATTTAAAGAGAATCTGTATTGTTAAAATCGCACAAAAGTAAACATACCAGTGCGTTAGGGGACATCTCCTATTACCCTCTGTCACAATTTCGCCGCTCCCCGCCGCATTAAAAGTGGTTAAAAACAGATTTAAAAAGTTTGTTTATAAACAAACAAAATGGCCACCAAAACAGGAAGTAGGTTGATGTACAGTATGTCCACACATAGAAAATACATCCATACACAAGCAGGCTGTATACAGCTTTCCTTTTGAATCTCAAGAGATCATTTGTGTGTTTCTTTCCCCCTGCATCTCTTATGCACTGAAGTTTCAGGCTGCTCTTTTCTTCCTGCAAACAGCTTTGTCCTTGTCTGTAATTCTTCAGTATGTGAAAGCCCAGCCAGCTCAGAGGACGATTTATCCAGCTTGTAAAAGATATAAGAGAAGAGAGAAGCTGCTCTAATCCTAAATAACACACAGGCAGTGTGCATACAGGGGCCTGGAAGGGGGAGTTCATAGCAGAACCACAACACTGAAGAACTTGGCAGCCTTCCAGACACAGGCTGACAAGTCTGA
Source organism: Hyperolius riggenbachi (assembly GCF_040937935.1). NCBI lineage: Eukaryota > Metazoa > Chordata > Amphibia > Anura > Hyperoliidae > Hyperolius > Hyperolius riggenbachi. Next base: position 328,535,193 of record NC_090646.1, on the reverse strand, counting down.
CAGGGGAAAGATACATTGATTTATTACAGAGACTGTGATAGCAGAAAGTGCTGCAGTAAGTCAGAACACATTAGAATAGCTTTGGGAACTTGTAGGATGATAAAAAACCGGATGCAATTTTTGTTACGGAGTCTCTTTAAGGCTAAACCAGTGGCAGTAAAGACACTGGACACCATTATCACAATTAAGTGAAAGGTTCTTCATAAAAATAAATTAATACAACTTCAACACAATTTATACAACCAGAGTGTCATTCCGTACCTGTGTGAAGAAGTCACTTGTAAGTATGTCCTCTATGCAAGGCCTGTTTGTTGGACAGTTGGCAAGTAAGGAAATGATCAAATGTCTGCCACTGACTGACATGTATGGTGGCAAGGGGAAGAAGCCTTCTCTGATGAAGTAATACATCTCTTTCTGAGAGCGTGCACTGAAGGGGGAGTATCCACTCAGCATTGTGTACCTGCATGAGGGAAATAAATATGGAGATGAATTAAAGAACATACAGAACCAAATGTTTATATACCACATACATTTAGCAATTGACATACAATAAATTACTGGGTGTAACAAACCACGTGGATGGACCAAAGAAGTATAATAAAGCACACATGAAAAATACTGTATATGACGTAGACTAGACACTCTCCTCTATGGAAGTAAAAGGTAAGGTTCAATTTTTTAGTTATTTGTAAGTCAGCCCTGTAGAAAATCTTTATAAAAGCATAAAACTGTGGTTTGCGTAAAAGAAAGGAAAATGCTGTAATAAAAAGATCCCTTGTGTTATGGCTGACGTTTTAGGTTTTCTGGGTCAGTGTCCATTTCTTCAGAGGCACACAGGCTATTGTCAAAAGTGACAGAAAATGTATAACTACTTTAAAGGGAACTTGAATCAAGTAAAATTATGTAAAATAAACACATGATGGACCTGCAAATAAATATTACATACGTACTTACCTCACCACCAATTCCTCTCAACAGCTCACCATGTGCTTCTAACAATGGTTCCCTCCAGTTCTGACAAGATTGTGTCAGAACTGAAATATATCAGTTGCTGTCAGTTATAACTGAAAGGACAACTGATGAGCAAGGTCATGTCCATGTTTTCCTATGGCTTAAGTGGGCGATATTACAGGTTAACAGTGTGCTGACCAGGAAGTTGTTATGGGGTAACAGCCATTTTCAAAGTGGAGGAAGAAGAAATCCATTGATCACAGTAAACAAAGAGGACGCTGTAGAGGAGAAAGAGATTGACGAATAGACTACATGGGAGGTAAGTATGGCGTGTGTATGTTTATTTTGACTTTTTTTTTAATTTTCAGTTCAGGTTTGCTTTAACTATTTCAACCACAGGGACGTGAGTTTCACATCCGTGGCAGGTGCTGCTGTAGCCGCAGGAATGTGAGGCTCATATCCGTGCAGTCTGCAGGGATGTGCGCGCGATTGTGCGGGTGGAAGCCCTCAATCGCGATGGTCCTGGCGGCGGGGGTTAGTGGTGGCAGGGGACAGAAGTCCCCTGAGCCAATCCATGCAAGTCCGCTGAGAATGATCACCGTTTTTGTTTAAAAACTGTCATCATTCTCAATTGCTGCCTCCTGCTCCCTCGTTCCCACCGCTCCCTTCACCAATCGTTAGATTAATGAATGGGAACTTTGTTCCCATTCATTCATCTCCCCTCAGTCCCACGTGATTGCAGGCATCAATGAGATGCCTGCGTCACTTCTGAAATGTAACAACCACGCATTACTTCCTATTTAGCATACTTATTGTACACGAATAGGAAATAATGCATGAGGACATCTTGTGGCCAAATAGAAATATTACACCTACATACATTAGGGAATATTTTTTTTTTAATGTATGTCAAGAGGGTATATTATTATTAAATGTTGGGCTTGTGATGAGGGGGGCAGGGGGTGCGAGCCGCACTTGTATGAAATTGCTGAAGGAGTGAAAACCTCCCGGCAGAGGCATTTTCCGCCGCTCGCCGGGTGAGGGGGCGGGGCTACAGACAAAAAAAGGTGGAGTAAAAAGGCGGAGCAACAGCCGGAAGGGCCGCTGTGCAGATTGCAGTGCACATCTTAAGGGGAAGTCACCTCTCCAGGATCATCTTCCTCTCCATGATGCATGTGATGACTGAGAGCCTAGTAGGAGGAAGAGGATTCTGGAGAGGTGAATTCAGCCTCGGGTGCAAACTCTGGGGTTGGGCACGCTCTATATTTGGTGGGGGTCACCTGGCTACCTATACTGAGGGGAGGGGTCGTCTGATTACCTATACTGGGACTGGAGGAGGGGTCCTCTGGCTAACTAATGGGGAGAACATTAGACTACCTATACAAACATACAGTGTCACTCTTCTCACCCACTGTCACCCTCCTTCCACACTCTGTGTCACCTTTCTCCCACTCAGTTTCACGCACCTACCACCCAATGTCACCCTCCTCCCACCTTGTGTCACCCTCCCCACCCAGTGTCACCCTCCTCCCACTCAATGTCACCCACCTACCACCCAGTGTCACCCTCCTCCCACCAAGTGTCACCCACCTGCCACTCTCCTCACCCAGTGTCACCTTCCACACTCAGTGTCACCCACCTCCCACCAGTGTCACCCTCCCCACCCAGTGTTACCCTCCTCTCATTCAGTGTCACCCACCCCGTGTCACCCTCCTGCCACCCTCCTCCCACCTAGTGTAACCCTCCCCACCCAGTGTCACCTTCCACACTCCGTGTCACCCACCTCCTACCCAGTGTCACCCTTCCCACTCAGTGTCACACTCCTCCCACCCAGTGTCACCCACCCTATCCAATCTCACCCTCCCAGCAGCACTCAGTGTCCTCCTCCCTCCCGACTCAGCAGCTAGATCCCACCCCACCACTTGATGGATTTTTAGTCTGAGGTAAAACTTGGTACATTTCATATATGTGGTGTGAAGTATGTCCATTTTCACATGTGTAGGAGGTAATGTTTACTGCATTTTAACATGTGCAGGAGGTAATGTTTGCTGCATTTCATGTTTGCTACATTTCATGTGTCGGAGGTAACGTTTGCCTCATTGCAGTGTGGGAGGTAAAGCTTGCTGCATGTCATGTGTTGGAGGTAGCGTTTTCTACATTGCATGTGTTGGAGGTATATTTTGCTGAATTTCATGTGTTAGAGGTAATGTTTGCCTCATTGCAAGTGTAGGAGGTAAAATTTTCAGCATTTCATGCGTTGGAGGTAACATTTGCTCATTGCATGTGTGAGAGGTAGCTTTTGCTAAATTTCATGTTTCCGAGGTAACCTTGGCCTCATTGCATGTGTAGGAGGTAAAGTTTGCTGCATTTCATGTATCAGAGGCAACGTTTGCCTCATTGCATGTGTGATAGGTAAAGTTTGCCTCATTGCATGCGACGGAAGTAGCATTTAGTTCATTGCATGTGTCGGAGTTAACGTTTGACCCTTTGCATGTGTCGGAGGGAACATTTACTGCATTTATTATTTGATGGCCCTAGTGAATGCATTTGCTACTTTGGGGTTATTGTTGCAGCATTGGTATTTTGGGGCTCATAATTACTAAACCAAAAGAAAACATTCACAGGATAATTTATATATTTTGTTGGCCACTTTATTAGGTACATCTTGCTAGTACTGAGTTTGACACCTTTTTTACCTTTCAAACTGCCTTATTCTTCGTTGCATTCCTTAGAGATTTCGGTCCACGTTGACATGATAGAATGACGCAGTTTCTGCAGATTTATTGTCTGCACTCCAGTTTCCCCCCATCATGGGGGAAACACTGCTTTCTTATATGTTTCGGTAACGTTGTCCAATTACCTTTACGACTACTTTGCCCAACTATGGTTTGGGAGTTAGCTCTGCCCACGTTATGTCATGGCCACACCTCACTCCTTTCCTTTTTTTTTGGGGGGGGGGGAGGGGAGGTGTCTGTAAATGACCCACACCGGGTGTCACATAACCTAGCTATGCCACTGGAGTGTGGATATAACACTGAAAAAATGCACCTTTATGTCCAAATAAAATATTGTCACCATATACTTTACTAGGGATATAATTTAACCACTTCACCACTGAGGGGTTTTACCCCCTGAGCACCAGAGCAATTTTCACCTTTCAGCGCTCCTTCCATTCATTCCCCTATAACTTGATCATTACTTATCGCAATGAAATGAACTATATCTTGTTTTTTCCGCCACCAATTAGGCTTTCTTTAGGTGGGACATTATGCCAAGAATTATTTTTTTCTTAATGTGTTTTAATGGGAAAATAGGAAAAATGTGGGGAAAAAAATTATTATTTTTCAGTTTTCGGCCATTATAGTTTTAAAATAATGCATGCTACTGTAATTAAAACCCATGAAATGTATTTGCCCTTTTGTCCCGGTTATAAAACCATTTAAATTATGTCCCTATCACAATGTTTGGCGCCAATATTTTATTTGGAAATAAAGGTGCATTTTTTTCATTTTTGCGTCCATCCCTAATTACAAGCCCATAGTTTATAAAGTAACAGTGTTATACCCTCTTGACATAAATATTTAAAAAGTTCAGTCCCTAAGGTAACTATTTATGTATTTTTTTTAATTGTAAATTTTTTAATTTTTTTTTTAATTACAAAAAAAAAAAAATGGGGAGTGTGGGAGGTAATGAGTTAATTTTATGTGTAAAAGTCATTTATTTGTATGTGAAAAATGTGTAGGGTGTAGTTTACTATTTGGCCACAAGATGGCCACAGTAACTTTTTGTTTTAATGCGACCTCCAAGCTTCCTTCCGGAAGCTTGGAGGAAGAATAAGGAGGCTGGACACGTGAGTTTTTTCTCACAATGATCGCGCTGCCCATAGGAGAGCAGCGGATCATTGCGGGGCTTAGATCAACGAACGGGAATGGATTTTCCCGTTCATTGATCTCTGGGCGAGCGGGCGGCGGCGTGTTTACTAGCGGCGGGCGGCGTGTTTACGAGCGGGAGCGCGGGCAGCGTCGGGAACGTGGAAAGTACGTATTTCTCCGTCCCTGGTTGTTAAAGGATGGAAAAAGGGGCGGAGAAATACGTACGCGCGGGGGTAAAGTGGTTAAACGTTGCAATAACCAGGACAAATGGTCAAATAAAATGTGTGGCTTTTATGCGCAGTAGAACATTTTATTTTTACATAGTTATTTGGGTTGAAAAAAACATATGTCTATTGAGTTTAACCAGAAAATAAAGTACAACACCAGCCTGCTCCCTCACATATCCCTTGTCGATCCAGAGAAAGGCAAAAAACCCTTACAAGGCATGGTCAAATTAGCCCCAAAAGGGAATAAATTCCTTCATGACTCCAGATGGCAATCAGATAAAATTCCTGGATCAACACCACTGGGCATTACCTAGTAATTATAGCCATGGATGTCTTTCAACGCAAGGAAACCATCTATGCCCCCCTTTAAATGCAGATATAGAATTTGCCATAACTACTTCCTGTGGCAATGCATTCCACATCTTAATCACTCTTACTGTAAAGAACCTCCATGCGCAGATCATGTCCTCTAGTCCTCTGTAAAAGCCTAGGGACAAAAAGCTCATTTGCTAAGCTTCTATATTGCCCTCTGACGTATTTATACATGTTAATTAGATCCCCTCTAAGGCATCTTTTATCTAGACTAAATAAACCCAGTTTATCTAACCTTTCTTAGTAGATGAAACCTTCCATCCCTCATATCAATTTTGTTGCTTGTCTCTGCACCTGCTCTACAACTGCAATATCTTTCCTGTAACGTGGTGCCCAGAACTGAATTTCATATTCCAGATGTGGCCTTACTAGAGAGTTAAACAGGGGCAATATTATGCTAGCATCTCAAGTTTTTATTTCCCTTTAAATGCATCCCAAAATTTTATTAGCTTTAGCTGCAGCGGCTTGGCATTGAATACGATTATTTAACTTGTTGTCGATGAGTACTTCTACAGTGGGTTGCAAAAGTATTCGGCCCCCTTGAAGTTTTCCACATTTTGTCATATTACTGCCACAAACATGAATCAATTTTATTGGAATTCCACATGAAAGACCAATACAAAGTTGTGTACACATGAGAAGTGGAACGAAAATCATACATGATTCCAAACATTTTTTACAAATAAATAACTGCAAAGTGGGGTGTGCATAATTATTCGGCCCCCTTTGATCTGAGTGCAGTCAGTTGCCTATAGACATTGCCTGATGAGTGCTAATGACTAAATAGAGTGCACCTGTGTGTAATCTAATGTCAGTACAAATACAGCTGCTCTGTGAGGGCCTCAGAGGTTGTCTAAGAGAATATTGGGAGCAACAACACCGTGAAGTCCAAAGAACACACAAGACAGGTCAGAGATCAAGTTATTGAGAAATTTAAAGCAGGCTTAGGCTACAAAAAGATTTCCAAAGCCTTGAACATCCCACGGAGCACTGTTCAAGTGATCATTCAGAAATGGAAGGAGTATGGCACAACTGTAAACCTACCAAGACAAGGCCATCCTCCTAAACTCACAGGCCGAACAAGGAGAGCGCTGATCAGAAATGCAGTCAAGAGGCCCATGGTGACTCTGGACGAGCTGCAGAGATCTACAGCTCAGGTGGGAGACTCTGTCCATAGGACAACTATTAGTCATGCACTGTACAAAGTTGGCCTTTATGGAAGAGTGGCAAGAAGAAAGGCATTGTTAACAGAAAGCATAAGAAGTCCCGTTTGCAGTTTGCCACAAGCCATGTGGGGGACACAGCAAACATGTGGAAGAAGGTGCTCTGGTCAGATGAGACCAAAATTGAACTTTTTGGCCAAAATGCAAAACGCTATGTGTGGCGGAAAACTAACACTGCACATCACTCTGAACACACCATCCCCACTGTCAAATATGGTGGTGGCAGCATCATGCTCGGGGGGTGTATCTCTTCAGCAGAGACAGGAAAGCGGGTCAGAGTTAATGGGAAGATGAATGGAGCCAAATACAGGGCAATCTAGGAAGAAAACCTCTTGGAGTCTGCAAAAGACTTGAGACTGGGGCGGAGGTTCACCTTCCAGCAGGACAATGACCCTAAACATTAAGCCAGGGCACCAATGGAATGGTTTAAAACAAAACATATCTATGTGTTAGAATGGCCCAGTCAAAGTCCATATCTAAATCCAATCGAGAATCTGTGGCAAGATCTGAAAACTGCTGTTCACAAACGCTGTCCATCTAATCTGACTGACCTGGAGCTGTTTTGCAAAGAAGAATAGGTAAGGATTTCAGTCTCTAGATGTGCAAAGCTGGTAGAGACATACCCTAAAAGACTGGCAGCTGTAATTGCAGCAAAAGGTGGTTCTACAAAGTATTGACTCAGGGGGCCGAATAATAGTTCTTTGCATAATGTACCACCCAAAGAAAGCCTAATTGGTGGCGGAAAAAACAAGGTATACATCATTTTGTTGTTATAAGTAGTGATAAAGTTATTGGGAAATGAAAGGGAGGAGTGCTGAAATGGGAAAATTCCTCTCGTCTATAAGATGAAAACAATCCACCGGCTGAAATGGTTAAACAAAGTTTAATAGCAGGAAGCAGATGGATGAAAGTCCAATTTCGAATGGCAAAGATGAAAAGCATCTGCAGGGAAAGTTCCATAATACATCCCATTTCTCCAGAGTCTTTACTTTTACAAGTAATGTGCAGAGATGGTGAGAAATTGTACTGTAGACTTCCTCACCAAAGAGACATATTTTTTCATGTGTGTTGGTTTTGTTACTTCTGTGGTAGCTCCATGTGGGGTGTTACTCTTGGAAATATTTTATATGTCAACTGATATATTTATGCAGCACTTTATACATCTCTCTTGTGACATATATTGAATGTAATTGTGTTATATAGAGTTAAACAAGTAACAAAGCTGTTATCCTCTTTGGGCCACCTAATACTTGTATCTGGAGGCACTTGGCTACATGCATTTGGGACACCTGGCTACTTAAAGCGGTATAAAACCCTGACATAATATTCAATAAAAACGTGTTTTCCTACTTTTTATATGCCATACGGTTAGCATATTTGCTTTTGTGCATAAGTATTATTATTCATTTAGAAATGAAACATTCCTAAAGTACACTAATTTTACTCTGAGAGCTGACTTTGCATTTTATTTATACCTGCTTTATTCATCCTCTAACTTAATCAGAAAGCATTTATGCTTATCTGACTTTGGTCAGCTGAGCTGGCAGTATGAGAGAAGGCTTTGTTTACATTTCTCACTTGATACAATTAAACACTAGATAACATTATATAAAGTTTCCAAGCGGCCAGCTCTGCAGACAGGGAAGCTTCTAAAGCCTGTGTTAACCCTTTGAATGCAGTTCTAGTAAAAAAAACAAAAGAAAAACGCTGGTTGTACATAATATGCTGTAAATAATCTATTAGAGCAAAGTAGAAATGATGGGTTTCATTCCGCTTTAAATATTTTATCTGAAGGCATATGGCTACTTAGTTCTTGTGTCTGGAGGTACATAGCTACTTAAAGTGTACCTGAGATGGGGCCCCTTAAAAAATGTATACATACCTGAGGCTTCCTCCAGTCTGATTGCTCTCTCGTCATCCTCAGTCGCCATCTCCTTCGCCCGCAACTGGCCCCAAAAAAATCCTCCAGTCGGGGCCAGTTGGCACATGCGCAGTCGGGCCACGAGTGCGCTCCCATTGTTGGGAACGTTTTTCACCTGCGCAGTACAGTCCAGGCCACAAAAACGCAGAGGTCTTTCCTGGGCCAATTGCGGAAGAAAGGGGAGTCGGAAGAAGATAGCGTGGGAGCAATCAGGCCGGAAGGGGCTGGAGGAAGCCCCAAGTAGGTATATTTTATTGCTGTGGCCCCATCTCAGGGTCACTTTAAGTTTTGAACAGGGCTGTGGAGTCGGTAGACCGACTCCGACTCCTCCGTTTATGAAACCACTGACAGCGACTTCAGGTACCCAAAATTTCTCCGACTCCTTAGTCTAATACTCACCAGAGCTACGGAGTCGGTACAAAAATCAGCCGACTCCGAATCCTCAGTTAATTAAAACCACCGATACCAACTCCAGGTACCCAAAATTGCTGACTCTGACTCTACAGCCCTAGTTTTGAATACAGGGGTAACCTGGCTACTTAATTCCTTTATGTGGAGGCACATGGCTATTCTGGTATCATATGCTTGGTTGCTTTTCTAGCTGATAAACTGGGAAGCAGAAGGACCTAAATCCAATGCTCTGCCTGTGCCCCGTGTGATCTTATTCTGGCTCTGGCTGCACCAATCACAGGGGGGTTTTCTCATAGAAGATCATTTTTCATATTCTATTTAAAATAACTTTTTTAGCAATTGAAAGGGTAGCAAATTTATTTTCAGTATTTTGTTGCTTGCTGGTGGTTTAAAAGGCATTTCATTGGCAGACTGTGAAAGTCACCTAGGAGAAAACTCAGGAGAAAAAGTTAATTGCATATGGGTTCCGATGAGAAACCATGTAATGCTACACAGGCTCTATACAGAGATCTGAATAAGAATTCTGCCTATCTGTCCAGATAAAAGTGCTTTTACTTCAGTGGATTGCTATATCTGAGACAAAATTGACAACTCTCCTCATAATTACCATACTTACATGATGCATCCAATGGCCCACACATCTGATTTAAAGGAGTGTCCATTCTTGGCAAGGACTTCAGGAGATAAGTAATTTAGGGTGCCACATATCACACTATGAATAGGTAAAAACATTAGCTCATTATTTTGCCTTACATGCATATCTTTTTTTTAAAAAATGAGACATGGAATCTATTCTTACCCTGGGATTTTCTCACACTGGTCCACAGTTGTTGCTAATCCCAGGTCCCCAATTTTTACAACCATGTTCTTGGCAACGAAAAAATTACCTAAAATAACATATTGAACTGTAAACCCTGAATACTAAATTCTTTGTAATACATGAAGTAAAATCCACTGTTTTCTTTTATCGACAATGAAAATATCAAATTTATTGATATTTCTTAATGCTCACATGGCTGGAAGACAAAGTTATTTAGCCCATATCTGAGTTACAAACAGACCCTTTGCCAATTTTAGTGCCTTTCTGTATAATTATTCTAATGTTTTTCAGTCCTGTCCTCCCATATGTCTCATCCCTGCAAATTTCATGAAGAAATAAATCTGAATCAATAGTTGCTGCAAAAACCACTATTATTATTCAGAAACAGCAATCAAAACTTTAAGGCTGGTTTTACACTTGATTTGTGGGATGCGATGCTGTGACCGCAGATATGAGGCTTCATTTGACCCTATGCCATGGTGCTGCGACAAGATCATTTGTATAGGCCTGCCTCCCAGCTAGTGACCTACTCGTTGCTGGGCAAGAAGTACGTCACTGGTATTCCCCTCAGTCTGTGCATGCGCGCCGCGTCACACCGCGCTCCCGTCATGCACACTGCCTGCGTCGCCAATTGACTTGCATTATTGCATAATCCGTGAGGTAGGCACAGCTCATGCCGTAACATGATTCAGCTTTTCCATCGACACTGTGTCGATTTGGACACTTCCAGTCTGTCGCATTGAGTGAAGTGTGCAAGCCTCTGTAGACTTCCATGGTCCTTGCAGTAGGGAAGTGGTAGGGAAGAGTACAGCGGAATGGCGCACAGGGCCTAATTGTGTGCAATACATTCAAGATTCAAGCACTTTATAGTCATTGTGTAACACAACGAAATTACTTTTCATGACAGCCCCACGATGCATATAGGGAACATAGTGATAGTAACAAAGGTAGAAATAGAAGAATTATACAAGTATGCCATGAATTTCAAATAGTCAAACAATGTGTACACAGTGTTCATTATTTTAGAGAGGATACAGAGTTTATCAAGTTTATGGTCAATGGGAAAAAGCTGGTTTTCAGTCTGTTTGTATGTGGATTGATCTAAAACGTCTACCTGATTGAAGGAGCTCAAACAAGGCGATTCCAGGGTGAGTGTTGCTCTTGATAATGTTTTTCGAGCACTGTAAGAACAACGCAGGAGATTTGGGTTTTGCCACCATAGACCGTAATAGGAATTACAGCATTAGCGGCGCTTAGTAAGTAAGTTTGGAGCCGTTAGAAGACGGAGCTGAAGTTACTTTTTAAACACTGTAATTCGGCCTGCAGCAATAGCTGGAAGCCGAATTACATAATTCTCCCCTATCCACGTGGACCTAGAGGGGGAATAGTAATTAACGTCGCCGGGAATTGTGCAGCAGCAGGATAAGCCATATACTGGCTGTATCCTGCGCCCAAGTCTCCCGGCGGCGATTTCATACGTATGCAATGTTTTTGGCCCTTCTCATACAGCGAGCCTTATATAAGAGTTCCTGTGATGGTAGTTCATGGTAGATAATGTCTTCTGCTGTTTTAACAACTCGCTGCAGGGCTTCTCTAGCAGCCTTGGTGCAGCTGTTGTATCAGGACTTCATGCAACTGGTCAAAATGTTTTTTATAGTGCATCTGTAGAAATTAAAAAGCAGCTTCTGTGGAAGGTTAGCACTCCTTAGTTTTCTCAAAAAGTAGAGGTGTTTTTGTGCTTTGCCAGTTACAGCTAAATCATTGTCAGCCCAGGACAGCTACCCTGCGATGGTGACTCCCAATACTTAAAGAGAACCTGAACTGAAAATAAAAAGTCAAAATAAACATACACAGGTCATACTTACCTTCCATGTAGTCTGCTCATCAATCTCTTTCTCCTCTCCTACGTCCTGTTTGTCCACTGTGACCGATGCAATTCTCTGTCCTCCATTTTGAAAATGGCCATTACCCCATGACAGCTTCCCGGTCAGCAAACTGTTAAACTGTAATATCGCCCACTTAAACCACAGGGAAACATGGACATTACCTTGCACATTCAGTTGTAACTGACAGCTGCTGATATATAACTGACAGCAACTGGTATATTTTAGTTCTGACAAAATATTGTCAGAACTGTAAGGGATCACTGTAAGAAGAAAATGGTGAGCTTCTGAGAGGAACTGACGGTGAGGTTAGTATGTAATATTCATTTGCAGCTAGGTCATGTGTTTATTTTAAATAATTTTACTCAGTTCAGGTTCCCTTTAAAGCTGCAAAACTCTCTCCACAGCCTCTGCATTAATCATTATTGGAAAGTGATTGGTCTTTTTGGTGGTCCTAAAGTCCAGAAGAACTTCTTTAGTCTTTTTTGCATTTAATAACAGTTGTTAATGTCACAGCATGCAGTCAGGTCATGTGCTTTCTGATTCTGCTGTTCCACCTGAGATATACATACAGTATATATTTCTTGTGCATAGTAGTAAGTTTGATTTGTTAAATGCGTTTAGGGATGATCCAGGGGCATAACTAGGCCCCACCGGGCCCCCCTGCAGAATTTCAGAGCGGGCCCCTCCCCTGCCCTGGGGCCCGCTCGGGGCCGTTTTGTGGGGGCTGGAGGGGTGGCAGCATGAGGGGAAAGCCTTGGCCACAGTCGGCGGGGAGAGGGGAAGTTCCCCCCTCTCCCTCACCTCGGGGCTCTCCCCTCCAGCTAGTTACAGTGTGTGGACAGCGGGCAGATACATACCTTCTTCCGTGCGTTCCATCGCAGACTTCTCGCTCTAGCGGCTGACGTCACTTTCGGAAGTGACGTCAGCCGCTAGAGCAAGAAGTCTGCGATCGAACGCACGGAAGAAAGTATGTATCTGCCCGTATCTGCCCACACGCTGTAACTAGCTGGAGGGGAGCGCAGAGGGGAGAGCCCCGAGGTGAGGGAGAGGGGGGGAACTTCCCCTCTCCCCGCCGACTGTGGCCAAGGCTTTCATCTCATGCTGCCACCCCTCCAGCCCCCACAAAACGGCCACGAGCGGGCCCCAGGGGGGCGGGGGGTCGAGCCCCCCCGCGGGCGCAGGGGCTGCAGGGCCTATTGTTACGCCACTGGGATGATCAATGACATGCAAATTATTCTGTATTGATTCAGAATTATGCAAATTTTCTTTGCAAATGTATGCAGCTTGAACATTTACTAATCAAATTCAACCTTGATGGGATTCGATTGGTCCATTTTCAAGCTACATACATTTGCATAGGCAATTTGCATAACTCGGAACTGACATACAATGGAAGCCTCTCTACCATCCCTTTTAAGACAGTGTCCAAGAACACACCAACCTTTTCAAGTAGACTACCCACAGTTTAGATGGGATTACATATAAAATTTGGAAACAAAAATGACCCAACATCATAAAATGGTATTCTCTGTCTGAATTAAGATCCCACTCCTTCCCTATCTTTCATCTAAACCATATCCTGATAAGGATTTTTGGTAGTTTTGTATAAAATGCTTTGTCTCCCAGCTGTTTGCCTCATTTAAATAAAGGTTTTTGCTCCACAGGACCACATTGACAACTTGTTGCTGGGGCAAATAACAATGTCATCATGCTGAAGCAGCTAAAGAATCCTGTCTTTCTCCAACAGTGAGATTGTCACTGAACCATGCCAATCCAAACTGTTAAAAAACTCTGATCGCAAACACATTTTAAATTTAAAATACATATAACATGTATGTTTGTCTTGCAGTAAAATGCACTATAAATTAATTTTTCGTATTTCAAAGTCACTTAATGTATGTTGTAAAATCTGACAGAACGGACAGGTTTTGGACTAGTCCATCGCCTTATGGGGGATTCTTCATTACCGTCGTTTTTTTTTTCTTCTAAAGTGCTTACTGAACAGCAGTTGCTCAGTCCAACTGCCAAAATAGTAAATCTGTCACATTTTTACTGCCTAATGTAAGTAACCGCAACACAGGAGAAAAGTAATTTATACTGAATTTTACTCTGGGAGAAATGTATTTCTTATAAATATGCGTAGACATGTATTTTTAATCTTTGTTTTTTGTGTCATAGTGGTCCTTTAAGGCACACCAAATGTATCCTTACTTTGTCATAGTGGTGGGGCTTATGTGAACAAATGATCCTGAGAGCTATGCCGACGGTAGCCTAGCTACTGGTAGGGCCTCCCTAGCCGCCCACGTCAAAGGTGATGTTCCAGGCTAAACAGAATACCCTGGTCCTCCAAGTCTGGGGGCTGGGCAATAGGCTAACAACCTGTTCCCACTTATTTGTTATGAAACCTTCAGAGAAGCCTCAGAAATAAATGGGGATTAACAGCAATCATCTTAGGCAATGGAATATAGAACTCGCAATTGGATCATGGATTGTAAGAACATGAATTGCCCCCGGAGCACTGACAAATCTACTGAAAGAACTTAAAGATTACAAGAAAAGACAACACAAATAACCTTTATATTGAACTTTTCTCCTGGCAAAGAGTTCTGAGTAGCCTTTGTGGTGGATAATGAGTTAAAAGTTGTAACATAATTGACTTTCAAGCAGTAGACGAAAAAATCTGAAAGATTAGAATAAAGTCAAAAGTTTGCAATATATGGTAACCATTATAAATATACACTGCCTTACAGAGGATAAGAACCAAGTCCTAATGCTAGGTGCACATGATATAATTTTCTGTTAGACTTACCTGCCAGATTGATTTTTTCCAACATGTTCAATCTTAATTTTGATCAATTTTCCGATCGATTTCCATAGAAGTGAACTGAAATCGATGGGAAAATCGATCCAAATCAGGATTGGACATGTTGGAAAAAATCGATCTGGCAGGTAAATCTGACAGAAAATTGTATCGTGTGTACCTAGCATAAAAGACTCTTTTCTGGAAAACTTGAACAGGTCTATAACAGTAGTCCCAAAAATGACATAAAAATGGTAGTAGGTGATATGAATGCTAAGATCGGGAAGGAGAAAGAATAAAGAGAAATAATAGGTAATCATAGTCTCCATGATGAAACAAATGAAAATGGAGAAAGGGTGATACATTTTGCAACAAGTTTAACATAATAATAAGTTCCACCCACTTCCCACATCATAATATACATAAAGGCAATTGGGTGTCACTCGACGGATCAACAGTCAACCAAATTGAGCGCTACAAGCATTCTGGATGTTAGATCAAGAAGAGGTGCGTCATTTGGGGCAGGACATTTTCTTGTACAAATAAAATTCAGATATAAAGTAAGTAGGCAATCCCAAACAAACCGCAATGTAATGAAAATTTTAGAAAAACTAAAAGTGCTCTAGGGGAAATTGCTCCCAGGGCAAGTGTCGAAGAATATACCTGCCCCCCTGTATACATAGCCATATAGTGGCTGGATAGTGTACTGGTTAAGGGCACTGCCTTTGACATGGGAGACCAGGGTTTGAATCCTGGCTAGGGTCAGTACCTATTCAGTAACAAGTTCAAGGCAAGACTCTCTAACACTGCAGGGTGGCCTATTGAGCGCGTCCCAGTGGCTGCAGCTCTTAAGCGCTTTGAGTCTGACAGGACAAAAAGCACTATACAATAGTTCAGATTATTAGATAAATAACAAAAATACGCCCCCGAAAAAATATAGTACAGGGAGAGCCCCCTTCCTTCTCCCAAACACAATATAGGTAGCCAGAGCCCTCCCCCCCACAAACAATATAGGCAGCCAGTGTTCCCCCTTCCCACCCCCACGCACAATATCGTCCAGCCAGTGCACCCTTCCTTCCCCATACACAATACAGTCAGCCAGAGCCCCCTTCCCACAATATAAGAAGCCAGAGCCCCCCTTCTTCTCCTACACACAATATAGACAGCCAGAGCCCCCACCCTTTCCCACCCCCACATACACTATAAGGAGCCAGTGTTCCCCCTTTCCACCCCCCACACACAATATACTCCAGCCAGAGCCCCCCTCCTTCCCCATACACAATATAGGCAGCCAAAGCCCCCTCCTTCCTCCACACTTACACTATAAGGAGCCAGTGTTCCCCCTTCTCACCCTCACACACAATATAGTCCATCCAGAGCCCCCCTCCTTCTCCACACCAACACACAATATGGGCAGCCAAAGCCCCCTCCTTCCCCCATACACAATATAGGCAGTCCGAGCCTCCACCCCTCCCCCCCCCCCCCACACACAATGTAGGCAGCCAGAGCCCCACCTTCCCACCACTACACAATATAAGGAGCAAGAGCCCCCACCCCACACAATTGTATTGTGAACCTATAGGTAATATATTTTACAGAGCTGCATCAATCCAACATACTGTATATACAGCCTGTTTTAGACTTTATTGTCCTCATCAGTTCATGGCATGGATTAATATGGCTCTGTGGAATAAATATGCTGAGTCCCATCCCATAGAGCAATATCAATCCAAATCATGCACTGATGAGGGTCAGAAAGTCAGAGGTTAACCACTTCCCGACCGCCTAACGCACAGAGGCGGCCGGGAAGTGGAGCCCTGAAGGACCGGCTCACCCACAGAGGCGGCGGTCCATTTAAGGGCATGGGCGGAGCGATCGCGTCATCCGTGACGCGATCCTCTGCCGGCGCCTGTCACTGCTCGCCCGCCGCAACATCCCGCCGGCTATACGGAAGCGCCGGCGGGATGTTAACCCCGCGATCGCCGCATACAAAGTGTATAATACACTTTGTAATGTTTACAAAGTGTATTATACAGGCTGCCTCCTGCCCTGGTGGTCCCAGTGTCCGAGGGACCACCAGGGCAGGCTGCAGCCACCCTAGTCTGCACCCAAGCACACTGATTTCTCCCCCCCCTGCCCCAGATCGCCCACAGCACCCCTCAGACCCCCCCCCTGCCCACCCCCCAGACCCCTGTTTGCACCCAATCACCCCCCTAATCACCCATCAATCACTCCCTGTCACTATCTGTCAACGCTATTTTTTTTTAATCTCCCCCCCTGCCCACTGCCCCCTCCTGATCACCCCCCCACCCCTCAGACCCCCCCCCCCCCCCCGTGTACTGTATGCATCTATCCCCCCTGATCACCTGTCAATCACCTGTCAATCACCCGTCAATCACCCCTGTCACTGCCACCCATCAATCAGCCCCTAACCTGCCCCTTGCGGGCAATCTGATCACCCACCCACACCAATAGATTGCCCGCAGATCCGACATCAGATCACCACCCAAACGCAGTGTTTAAATCTATTCTCTCCTCTAAACACCCACTAATTACCCATCAATCACCCATCAATCACCCCCTATCACCACCTGTCACTGTTACCCATCAGATCAGACCCTAATCTGCCCCTTGCAGGCACCCAATCACCCGCCTACACGCTCAGATTGCCCTCAGACCCCCCCTTATCAATTCGCCAGTGCAATATTTACATCTGTTCTTCCCTGTAATAACCCACTGATCACCTGTCAATCACCCATCAATCACCCCCTGTCACTGCCACCCATCAATCACCCCCTGTCACTGCCACCCATCAATCAGCCCCTAACCTGCCCCTTGCGGGCAATCTGATCACCCATCCACACCAATAGATCGCCCGCAGATCCGACATCAGATCACCACCCAAACGCAGTGTTTACATCTATTCTCTCCTCTAAACACCCACTAATTACCCATCAATCACCCCCTATCACCACCTGTCACTGTTACCCATCAGATCAGACCCTAATCTGCCCCTTGCGGGCACCCAATCACCCGCCTACACGCTCAGATTGCCCTCAGACCCCCCCCTTATCAATTCGCTAGGGCATTATTTACATCTGTCCTTCCCTGTAATAACCCACTGATCACCTGTCAATCACCTGTCACTGCCACCCATCAATCACCCCCTGTCACTGCCACCCAATCACCCCCTGGCACTGCCACCCATCAATCACCCCCTGTCACTGCCACTCATCAATCAGCCCCTAACCTGCCCCTTGCGGGCAATCTGATCACCCACCCACACCAATAGTTCGCCCGCAGATCCGACGTCAGATCACCTCCCAAGGGCAGTGTTTATATCTGTTCTCTACCCTAAACACCCACTAATTACCCATCAATCACCCCATGTCACTGCTACCTATCAGATTAGACCCCTATCTGCCCCTAGGGCACTCAATCACCCGCCCACACCCTCAGAATGCCCTCAGGCCCCAGCCCTGATCACCTCGCCAGTGCATTGCTTGCATCTATTCCCCCCTCTAATCACACCTTGAGACACCCATCAATCACCTCCTGTCACCCCCTAGCACACCTACCCATCAGATCAGGCCCTAATTTGCCCCGTGTGGGCTCCTGATCACTCGGCCAAACCTTCAGATCCCCCTCAGACCCCCTTCCGATCACCTCCCCAGTGCATTGATTGCATCTATTTTCCCCTCTAACCACCCCCTGAGACACCCATCAATCACCTCCTGTCACCCCCCTAGCACTCCTATCCATCAGATCAGGCCCAATACAACCTGTCATCTAAAAGGCCACCCTGCATATGACCGGTTCCACAAAATTCGCCCCCTCATAGACCACCTGTCATCAAAATTTGCAGATGCTTATACCCCTGAACAGTCATTTTGAGACATTTGGTTTCCAGACTACTCACGGTTTTGGGCCCGTAAAATGCCAGGGCGGTATAGGAACCCCAGAAACGGACCCCATTTTAGAAAAAAAGACACCCCAATGTATTCTGTTAGGTGTATGACGAGTTCATAGAAGATTTTATTTTTTGTCAAAAGTTAGCGGAAATTGATTTTTTTTTTTTTCACAAAGTGTCATTTTTCACTAACTTGTGACAAAAAATAAAATCTTCTATGAACTCGCCATACACCTAACGGAATACCTTGGGGTGTCTTCTTTCTAAAATGGGGTCACTTGTGGGGTTCCTATACTGCCCTGGCATTTTAGGGGCCCTAAACCGTGAGGAGTAGTCTAGAAAACAAATGCCTCAAAATGACCTGTGATTAGGACGTTGGGCCCCTTAGCGCACCTAGGCTGCAAAAAAGTGTCACACATGTGGTATCGCCGTACTCAGGAGAAGTAGTATAATGTGTTTTGGGGTGTATTTTTACACATACCCATGCTGGGTGGGAGAAATACCGCTGTAAATGGACAATTGTGTGTAAAAAAAAATCAAACAATTGTCATTTACAGAGGTATTTCTCCCACCCAGCATGGGTATGTGTAAAAATACACCCCAAAACACATTATACTACATCTCCCGAGTACGGCGATACCACATGATTGGCACTTTTTTGCAGCCTAACTGCGCTAAGGGGCCCAAAGTCCAATGAGTACCTTTAGGATTTCACAGGTCATTTTTGTTTCAAGACTACTCCTCACGGTTTAGGGCCCCTAAAATGCCAGGGCAGTATAGGAACCCCACAAATGACCCCATTCTAGAAAGAAGACACCCAAACGTATTCCGTTAGGAGTATGGTGAGTTCATAGAAGATTTTATTTTTTGTCACAAGTTAGCGGAAAATGACACACTGTGAAAAAAAAAAACAATTAAAATCAATTTCCGCTAACTTGTGACAAAAAAATAAAAACTTCTATGAACTCACCATACTCCTAACAGAATACCTTGGGGTGTCTTCTTTCTAAAATGGGGTCATTAGTGGGGTTCCTATACTGCCCTGGCATTTTAGGGGCCCTAAACCGTGAGGAGTAGTCTTGAAACAAAAATGACCTGGGAAATCCTAAAGGTACTCATTGGACTTTGGGCCCTTTAGCGCAGTTAGGGTGCAAAAAAGTGCCACACATGTGGTATCGCCGTACTCGGGAGAAGTAGTACAATGTGTTTTGGGGTGTATTTTTACACATACCCATGCTGGGTGGGAGAAATACCGCTGTAAATGGACAATTGTGTGTAAAAAAATCAAAAGATTGTCATTTACAGAGGTGTTTCTCCCACCCAGCATGGGTATGTGTAAAAATACACCCCAAAACACATTGTACTACTTCTCCCGAGTACGGCGATACCACATGTGTGGCACTTTTTTGCACCCTAACTGCGCTAAAGGGCCCAAAGTCCAATGAGTACCTTTAGGATTTCACAGGTCATTTTGAGAAATTTCGTTTCAAGACTACTTCTCACGGTTTAGGGCCCCTAAAATGCCAGGGCAGTATAGGAACCCCACAAATGACCCCATTTTAGAAAGAAGACACCCCAAGGTATTCCGTTAGTAGTATGGCGAGTTCATAGAAGATTTTATTTTTTGTCACAAGTTAGCGGAAATTGATTTTAATTGTGTTTTTTCACAAAGTGTCATTTTCCGCTAACTTGTGACAAAAAATAAAATCTTCTATGAACTCACCATACTCCTAACGGAATACCTTGGGGTGTCTTCTTTCTAAAATGGGGTCATTTGTGGGGTTCCTATACTGCCCTGGCATTTTAGGGGCCCTAAACCGTGAGGAGTAGTCTTGAAACGAAATTTCTCAAAATGACCTGTGAAATCCTAAAGGTGCTCATTGGACTTTGAACCCCTTAGCGCAGTTAGGGTGCAAAAAAGTGCCACACATGTGGTATTGCCGTACTCAGGAGAAGTAGTATAATGTGTTTTGGGGTGTATTTTTACACATACCCATGCTGAGTGGGAGAAAGATCTCTGTAAATGGACAATTGTGTGTAAAAAAAATTAACAAATTGTCATTTACAGAGATATTTCTCCCACCCAGCATGGGTATGTGTAAAAATACACCCCAAAACACATTATACTACTTCTCCTGAGTACGGCAATACCACATGTGTGGCACTTTTTTGCAGCCTAACTGCGCTAAGGGGTTCAAAGTCCAATGAGCACCTTTAGGCTTTACAGGGGTGCTTACAATTTAGCACCCCCCAAAATGTCAGGACAGTAAACACACCCCACAAATGACCCCATTTTGGAAAGTAGACCCTTCAAGGTATTCAGAGAGGGGCATGGTGAGTCCGTGGCAGATTTCATTTTTTTTGTCGCAAGTTAGAAGAAATGGAAACTTTTTTTTTTTTTTTGGTCACAAAGTGTCATTTTCCGCTTACTTGTGACAAAAAAATAATATCTTCTATGAACTCACTATGCCTCTCAGTGAATACTTTGGGATGTCTTCTTTCCAAAATGGGGTCATTTGGGGGGTATTTATACTATCCTGGAATTCTAGCCCCTCATGAAACATGACAGGGGGTCAGAAAAGTCATAGATGCTTGAAAATGGGAAAATTCACTTTTTGCACCATAGTTTGTAAACGCTATAACTTTTACCCAAACCAATAAATATACACTGAATGGGTTTTTTTTTTATCAAAAACATGTTTGTCCACATTTTTCGCGCTGCATGCATACAGAAATTTTACTTTATTTGAAAACTGTCAGCACAGAAAGTTAAAAAAATCATTTTTTTTGCCAAAATTCATGTCTTTTTTGATGAATATAATAAAAAGTAAAAATCGCAGGAGCAATCAAATAGCACCAAAAGAAAGCTTTATTAGTGACAAGAAAAGGAGCCAAAATTCATTTAGGTGGTAGGTTGTATGAGCGAGCAATAAACCGTGAAAGCTGCAGTGGTCTGAATGGAAAAAAAGTGACCGGTCCTTAAGGGGTAGAAAGCCCTAGGTCCTCAAGTGGTTAAGATGGATAGACCGCATATGTGAAGCTATGAACATGTCTATGCAACAGCTTAAAGAGACACTGACTGACAGAGACATCTGGCGTGCAGATGTATATATGGTCACGAAGAATCGGAGGCAACTAAACGAATGAGGTGGAGGGGGGAGAACGGCTTTCGTGTGACTAACATCTCTGATTTTAGAGACTGAGATTGTTGCAGCCAGCTGAGGGCGACCTGGATTGTCTGCTCTGGGAAACAGAAAATGAAACACCTCACAGATGTTCTAACACCTTTCCACACTTTTAAAAATGGCATGTTTATTTGTGTCTGTGCCCTATCAGAGAGATTCAATCTCACTTCCTGTTTTCAGTTACCCTGTCAGTGAAATAGGAACTGTGGGGTAACGGCTTTCAGCTGGGATGCAGACAGAAGGGAAAACCTGTCAGAGGTTCTGACTCTAACCAAATTCCAAGCATACATTCCTGGCACTTACATACATACACAGTATGTAATGTTACTTGCAGCCGGATTTGCATTATAACGGTATGTCTAAAAGCATATGTTTTTGCAGATAGTCTGCATGATCAAAAGTATCCCTACAAGCTTCCCTGAAGACAGACGTATTGGATCATGTAACTAGAAGACATGACATGGAGTTCTGAAACGATTGCCAAAAACGGCTATGCTAAGTAACTGTCTGAGTTTTATTTTTGTAGCTTCTAGAATTACCAATGTGTGTATAAAAGTACAAAGGACCACATGGTTCACTCAAGGGCCAAATGCAATCTGAGCTAACCTTCAGTAAAAAAAATATGTGTAATAATAGCAAATACTATCAGTTTGCTTTATTTTAAGACTCACTATCTTCAACATTGTGTATAATTTCTGCTTAAGTTTAGCCACTGCATTAATAGAAATCCAACATGACATCACCATGAAGTCATCTGTCGGAGCTGCTTTCCCATGGACATCTAAAATCAGCTTATGTGCAATTCATAATAGACTGAAGAAATAAGTGTGTTGTATAAAGATCTTTTAACGCGAATCAAGGTTTATAAACTAGATACAACAATTATACCTAATAAATATCCTACATAATTACTTATTAGCTTTAAAGGGAATGTCCTAGGAAAACAAAAACAAAAAGCTCAATTTACCCGGGGCTTCTTCCCGCCCCTGGCAGCCAATAAGCCTCTCGCCGCAGCTCCGTTGTCCTGGGATCGGCATCCACTGCGTCTGTGCAAGTGCACGGCCACGTCGCACGCGATTGTGGTCATGTGGCTTGAAGCATTCTGCGCAGGCGCTGAAATACTGCGCTTGAGCAGAATGCTTCACACCACGTGAGCACGGTTTTGAGGTCGGCATCTGAAACGGAGGGGACTCTGGGACACTGGAGCTGCGGTGAGGGACATATCGGCTCCCAGGGGCTGGAGGAAGCCCCGGGTAAGTAGAGGTTTTTTTTGGTTTCCTCTGATGTTTCCTTTAAATTAAACTAAATTTAAAAACTTTTTGAATAGGCATGAAACTAAAAATTTAAATTCTGCTCTAAATCATTAAACACAGCAACAAATGAATAAAAAATATCCCAAAGAATATTTAAGGTGTCCATACATTAAGCGATTTGGGGGCCTATTGACCATACGATTCAATAATTATTATCGGATTGGATGAAAATCAGTGCCGCAACAAGCATGCCCGGTCGACGATTCGACCGATTTTGGGCTGAAAATGATTAAATGTATCGATCAGACATGCTGGGATTTCTTGGGCCGATATGGTCAATCGTGTGTGCGGTGGTAACAGCATGCAATATAGGGAGTGACGAACGTGATGGTACCCATCACACCTAAAGTATGACATAGCATGCAATAAAAACCTGTTCCCTAACTCTATTTTTATTAGCCTTGTTCCAAAGTTATGTCAACTGTGTGAAAAAACACAATTCTCCTGCAGGTCCCAGTACATTTAGCGCTGGCAGTAGTTGTTCTGCATGATTACCTCTCATAATGTTCAGCAAGAGGGAGGTGTACATGCATGAAACAAATACAGTATTCTATTGCTTAGGATCATTGCAGCGCGTACGTTAAAAAGGGGCGCTGGGAAAAAAGGGCGCCGGGTTTTTAACGATAAGCATGGATAACGTTTAAAAATGTATTGTACTGTATTTCGTTTAAAATTAATGTTTTATAAAGTTATAAATCATTAAATAATGTGCATTAAATCGGCAATTGTAAAAACGTTAATCTTTCGTTTAAATAGTGAAACGTATAATAACGTTTAAAAAAAAAATTACTAAGTAACCCTCCCTGTACCTACCCCTCACCCCTAGACCCCCCTGTTGATGCCTAAACCTAAGACCCCCCCTGTTGGTGCCTAAGTAACCCTCCCTGTACCTACCCCTAACCCCTAGACCCCCCTGTTAGTGCCTAAACCTAAGACCCCCCTGTTGGTGCCTAAACCTAAGACCCCCCTGTTAGTGCCTAAACCTAAGACCCCCCTGTTGGTGCCTAAACCTAAGACCCCCCTGTTGGTGCCTAAACCTAAGACCCCCTGTTGGTGCCTAAACCTAAGACCCCCCTGTTGGTGCCTAAACCTAAGACCCCCCTTTTGGTGCCTAAACCTAAGACCCCCTGTTGGTGCCTAAACCTAAGACCCCCCTGTTGGTGCCTAAACCTAAGACCCCCCTGTTGGTGCCTAAACCTAAGACCCCCTGTTGGTGCCTAAACCTAAGACCCCCCTGTTGGTGCCTAAACCTAAGACCCCCCTTTTGGTGCCTAAACCTAAGACCCCCTGTTGGTGCCTAAACCTAAGACCCCCCTGTTGGTGCCTAAACCTAAGACCCCCCTGTTGGTTTTTTCGTTTAAAAATAATGTAAAAAAAAAAAAAAAAAAATGTACTGTTTTTCGTTTAAAAATAATGTAAAAAAAAAATATTGTACTGTTTTTCGTTTAAAAATAATATTTAAAAATGTATAAATCATTAAATAATGTGTAATCATGAGAAGCAGTAATAAAACATTAAGTCTCCGGGCGCCGCTTTTAAAACGTTATTTTTCTCCGGCGCCCTTTTTTCCTATCGGGCGCCCATTAAACGATATTTATTATAGGAGTGAATGGCGGCGCCCGATTTGTCCACTAGCCTCAGGCGCCCGAATTTACTGTTACCCATTGCAGCTGGTAACTTGTTGAGTGATTTGTTTACATAGGAAATAGAAATGTATCTTCTCATCTTTAAACAGCAAAGAAAATCTCCCCACAGTGGGGACAGCTGAGTACAGTGTGGTACTATTGGGGGAAAACAAAAGTAAGCATTGTAACCATTTCAAGTACTTTGACCAATCTGTTGGAGTAAAGAGGTAATCCTGTAACCATTTCAGCCTGCGGGTATTTTTCACCTTGTGGACAAGAGGAATTTTCACCTGTCAGCGCTTCTACCTTTCATTCCCCAATAACTTTATCACTACTTATCACAGCGAAATGATCTATACCTTGTTTTTTCTGCCACCAATTAGGCTTTCTTTGGGGGGGGGGGGGGGGGGGTAAATTATGCTAAGAATTATTTTATTCTAAATGCATTATAATGGGAATAATAAGAAAAAAGTTGAAAAATGCATTATTTTTTTAGTTTTCAGCTATTACAGTTTTAAAATAATTCATGCTACCATAATTCAAATCCACACATTTTATTTGGCCATTTGTCCCGGCTATTGCAACGTTAAAATTATACCCCTAGTGTAATGTATGGTGACAATATTTTATTTGGAAATAGAGGTGCATTTTTTCAGTTTTACATCCATCACTAATTTTTTGCCCATTATTTATTAATTATATGCCCTCTTGACATAGATAATAATTAATTTTTATTCCCCAAAGTCAGTAGGTGTGTTTTACTATTTGGCCACAAGATGTCCCTGCTGAGCAAAAATCCCATTAGCCTACAATGTACGCTAATTGGGATACAATGTATCACTACAATGTAACCAGGGAAGTGACATAGGCTTACATTGGAAGCCTCTAATCCCATTGCCGGCACAGAGATTATGAATGGGAACATTGTTTCCATTCATGAAATTAACGATCGGGTGGCGGAAACCGGCGGAAATCACAGCGGGAGAAAACAGTGAACAAAAACAGTGTTTATTCTGGGCGGACATGCTCGGATTTGCACAGGGGACTTTTGTCCCCTGCAGCCAATCCCCCCTGCTAGAAGCAGCAGCGCGATTGCAGGCATCTGCACGCACGATCGCCTGCAGACCCCGCAAACTGCAGGGACATGACTAGCGCGTCCCTGAGGCTCTAGCTGCTGCCGCTGTGGACGTAAAGCTCACGTCCGTGCGGCTGAAATGGGTAATTTTGTTTCAATGACCTTTCCTTTGGTGCTGCAATGGGTGGGGGTGTAAGGGCAGCAATGATATTTGAAGAAAAAAACATTACAATTGTAGAATGCCATTAAGAGTTTCTGGCCCATAAGCAATTCACATTTTCTCCTGAGTTTTCTCCTAGGAGATTATTTTTCAACTTTACAATATACAAAATACCAAAAAGTAAATAAAAAAATATTTCAAAATATTTTTTTTAATTGTCTTACTTTCCAGCAGTTTCAAAGGCATTTTATTCACAAGTTGTTAAAATATAGGAGATATATATTCATCTTCTCTTTAAAATAACTTGTTACCAAATGAAAAAGCACCAAAAAGTAAGTGAAAAAATCCTAGAGAAATTATTTTGACTATTTTCTTGCTTGCTGTTGATTTAAAAGGTATTTAATTAAAAAGTTGTGAAAATATCACCTAGGAGAAAAGTCAGGAGAAAAGGTTAATTTCATATGGGCCTCTGGGCGCGATCCAATTCACTTTTTCTCCTATGTTTTCTCCTAGGTAATATTTTTACACTTTATCAATAAAAACTCTTACCTGTCTGGACGTTATTTCATGGTCTCCTATGCCAATACCAACTCCTTTCCGCGCCCACTGTCTGTGGAAGTACCACAAGGGTCCGTCCTTGGACCCCTCCTCTTTTTCATTTACACCCATGGCCTGGGACAGATAATAAGCTCTTTTGGGTTTCAATATCACCTCTATGCTGATGAAACACCCAAATTTATTGTTCTGCCCCAGACCTCTCCTCACTACTATCAAAAGTCCCTGAATGTCTATCCGCTGTATCTACATTTATGTCATCCCGCTTCCTTAAACTCATTATGAGCAAAACGGAGATTGTGATATTTCCACCTTCGCTCTCTGTTTCACCTCCCATTGTCACAATCAATGTAGATAACACCCCAATAGCATCAACCCCCAAAGCTCGTTGCCTAGGGGTAACACTGGACTCTGAGCTCTCCTTTAAACCACATATTAACACTTTAACGACCTCCTGCTACTTCCACCTCAAAAACATTTCCAGAATCCGTCCCTTCCTTTCACAAGAAGCAACTAAAATGCTTGTGCATGCCCTAATCATCTCCCGTCTTGACTACTGCAACACCCTACTCTGTGGTCTACCAAAAAGCAGACTGGCACCTCTCCAATCCCTACTAAACTCTGCGGCCCGTCTCATCCACCTCTCTTCTAGATCCTCTGAGGCAGCCCCTCTCTGCCAATCCCTCCATTGGCTACCAGTTGCCCAAAGGATCCAGTTTAAACTTCTCACACTTCCATACAAAGCTCTACACAAGCTATCGCCTCTATACATTTCCTCTTTAATCTCCAGATACCTCCCCGCCCGGACCCTCCGTTCCTCACAGGAGACCCTTTTGTCCTCCAGCCTAGTCACCTCCTCTCACTCTCGCATCCAAGACTTCTCACGGGCTATCCCTTTCCTTTGGAACGCTCTCCCTCAGCCGGTTCGTCATGCCACGAGTCTGGAAACCTTCAAACGTACTCTGAAAACACACCTGTTCAGACAAGCCTATAATTTGCTATAGGCAGCACTGAAGGCACACTGGCTCACCCACTAATCCTTGTGTTTCCTTCCCTTTTGTTTCCTCCCCACTACCCTCTAGATTGTAAGCTCGCAAGGGCAGGGACCTCCTCCTAGTGTTTCTCATACTGCTGTAATTTTAACATATGTACATGTACCAACTACACATCAACTATGTATGTATTTGTATTTTTAATTCTATTCAATATCATGACTGTACAGTGTCTTGTATTTCTTATGTATATTTGTTCCCCATTATTTGTTTGTACTATGTACAGCGCTATGGAAGATGTTGGCGCTATATAAATAATAATAAAAAAATAATAATAATAAAATGCCTTTTTAAAGAGACTGTAATACTTCCCCCCTTTCCCTGGGGATACTTGCCTCGGGAGGGGGAAGCCTCTGGATCCTAATAAGGCTTCCACCATCCTCCTAAGCCTCAGGGATCCAGCACTGGCAGCCCCGAAGTACAGCTAACAAGCTTGTCAGCTGTAGCGCAAGCGTGCCTGTAATAATTACTTCCTTTTACAAAGGGCTCTGGCGGAAACAGCCTGATGGGTCCGCTCTACTGCACAGGCAACTTGAACAGACCTGATCAGGCTTTTTTTTTTTACCGATTCTCTTTAACCACTTGCCGACCGCCCACTGCACATTGGCGGCGGCAAAGTGGCAGCCCCAGGACCACGAGCCCCTGGGACTCTTCCGGACCGGGGATCGCATCCGCCAGCATTAGGCTCCGCCCACCCGCAATGACATCCCAGCGGCCATACAGAAGCGCTGGCGGGATGTTAACCCCGATCTGCCGCATACAAAGCGTATAATACGCTTTGTATTGTATACAAAGCGTATTATACAGGCTGCCTCCTGCCCTGCTGGTCCCAGTGTCCGAGGGACCACCAGGGCAGGCTGCAGCCACCCTAGTTTGCACCCAAACACACTGATCTGCCCCCCTGCCCCCTGATCGCCCACAGCACCCCTCAGACCCCCCCCTGCCCACCCTCCAGACCCCTGTTTGCACCCAATCACCCCCCTAATCACCCATCAGCCACTCCCTGTCACTATTTGTCAACGCTATTTTTTTTTTAGTCCCTTAACTGCCCCCTGGGGACTCCTGATCACCCCCCACCCCTCAGATTCTCCCCAGACCCCCCCCTCCTGTGTACTGTATGCATCTATCCCCCCTGATCACCTGTCAATCACCCGTCAATCACCCCCTGTCACTGCCACTCATCAATCAGCCCCTAACCTGCCCCTTGCGGGCAATCTGATCACCCACCCCCACCATTAGATCGCCTGCAAGTGCACTGTTTACATCTGTTCTCTCCTCTAAACGCCCACTAATTACCCATCAATCACCCCCTATCACCACCTGTCACTGTTACCCATCATATTAGACCCTAATCTGCACCTTGCGGGCACCCAATCACCCGCCCACACGCTCAGATTGCCCTCAGACCCCCCCTTATCAATTCGCCAGTGCATTATTTACATCTGTTCTTCCCTGTAATAACCCACTGATCACCTGTCAATCACCTATCAATCACCCCCTGTCACTGCCACCCATCAATCACCCCCTGTCACTGCCACCCTGTCACTGTTTACATCTGTTCTCTCCTCTAAACACCCACTAATTACCCATCAATCACCTCGTCACCACCTGTCACTGCTACCCATCAGATTAGACCCCTATCTGCCCCTAGGGCACCCAATCACCCGCCCACACCCTCAGAACGCCCTCAGACCCCAGCCCTGATCACCTCGCCAGTGCATTGCTTGCATCTATTCCCCCCACTAATCACACCTTGAGACACCCATCAATCACCTCCTGTCACCCCCTAGCACACCTACCCATCAAATCAGGCCCTAATTTTCCCCGTGTGGCCTCCTGATCACTCGGCCAAACCCTCAGATCCCCCTCAGACCCCCTTCCGATCACCTCCCCAGTGCATTGATTGCATCTATTTTCCCCTCTAACCACCCCCTGAGACACCCATCAATCACCTCCTGTCACCCCCCTAGCACTCCTATCCATCAGATCAGGCCCAATACAACCTGTCATGTAAGAGGCCACCCTGCTTATGACCAGTTCCAAAAAATCTGCCCCCTCATAGACCACCTGCCATCAAAATTTTCAGATGCTTATACCCCTGAACAGTCATTTTGAGACATTTGGTTTCCAGACTACTCAAGGTTTTGGGCCCATAAAATGCCAGGGCAGTATAGGAACTCCACAAGTGACCCCTTTTTAGAAAAAAGACACCCCAAGGTATTCTGTTAGGTGTATGAAGAGTTCATAGAAGATTTTATTTTTTGTCAAAAGTTAGCGGAAATTCATTTTTATTGTTTTTTCACAAAGTTTCATTTTTCACTAACTTGTGACAAAAAATAAAATCTTCTATGAACTCACCATACACCTAACGGAATACCTTGGGGTGTCTTCTTTCTAAAATGGGGTCACTTGTAGTGTTCCTATACTGCCCTGGCATTTTAGGGGCCCTAAACCGTGAGGAGTAGTCTAGAAAACAAATGCCTCAAAATGACCTGTGAATAGGACGTTGGGCCCCTTAGCGCACCTAGGCTGCAAAAAAGTGTCACACATGTCGTATCGCCGTACTCAGGAGAAGTAGTATAATGTGTTTTGGGGTATATTTTTACACATACCCATGCTGGGTGGGAGAAATCTCTCTGTAAATGGACAATTGTGTGTAAAAAAAATCTAAAATTTGTCATTTACAGAGATATTTCTCCCACTCAGCATGGGTATGTGTAAAAATACACCCCAAAACACATTATACTACTTCTTCTGAGCACGGCAGTACCACATGTGTGGCACTTTTTTGCAGCCTAACTGCGCTAAGGGTCCCAAAGTTCAATGAGTACCTTTAGGATTTCACAGGTCATTTTGCGCCATTTGGTTTCAAGACTACTCCTCACGGGCCCCTTAAATGCCAGGGCAATATAGGAACCCACAAATGACCCCATTTTAGAAAGAAGACACCCCAAGGTATTCTGTTAGGAGTATGGTGAGTTCATAGAAGATTTTATTTTTTGTGACAAGTTAGCGGAAAATGACACTTTGTGAAAAAAAACAATTAAAATCAATTTCCGCTTACTTGTGACAAAAAAATAAAATCTTCTATGAACTCACCATACTCCTAATGGAATACCTTGGGGTGTCTTCTTTCTTAAATGGGGTCATTTGTGGGGTTCCCATACTGCCCTGGCATTTTAGGGGCCCAAAACCGTGAGGAGTAGTCTTGAAACCAAATGTCGCAAAATGACCTGTGAAATCCTAAAGGTATTCATTGGACTTTGGGCCCCTTAGCGCAGTTAGGGTGCAAAAAAGTGCCACACATGTGGTATCGCCGTACTCAGGAGAAGTAGTATAATATGTTTTGGGGTGTATTTTTACACATACCCATGCTGAGTGGGAGAAATATCTCTGTAAATGGACAATTTTGTGTAAAAAAAAATCAAAAAATTGTCATTTACAGAGATATTTCCCCCACCCAGCATGGGCATGTGTAAAAATACACCACAAAATACATTATACTACTTCTCCTGAGTACGGCAATACCACATGTGTGGCACTTTTTTGCAGCCTAACTGCGCTAAGGGGCCCAAAGTCCAATGAGCACCTTTAGGCTTTACAGGGTTGCTTACAATTTAGCACCCCCCCAAAATGCCAGGACAGTAAACACACCCCACAAATAACCCCATTTTGGAAAGTAGACACTTCAAGGTATTCAGAGAGGAGCATAGTGGGTCCGTGGCAGATTTCATTTTTTTTTGTCGCAAGTTAGAAGAAATGGAAATTTTTTTTTTATTTTTTTTTGTGTCATTTTCCGCTAACTTGTGACAAAAAATAAAATCTTCTATGAACTCACCATGCCTCTCAGTGAATACTTTGGGATGTCTTCTTTCCAAAATGGGGTCATTTGGGGGGTATTTATAACATCCTGGAATTTTAGCACCTCATGAAACATGACAGGTGGTCAGAAAAGTCAGAGATGATTCAAAATGGGAAAATTCACTTTTGGCACCATAGTTTGTAAACGCTATAACTTTTACCCAAACCAATAAATATAGGCTGAATTTGTTTGTTTTTTATCAAAAACATGTATGTCCACATTTTACGTGCTGCATGTATACAGAAATTTTACTTTATTTGAAAAATGTCAGCACAGAAAGTAAAAATAATCATTTTTTGGACAAAACTCCTCTTTTTTGATGAATATAATAAAAAGTAGAAATCACAGCAGCAATCAAATAGCACCAAAAGAAAGCTGTATTGGTGACAAGAAAAGGAGGTAAAATTCATTTAGATGGTAGGTTGTATGACCGAGCAATAAACCGTTAAAGCTGCAGTGGTCTGAATGGAAAAAAAGGCTCTGGTCCTTAAGGGGTTTTATGACTGCAGTCCTTAAAGGGGCACTATGGCGAAAAATTGTAAAATTTAAAATCTGTGCAAACATATACAAATAAGAAGTACATTTTTTCCAGAGTAAAATGAGCCATAAATTACTTTTCTCCTATGTTGCTGTCACTTACAGTAGGCAGTAGAAATCTGACAGAAGCGACAGGTTTTGGACTAGTCCATCTCTTCATAGGGGATTCTCAGGGATTTATTTATTTTCAAACGCACTTAGTGAATAGCAGTTGCTCTGTCCAACTGCCAAAAAACTGTGTAGTGAGCAGGGAAGCTGGCCGGCATCATTGTTAAATATTTTTAGGGAATATCATCATAAAGAATAAAAGCCTTGTTGAGAATCCCCTATGAAGAGATGGACTAGTCCAAAACCTGTCGCTTCTGTCAGATTTCTACTACCTGCTGTAGGTGACAGCAACATAGGAGAAAAGTAATTTATGGCTCATTTTACTCTGGAGAAAACGTACTTTTTATTTGTCTATGTTTGCACATATTTTAAATTTTAAACTTTTTCGCCATAGTGCCCCTTTAAGTGGTTAAAGTGGAACTTCAGCCTAAACAAACATACTGTCATCAAGTTACAATAGTTATGTTAATTAAAATAGATAGGTAATATAATCTCTTACCCACCCTGTTTTAAAAGAACAGGCAAATGTTTGTGATTCATGGGGGCTGATCATCTTTGTCATGGGGGCAGCCATCTTTTTGGTTGAAAGGAGGTGACAAGAAGCAGGAGACACAGTTCCAACTGTCCTGTGTCCTGATAACCCCTCCCAGCTGCACGCGCTAGGCTTCAAATGTCAAATTCAAAATGTAAAAAAAAAAAAATAATGCACCAAAACAGCAGAACGAGAACAACAAAATCAGAAATCCCATCATGCTTTGCACAGCATCAGGGGAAAAAAGCCCGGGCAGTTTTCTTATTTGCAGCTAAAAATGAGGCTTGTATAAGAGAAACAAAGTTCTGATGCTGTGAAACTGTTAAAGAAACACCAGGCCTTTTCAGTGCTGCTGAGTCGATTTTTAGTCCGGAGGTTCACTTTAAGTCAGAAAATACAAATTTTGACAGTTCTTTTTCACCTACTTTTTGGTACTTTTTCAATTGCAGATTGCTGAGAAGTTATTTTAACCAGTTCCCGACACGCTACCGCATTAAAACGTCCTGTTGGAGCCTCTTAACCTCCTGAGCGGTCTGGACGAGCTCAGCTCGTCCATCCCCGCCGGAGGCTGCCGCTCAGGCCCTGCTGGGCCGATTTTCCCCAAATAAAAAGGAGCACACGCAGCCGGCACTTTGCCAGCCGCGTGTGCTACCTGATCACGATCCGCCGCGTGCAGCGGCGAAAGAGGGTCCCCCCAGCCGCCCGAGCCCAGCGTAGCCGGAACAAACAGTTCCGGCCAGCGCTAAGGGCTGGATCGGAGGCGGCTGACGTCAGGACGTCGGCTGACGTCCATGACGTCACTCCGCTCGTCGAGGTAAGCAAAACAAGGAAGGCTGCTCATTGCGGCCTTCCTTGTTTATTCTGGTCGCCGGAGGCGATCAGAATTACGGATCCGGAGCGCCCTCTAGTGGGCTTTCATGCAGCCAACTTTCAGTTGGCTGCATGGAATAGTTTTTTTTTTATTTAAAAAAAAGCCTCCCGCAGCCGCCCTGGCGATCTTATTAGAACGCCAGGGAGGTTAATGGCTCCAGAATGGTTAAATGAGTTGCTCGCCCCGCCGCTGTGCACGCCTCCCCGACACTCGTACTGTTGGGATACTGAGATCCGCGATTGGGGAAGGGGAACAAACGTTTCCCTACCCAATCGCAATACCTGGAATCAATCAGGGGCCATATCCATTCATAATACAGGAAGTAGTAAGAGGATCGTTAAATGTCAAAAAAAGTGAACACACACACCTTACAATACCACAAAAAATTAATCCCTTCCACTTCCAAAAGCCCCACCCCCAAACACTTGTAAAAAAAAACTGTTTAAAAAATACATAAATAGTTGCCTTAGGGACTCAGCTTTTTTAATATGTATTTTATGAGGTTATATTCCTGTTATTTTACTACTTTAGGGCTTCTAATTATGGACCGGACACCTATAATTCCTAATAATATATTGTCGCCATACATTGTGATAGGGACATAATTTAAACTGTGTAATAACCGGAATAGATGGGCAAATAAAATCTGTGAGTTTTAATTATGGTAGCATGTTTTATTTTAACCACTTAACAACCGCCTAACGCCGATAGGCGGCGGCTGGTCGTAAGTGGTTTTACATGGAAACAGCCGCTCGTTCGAGCGGCCGTTCCATGTAAGTTCACGGAGGGTGTCTCTGTGAACAGCCTGCGAGCCTCCGATCGCGGCTCGCAGGCTAAATGTAAACACGCGGGGAAGAAATCACCGGTGTTTACGTCGCACGACGCTGCTGTAGGAGATGGGTAATCCCCGGCCTCTGGTTGGCCGGGGATCGCCGTATCAGAGGCGGTACAGGACGGATTACTGTCCTGCACCGCCCATGGGAAGGAGGGGAGGGAGGGAAAGAGAGGGAGGCCGAATAGCGATTCGGAGGGGGGCTTTGAGGAGCCCATCCGCTACAGCAAAATAGCCGGCGGCGATCAGACCCCCCCAGCAGGGCATCCCCCTAGTGGGGAAAAAAGGGGGGAAGTCTGATCGCCCTGCCTGCAATGTGATCTGTGCTGTGGGCTGAAGAGCCCACGCAGCACAGATCACTCAAAATGAGCCTGGTCCTATAATGGCTAAAAACTGGGAAATAATGTTTTTTCATATTATTCCCGTTAAAATTAATTTAGAATTAATTCTTAGCAAAATATATTGCCCAAAGAAAGCCTAATTGGTGGCAAAAAACAAGATATAGATCTTTTTGTTGTGATAAATAGTAACAAAGTTATTGGTGAATAAAAGGGAAGAGCGCTGACAGGTGAAAATGTCTCTGGTCGGTTAGAATAAAAACCCCTTGGGGGTGAAGTGGCTAAACAGAAGATTAAAATTATCTTCTAGGAGAAAAATTTAATTGGATCAGGACCTCTGTATCTTCTAGGGGGCAATGGATAGGTAAACTTTATAAGTGCAATTTTCCTTTTGAGTAGTTACCAGAACATTTTATCTGAATGTTGTGACATAATTTTTACAATGATAAGCTGGATTGTCGTCTTTTTTTTTTTAATATTTTTTACTTGAAACTGTGATTCTGAAGCAGTACTCCACTACATTACAAAATAACCTGTGTATTAACTGCCACACAATTTTTAAAATCATTCATATATTCTGTATTTTCAAAATAAATTGTCATCTATTCACTGTTGTATTTGGCTCTGGTACACACTTTCAATAATGATTGGCCAATCATTGACCAATTTTACTACCTCTATGTTGTATGAATATTTACATACACAATCTGCTCATAGTAATCAAAATATGTTGATCATTGACTGGCCAATCATAATTGAAAGTGTTTACCAGGCTTAGAAATGGCTGGTAAACACTGCATGCAGTTTCATGCAGCACACAACTGAATCCCTATAGCCGTGCTCGCATCAGTACAAGTGCCAGCTAAGTGGAAACTGGCCCTAACACTCGCAAAGCATTGTTCAAGTCAGAGTACAAAGCCAGGATAGAATCTTTATTTTATGTGAACTGATTACAACCAAGAAAACACATTCAAAAGTTGGGTTCAATAATATGAAATGGGAATTTCTTGGGGAATATTTCTAATTAATTCACCATGCTGTGGTGATATTTCATGTAGCATTTCTAATACCTACTGTTCCTCTGCAGTGTCTCACACAGACCTAAATGATTGAAACTGCTCTCCCTGCAGAGAGAAATACCGATACAAAAATTTTAATTTGGAGTAGATTTGTCCACAAACAGTTGACTGTCACCATGACAGCAGGGAAGCATAAATTAGCATGTCCCAAATATATCTGATTGCAGACTGAACTGAAAAGACCACATATACCTGCAGATAAGCATTTCCCCGAATACGCCAAGCCCTCACTTAGGGCCAAAAAAATAGCAAAAAAACCTATGACCCACCCCCCATTGGCCAACCCCACAATGCGCCACTGTCAGCCCCCTATACAGAGCAAACATTGAGCATGCCAATGTGTGCAGAGTGTGCTGTGGAGTGTGTTTCAGTGTTTATAGCTAACTGTCCTTGCTGTGGCTTGCATCCTCTAGTGTTCTTGGCAGCATGGCAGCCACTAGAGCTCCAGCCTGTCGAATGACTGCAGTAAGCCTAGAGCTCTAGTGGCCAGTTCGGAAAACTTTCACTAGTGCAGGGTTTCCCAACCCTGTCCTCAAAATACCACCAACAGTTAATGTTTTGCAGAAAACCACAAATATTCATAGGTGAGGTAATATAGTGTCTCAGTAGAGCTGATTAACTATCTCTGTGGATTTCAAAAAACATGAACTGTATGTGGTACTCGAGGACAGGGTTGGAAAGCCCAGCACAAACCGGAGCGAGGACAGGTAGCTATACATACTGAAGCATGTTCCACAGCACACTCTTGATACGGGAGTCCCTCACACATATCACCTGGGTATATCCCCAGGTATAGGCCGACATCCCACTTTACACCCAAAAGTTTGGTGTTAAAAAGTCGGCCTATCTGCGGTGATATACAGTAAATTGGTTTTAATGCAATATGAAATGTAATTTTTCATTGACAGCAGATACACTGTAAGGTTACAACTGAAGCTTGGAAAAAGAAAGTGGACACTAAGGCCCGGTTCACACTTGCGGTGGCCCTCCGGAATCGCCGTGCCGGAGCCGCACCGCCTGCAGAACGGACGGAACGGACGCACGGCATAGCAATTAAAGCCTATGCGTCCGTTCACATGGGTCCGTTCTGCAGAACCGGAGCCGGACCGGATCCGGGCCGGATCCGGACTCCGGCCTCCGTTCCAACATGCGCTATTTTTTCATCCGGCCCCTCCAGCAGCCGTATCCGGGGCGGAGCCGGACTGCACCATCCGGCCAATACAAACAAATGGGAACCGGAGGCCGCACAACACACTGGCTGAGAAATCCGGATCTTCTACCCCACTTCCTATGCGGATTTTTGCGGCGATATTGGCTGGGGACACATGGGCAAGCATTTTGGAGTGGAGCAGCACGAGCTGGAGGTGTTGGCAGGATGTTGGCAGCATGTCGGAGGTGGAGGTGAGTGCTAAACAGCAGAGGGCCTGATTCCACAGGTCCCCCTTCTGCTGACCTCCCAGACCCCAACATTTTTTTTTTTTTTTACGTATATTTTGCCAAACGGATCCGGATCGCATCCTGATTACCACCTGATGCAACCTGACCGGATCCGGATCGGATCCGGATCAGAACCGTACGGTTCCGAGCCGGATCCGGTCCGGATCCGGTCAGGTCATCCGGTCCGTTTGGCAAACAACCGCTAATGTGAACCGGGCCCTAAACAGCTAAAAGAAAGTCATGTCAGTAACAGGCTGAAATACAATTGGATGAGATTACAGGTAGACATATCAAGCGCCAGGTTTTTGGAAACCTATTTAATATCCTATTTATGAAACCAGACTGTGACTGAATATTCAGAGGAGACAGTGTGCGAGACTACTGTAAGTTTGTGCTGAAAACCTCATAAGAGGGGGCTGTAAATGTTCAATATACTCAGATTTTTAGACAAAAATCCTACAATTCTAAAACAGCATTCAAATTTACAGTTCATGAAAAATGTATTGCTTACTGATTTTTTAAAGGACCTATAGACAAACAGCTATGTACATAACTAAAATACAGAGCCTGAATTAGGCAATTTTGCTGAAGGCGGTGAATTCACCACCTGTCATCCTTAACCCTGCATTGGCCGTGCCTTGGTAGCACTTGGCACGAGCATTTGAAAGTCAGCCCCCCTATGGCGTTACAAAATGAGCATGGCAGTAGATGTCCTCAAATGTGACTTTTTTTTAAATCACCAGGTAATACCATTGCGTGTCAAACAATAATATGCGTGAAGTTACAAATGCTGCCATTCGAAAGCAATGAAGTTGCAGTCGGAAGGTACTTGTGGCCCACAGATGGGAGGCTGAACTGCTTGACAAGTATGCAGTCCAACCTACCGTGGATAACTCAGCCAAAAACCATATGCAGTGGTTTTTCAGCATAAGGTCTCATTAACATTATGAAATGCAGATGGCTGTGTGTTTGGAGTGCAACACACACAATTGTACACCATCATTTTTTCTGTCTGTTGCACTGCTGATCCCATTCACTACAGTGAATGGGGTCAGCATTGCGTTTTGACCAAAAATGCGCATAAGTAAGAATGTTAGAAAGTGCAGCCTATGCACTTCTGATGTTCTTGCCTGTCGCACACTGCCTGCAATGCTGAAATTCATTCCTGATTGTCACCCAAAATGATTCTTAAAGATTTTTTCGGTGGACAGTTCTGGAAGAGATGTTATAAAATAGGTTAAGGCTGGAGACATACCGCAGGGTGCTTTTTGGATTATTTTGGTTTTAAAATCATGATCGTGGCTATTTTGCCACTATTATGCCACAATTATAATGCAAGTCAATGGGAGCGATTTAAAAAAAAATGAAAATGATATGAAAAGCAATCTATGTTGTGTCTCCAGCCTAAAAATAAGTAGAAGTGGTAGTTTTTAAGAAGCAGGAAATCTGTGCACCCACAGTGCCGCCTGTGCAGGTTTCTTTTCGGTGTATTGGCGGTGGGGTTAAGGTTAGTCGGGGGGGGGGTGCTAAGGTTAATGGGGGGGGGGGTTAAGGTTAGACATGGGAAGGCGGTTAAGGTTAGCAGTGGGGAGGGGGGCTTGTAAAGGCTAACTGTCAAGGGGTTGTTAAGGTTAGCCATGTTGGGTGGAGGTTGAGGTTAGACATCAGTGGATGGAGTTCAGTGTGACAATAGGATTACGTTTAGCTGTAGTAAAATATTGGTATTTATTACCAATATTTTACTATTTTCAATTGCACTTCTGGAAGCCCACATTTCCAGGTGCTGTTTT
Organism: Hyperolius riggenbachi; assembly: GCF_040937935.1. Classification (NCBI taxonomy): domain Eukaryota; kingdom Metazoa; phylum Chordata; class Amphibia; order Anura; family Hyperoliidae; genus Hyperolius; species Hyperolius riggenbachi. Next base: position 328,496,449 of record NC_090646.1, on the reverse strand, counting down.
TTTCTGATCGCAATTTATGACCCAATTCAAAGTTCAGTCAGGAAGAATGTATGCAATCTATTCAATTATACCACTTGAAGTACTGAAGCATCAATAAACACTGGTGTATTGCCCAAATATTGATGCATGCATCTGTTTCTAGCTGTTCTTCCATCATCGGTAAGGCCCCTTGCAGACTTGCACGCTGCGTCGCTTCACAGTATGCTACCCTGCCAGAAGGTGATGCGACACGGTGTGTGGGAAGTATCCAAATCGCTGCAATGCCGCAATGAGGTAAAAAAAAAGGCTGCAGTACATTACTGCATGATCCGTGTCTACAGCATGGATTATGCAGCATGCAAGTCAATGGGCAATGCAGCAAGTGTGCACGACAAGAGCGCGGACAGATGGGAATCCCAGTGACATACTTCCTGACCTGCAGGGAGTATGTCACTAATTGCACCACATCGCACAGCAATTAGGTGTGCAACCGGTCTAAAAGACAGCAAACAATGCTAAACAGAGTGTGCTGCTGTTACCACATCACACCTCAACTGCTGGAAAGGCTGACAGATAACAATATGGTTTGGCCAAATTACCACCTTTCTTTCTTTTCCTTTCATTTTATGTCCAAATCTATTCGGTGCTACAGGGTACCAAATTATGGAAAACCAGAACCACTGGGATGGTACATGACATAAATTCTATAAAATGAAGTGATCTGAAACAAAGACATTTCACTTACTCAGCTTTAGATCTCTGTGGATAATGCCATGTTGATGCAAAAATTGTACCCCAAGCAGTATTTGCTTCATGTAGTATCGCACTTCAGGTTCTGTCAGCAGTTTTCGAGCTCTCAAGATATGTGCAAGAGACTGAAAGAAATGACACAGGAGCATGACAGTCAATGTAAGGTACAGGGTTTTTCTCTTTAGTGATTCTTGTAAGGGCCAAGAATACCCCGGTGAGAAGTAGGCAAAGACCGGGAGCCCAATGGTGCTGTATCGTCAGGTATAGGAGGATAAACTTATAGAGATATATACTCACAAAGGTGGGTTGCAGTACCTGCAACCACCGTATAGGCCTGCAGGGAATTAACCGTCCCTGCTCGGTACTTAAGGTCCTGCTGGATACTGGATGGTCGCTCTCCTGTAGTATGATAGACTTTCCAGAAAAACTGCAAAGCTATTAAAATACACATAAAAATTATATAATAAAAACAGAGGTAATTGCTTACTTCTCCAGAAGATATAGACACCAGTTCAACTGGAAAAAAGTTGTTAATCAAAAAGCAATCTGACAACGCGTTTCACTGGTCATGGCACCTACACTCTATCCCCTATGCTATCAAGGCATTTTGTATTGACCTGAGGAAGCAGGCCATGACCCGTGAAATGCATTGTCAGATTGCTTTTTGACTAAAAACTTTTTTCCAGTTGAACTGGTGTCTATATCTTCTGGAAAGACAAGCGATTACCTCTCTTTTTATTATATAATTTTTTATTTGTATTTTCAAATACTAAAACAGAACACACATTGGGCACCTCCATCCTACCCATAAACAATGTAAGGACATGGCCAGGGTCAAGGGAATTCAAATAATTTGGCAATGTGCACCATACTTTAAGGGTTCAAACTAGGGGCATTTTTCGCCTTTTCTCAAGCGCAGGCGATTTTTAAGATTCCCACAAAACGCTTGTGCAATGATTCCCTATGAGAGAGTTCACAGCTGAGCGGTTCGTTTCCGATCCACTCAGCAAAGCACTGCCTGTACCATTTTTGAGGGTTTTTTGCTATAATGGAAGGTAAAGGAAAAACGCAAAACGCTCGCAAAATCGCTTTGTGCAGCGATTGCGTTTGCTTTTTTAAGAATAAATACATAGTATTTATTATTTTCCAGGCCAAAGAGTTCACTTCCTGACTTACGTCAGGGAGTGAATTACAAAACCGCTCTGAAAAAGCGCTTAGAAAAGGGCTTTTTACAAAAACGCAGCACGCAGTGGAGAGCTGGGAGGGGGAAAAACAGTGCACAAAAACGCAAAACGCTTGCGTTTGTGTTTTCGTTTTTAGGTGTGAATGGGGCCTAAATGTCGCACCCAAATGATTAAAGCCTGTGAATACTGTATTGCAGTAACTAAATACAGAAGTTAATTTGCCAAGAAAAGACTGGAGCATAAAACCCACAGGTCAGGTGTATAATGACACATTTCTTGTGGAAATTAGGCTACTCGCACACTGGGGTGTTAGGTTACACATCCTGGAAAAACTGGCCTGAAAAGCAATTGATGGGAAAAAGACACATTGGGCCCTATTCAATTCACTTTTTCAGCTAAGTTTTTTAAGGAAGGCTACAATTTTTCTACACCCAACATGAAGTGTTTATGGTTTGTTCTTGTGTTTTAACCTCCTTAGCAGTAATCCCGAGCCAGGCTTGGGGTGGAAATCCGCAGCTCAGAGCGGTAACCCCGAGCTGGATCCATGGAAGGTGTGTAATGTGCAGAGCTGCCACAGATCTATCTAGCAATATGATTTTAGGGTCTAAAAGCTTGTGAAAAAATTGCACCGTTTTCAGATACTAAAATCCAGAAATAATTTTAAGGGATGGACATATCTTTAGTTATTTCCTATTTATCTTGTGGTGGTACCTTTTTTTTTAAATTGTGGGAACTAACTTTTTCCCCATTTTTGTGTTCTGTAGTTCCCCAGAGAGCTAGTGTACTCTCATGAGGAAGCCATCTTAGAGGACTAAAGCTGCATTCACAGTGGGGCGTTGCGGAGCTGCGTTACAAAGTCTTATAACGCAACTTACTGCACTGCAATACTAATCCTATGGGACGTTCACAGTGCGATGTTAGCGTCGCTTTGTAATGTGTAACATTATGGTAACTCACTGCTTGCAGTGCGTTACCTCTAAATGCACACATGTTACCAGGTACAGGAAAGCATACTTTTCATTGTGTCTATGCTTTACTGCACCTACTGTATGTGATGGTAACGTAGCGTTAATGTGCGTTACCACCTTTTTTTTGCATTGAGTTGTAATGCTGCATTGTGACATTAGCATCACATTACACCGCAACGTCCCACTATGAATGCTGCCTGAATCATTTTTTTAACCTTTAAAATGAAATATTTTTGTTTTAATAATAAAAGAAAAAAATTTGCAAGGATGTTTCATAAACATATTCCTTAAAAAAAAAAAAAAAAAAAAAAAAAAAAGTAGATGAGTTAATTTAATGTTAAAAACCACTTGAGGTAGAATTAGCCAGGAGGCAGTCCTGCATTCATGAGCTCCTCCTCCCGGGCCACCCAACCTGCATAGCTGGTTAACGGGTTTAAAAAAAAATGTGGAGGGAGGCTTTTTTTTTTTCTTTACATAAAATTTAATAAAAATGTGTAAATATTACAAAATATATAGTATACAAAGTTGTTTATCCATGTTATTTAGATGTTTTGCTTTATAGACCATTTACCTGCAAAAAAAAGCATATCTATATAAATAGCACACAAAAAAATAGCGCCATAGTCAAATACTATCGGCACTTTAGCGGCGCTTGTCCTGTGCCATTTTTACCTGATCAAAAATAAAAGCATGTTTAAAAAGCAGTATCACCACTGCCTGGAGTGTAAAACACCAAAGAAATGACAGGGAGTCACTATGTGGAGTCATGATTTGCCTTTGTGAGCACCATACACGGCAAACCCTTTTTTTCCTTAGGGCCTGTTTCCACTACACGCAGATTGGATGCAGAAAAACTGACTCCAATGAATGCCTATGGGCCTGGTTTCCACTAAACACAATTTTTCTGATGCAGATTTTCCCTTAGGCATTGGAGTCAGTTTTTCTGCATCCATTATGCATCCAATCTGCGTGTAGTGGAAACAGATTAAGTCCACATTTTTCCCTGTAATAATAGAACATCGCCACCAACCACTGCAGCAATCAATCTAGTAAGAACGTGGATACATAAATCGTAATTGTTTTTGATATTTTAGTTAAAGGGTAGGATTGAATTACTAGTTAAATTATTACACACAAATGTATGCCTACATTAAGTTTCCCTTTCTGTATAATCTTAAAAATGTTAAGTATTATGTATGTTGGTCACTAATTACAGCATTGTAAGCACATAATGTATCCCCACCTTGTGTCTGCAGTATTCTAGTACCAGGTACATGTACTTTTGGTCTTGGAAATTGTGATACAATCTCACAATGTTTCTATGCTTCAGCTGTCTGTGCACCTCGACTTCTTTTTCAACCTGTAAACAAAGCGCAATGAAAAATGATGAGACTAGAAATGCACATCACCCAACCTTTTGAAATGGCAAGAGAGGCAAAGAACACAGCCTCCACAATGCTCCTTTTATGAAACCGTGAGTTTAGTAGCACACTAAAACCATGCGTTTACTAGCCTGTGCATGTAAAAATGCATGCGTCTTCTGCGTCTCCATTGAGATACATTGTGTGTTTTACATGCCTTTTTGAAACGTATGCAGCAAGTTGTGCACAATGTAAAACACATACATATATGCGTACAAGTGAAAAGCGTTAATTACTATTCCCCCTCCAGGTCCACGTGGATAGTGGGGAATGATGTCATTTGGCTTTTAGCTATTGCTGGAGGCCGAATTAGTGGTTTAATAGTTTTTGTCTTCTGATGGCGCCGAAGCTACTCACTGTGTGCCGCTATAGCCGTAATTCCTACTACGGTCTATGGTGGCGCCAGCTATGCCCAAATCTCCTGCGCTGGATTCAACGTGCTCGCATATATATGCGTTTTTACATGTGGCCCATAGACTTTCATTAGTGGTGAACTCTTTTTTTCTGCAACGCTAGCATCTCTGCCTAGTGTCTTCCTAGCCTAAAGAATTCATAAGCAAAGGTCAGTTCTTCATGCATCCATAGATGCCTGCAATAGTCATATGTACATGCAGTATCAATACGTCTAGTAGTTAAATGATACTCCTCTACGTAACATCTGAAAAAGGGACAGCTGGGGAGAAAAAGGGATGGAGAGGAATGGCTCTAAATGGGAACTTAACCTCCAAAAACATGCATATGTGAGCTCAAAACCAAAAAGAGTATACCAGCATTACACTGGTCACTACAGTCAAGAGCTTAGCATTCCTAGCAGTTAATCCTATATTATCCACTAAAAATTAAGTGATTATTATATAGTATTATTTGGCTGAATAATTTACTGACAGGTTTGTTTGCTTTTAAATCCACAGATTTCAACTACAGTAGTTTTCCAGAAAGTTATGATGCTACCACCAGCTGTTTTAATGCTGTAGATATTGAAATGATCTTCTTTGCCCTAAATTCTAGGATTGCAGAAATTTTACAGGCTCTACACAGTATTCCAGTGCCCATTTACGTCATGTGTCTTAGAAGAGAATTTGCGGCTGCACTGCGGGGATGACTTACGATGGCACTTTTGCTCACCATTGTGCTATGCAGAGGGCCTATTCATAATAGAAGTAGACTGCGGTTTTGGAGGTAATGGATGCAACCCTTGCTGTATCAGTGATTTACTTTGTTGCATGGTCTGGGGTTTCTGCATGACCTGCAGTATTTCCCAGAAACATTTGCTAACTTTATCAGGGTGTTCAATGTACTCCTGGACAGGGATGGGCTTTCGAGTAGTAACCTATTCGAATTCAAAATTCAAATGAAGTCTTAGACTTCCCAATATGTTCCCAATAGAGGAGATGAACAGGGGGACAGTTCAGAGGGGGAGTCAGAGAGGAGTAGGAAGAGACGAGTTCCTGAAAGAAGCAGGGGGAGCTCGTCGTCAGAAACTGCTGGTGGCAGTGTCCGGCGCCATGTATCGCCACCTATGGATAGCCAGCCCTTCAACATCAGCTGCTGATGCCACCATAGTGCTATCACCCCAGGGGGGCTCAGCGGTTTGGACATTTTTTAATGTGTCTGCCGTAGATCGGAGCAATGCCATCTGTTCTCTCTGCCTCCAAAAATTGAGCCGTGGAAAGGCCAACACCCACGTAGGGACAACTGCCTTACGAAGGCACATGGAGAAAAACTGCATGGCGAAGAGCACCAGAGAAAAAGCAGCACACAATAGAAAAGCCACCCTCCATCTCCTCCCCTTTCCTTCAGGTGCAGCATCTTCAGCCGTTTTCTCCCTTGCACCTTCACAGCCACCCTCCTCCACTCCGCCTCTGACCTTGAGCGGTTCCTGCTCCTCTGCCCACAGCAGCCAGGAGTCTGTGAAGGAAATCTTTGAGCAGAAGAAGCCAATTTCTGCCAGTCACCCCCTTGTCCGGCGTCTGACAGCTGGCTTGGCGGAACTGTTAGCTCGCCAGCTGTTACCATACCAGCTGGTGGACTCTGAGGCCTTCCGTAAATTTGTGGCCATTGGTACACCGCAGTGGCAGATACCAGGCCGCAATTATTTCTCTAAAAAGCGATACCCAAACTGTACCGTGAAGTTGAGAGGCAAGTGGTGTCATCTCTGGCACACAGTCAAGGGTCCACCTGACCACGGATACCTGGTCTGCCAAGCACAGTCAGGGCAGGTACATTACTTACACAGCCCATTGGGTCAACCTGGTGACCTATGGCAAGCAGGGAGCACGTGGCTGTGCAGCGGACCAACTTGTGACACCTCCACAGCTTGCAAGCAGGCCTCCTGCCACCTCCTCTCCTCCTGCTACATCCTCTTCGCTGTCGTCATCCTCCTCCTCCTTGGCTGAGTGGCAGTTCAACTCTACTGGTGCTGCGATCTCTTCTCCAGCTACACAGCCCCGGCTCCCTAGGGCCTATGCTGCATGCCAGGTACGACTGTGTCACGCCATCTTAGACATGTCTTGCCTCAAAGCGGAGAGTCCCACTGGAGCAGCTCTCCTGGCTGCTCTTAACAAACAGGTGGATCAGTGGCTGACCCCGCACCAGCTGGAGATCGGCAACGTGGTGTGTGACAACGGCAGCAATCTCATTTCCGCTTTAAATTTGGGAAAGCGGACACATGTACCCTACATGGCACATGTGCTGAATCTAGTCATTCAAAGATTTGTGTCAAAGTACCCAGGCTTAGAGGACGTCCTGAAGCAGGCCAGGAAGTTGAGTGGGCATTTCAGGCGGTCTTACACGGCCATGGCATGCTTTGCGGACGTTCAGCAGAGAAACAACTTGCCGGTGAGACGCTTGATATGCGATGGCCCGACTCGCTGGAATTCGACCCTGCTCATGTTCTCTCGCCTGCTAGACCAAGAGAAAGCCGTCACCCAGTACCTGTACAATTACAGTAGAAGGACACAGTCTGGGGAGATAGGGATGTTCTGGCCCAACAACTGGACACTGATGCGAAACACATGCAGGCTCATGTGGCCATTTGAGGAGGTGACCAACCTGGTGAGTCGCAGTGAAGGCACCATCAGCGACTTGATCCCGTACGCTTACTTCCTGGAGCGTGCCGTGCGTAGAGTGGTGGATCAAGCTGTGGAGGAGCGTGAACAGGAACAGTTACGGAAGGAAGCGTTGTGGGATAAATTCTCATCAGAACCAGGTGTTCAACACCTGCGGCAGCACAGAGGGGGGAGGAGGAAGAGTCGTGTGGGGAAGAGAAGTCAGACTCGGATGATGAGGAAGGTGTTTCTTTGGAGGAGGAGGAGGCGGCGGCAGAAGAACAACCGCAGCAGGTTTCACAGGGGGCTTGTGCTGCTAAACATTCCCGTGGTATTGTTTGTGGCTGGGGGGAGGAGGAGGACTTACCTGACGTCACTGATGAAGAGCAAGAGGAGATGGATAGTACGTCTGGATCCAACTTTGTGCAGATGGCGTCTTTCATGCTGTCCAGCCTGTTGAGGGACCCCTGTATAAAAAAACTCAAGGGGAATGACAATTACTGGGTGACCACGCTACCAGACCCTCGGTATAGGCACAAAGTGGCGGACATGTTACCAACTCACCTGAAGGCAGAAAGGATACAGCACTTTGAGAACAAGCTGGCAACTATGCTTTACAATGCGTTTAAGGATGATGTCACAGCACAACGCAATAAAGGTACCACTGCCAGTAATCCTTCTCCCATGTCCACGCAGGCAAGGACAGGACGCTCCAGCGATCTCATGGTGATGTCGGACATGCGGACATTCTTTAGTCAAACGCCTCGCCTTAGCCCTTCCGGATCCACCCTCCACCAACACCTGGACCGGCAGGTAGCCGACTACCTGGCCTTAAGTGTGGATGTAGACACTATGAGCAGCGATGAACCCTTGGACTACTGGGTGCACAGGCTTGACCTGTGGCCAGAGCTGTCCCAATTTGCCATCCAACTTCTGTCTTGCTCTGCCTCAAGCGTTCTGTCAGAAAGGACCTTCAGCTCAGCTGGGGGCATTGTCACTGAGAAGAGAAGTCGCCTAAGTCACAAAAGTGTTCAGTACCTCACCTTTTTTTCACCTTTATCAAAATAAATGAGGCATGGGCTACTGCCCGCCCCAAGACTAAGTCAGTCCCCACACACAGCATCTTTGCCTGCACGCCGTGTGACTGCCTGCCACAAGACTAAGTCGCTCCCCACACAGCACCTCTGCCCGCAGGCCGCTTGACTGCCTTCTCCGCCACCACCAACAGGGTCCAGTACTCCAGGTGCATTCCTGAATTTTTAAGGCCGCTGCTAGCAGCGGCTGCTATAATAATTTTTCTGGTGCGTGTACATGCCTGCCTAATTTTTCTGGTTGCACTGCAGCTGCAACAACAAAACAAAAGGCATGTACATCTGCCAATTCCCCTTCGTGATCATTACCTTGCCGTGGTGAAGGGGCTTGCGTATCACAATGAAGCAATAACCGACGGCTATATGAGTCTCGGGGGGCACATCCAAGATAATAAGGTCGTTGCTACATTGTGGACAGACCAAATTTGATCAGCTGGACAGTCACTGTTGTTCTATCATTGAGCTACCACAGCCCGGCGACCATATGGGCTTGAAAACCGCCACGGCCTGCACTCTCGCCATGGTGCGCACCAGTCCAGCACGGCCGTCACAACACAAACAGCTGTTTGCAGTGCGTTACACAGTGAGTTTGGTGTGTCAGTGTGAAGCAGTACTCTAATTACACTCCCTGATTGATGTATACACATGCAAGATGTTTTACAGCACTTTAGGCCTGCAATTTAGCAATAAATGGGATTTCTGCTCTTAAAACTCTGCTTTGCGTCAAATCCAGATTTTTCCCCAGGACTTTTGGTGTGTATCCCACTCTGCCATGCCCCCCTCCAGGTGTCAGACCCCTTGAAACATCTTTTCCATCACTCTTCTGGCCAGCATAAGTGATTCTAGTTTTCAAAGTTCACCTCCCCATTGAAGTCTATTGCGATCTCGAAAGTTTGCGCGAACCAAACTTTTGCGGAAGTTCGCGAACCCGGTTCGCGAACCTAAAATCGGAGGTTTGGGCCATCTCTGATCACCGGCTGTGGCAGCAGATTACTGAAGAATTCTGCCCTAACTGCAATTTGCATACCCATAAAAAAGGGATAATGTTCTGCATTGCCATCATGCTTGCTCCAGACAGAGCTGACACAGTTGTAAGCTATGTCCTACCCACCTTTGTCCTCCAGTGGGAGACAATGAACTTTGCTGTCTGACTGTAACATGGCATTCAATGAAATTCTGTGCAGGCAACTAGCTGTGCATGGCAAATGTGCTACCTACTTTGTTTCCATGTGAAAGGTTTCATGTCAGTACTAGAGTTGGGCCGAACGGTTCGCCGGCGAACGGGGTTCGCGCGAACTTAGGTGGTTCGCGTGCGGGTACCGCACGCGAACCTTTTGCGGAAGAAGTTCGGTTCGCCCCATAATGCACCTGAGGGTCAACTTTGACCCTCTACATCACAGTCAGCAGGCCCAGTGTAGCCAATTAGGCTACACTAGCCCCTGGAGCCCCACCCCCCCTTATATAAGGCAGGCAGCGGCGGCCATTACGGCCACTCGTGTGCCTGCATTAGTCAGAGTAGGGCGAGCTGCTGCAGACTGTCTCTCAGGGAAAGATTAGTTAGGCTTAACTTCTTCCTGGCTGCATACCTGTTCTGTTCAGTGAGCCCTCAGCCCACTGCATACCTGTACTGTGATCCTGCCACTGCATAGCTGTTCAGTGATCCTGCCACAGCATACCTGTTCTGTTCAGTGAGCCCTCAGCCCACTGCATACCTGTACTGTGATCCTGCCACTGCATAGCTGTTCAGTGATCCTGCCACAGCATACCTGTTCTGTTCAGTGAGCCCTCAGCCCACTGCATACCTGTACTGTGATCCTGCCACTGCATACCTGTTCAGTGATCCTGCCACAGCATACCTGTTCTGTTCAGTGAGCCCTCAGCCCACTGCATACCTGTACTGTGATCCTGCCACTGCATAGCTGTTCAGTGATCCTGCCACAGCATACCTGTTCTGTTCAGTGAGCCCCCAGCCCACTGCATACCTGTACTGTGATCCTGCCACTGCATACCTGTTCAGTGATCCTGCCACAGCATACCTGTTCTGTTCAGTGAGCCCTCAGCCCACTGCATACCTGTACTGTGATCCTGCCACTGCATACCTGTTCAGTGATCCTGCCACAGCATACCTGTTCTGTTCAGTGAGCCCTCAGCCCACTGCATACCTGTACTGTGATCCTGCCACTGCATAGCTGTTCAGTGATCCTGCCACAGCATACCTGTTCTGTTCAGTGAGCCCTCAGCCCACTGCATACCTGTACTGTGATCCTGCCACTGCATACCTGTTCAGTGATCCTGCCACAGCATACCTGTTCTGTTCAGTGAGCCCTCAGCCCACTGCATACCTGTACTGTGATACTGCCACTGCATACCTGTTCAGTGATCCTGCCACAGCATACCTGTTCTGTTCAGTGAGCCCTCAGCCCACTGCATACCTGTACTGTGATCCTGCCACTGCATACCTGTTCAGTGATCCTGCCACAGCATACCTGTTCTGTTCAGTGAGCCCTCAGCCCACTGCATACCTGTACTGTGATCCTGCCACTGCATAGCTGTTCAGTGATCCTGCCACAGCATACCTGTTCTGTTCAGTGAGCCCTCAGCCCACTGCATACCTGTACTGTGATCCTGCCACTGCATAGCTGTTCAGTGATCCTGCCACAGCATACCTGTTCTGTTCAGTGAGCCCCCAGCCCACTGCATACCTGTACTGTGATCCTGCCACTGCATACCTGTTCAGTGATCCTGCCACAGCATACCTGTTCTGTTCAGTGAGCCCTCAGCCCACTGCATACCTGTACTGTGATCCTGCCACTGCATACCTGTTCAGTGATCCTGCCACAGCATACCTGTTCTGTTCAGTGAGCCCTCAGCCCACTGCATACCTGTACTGTGATCCTGCCACTGCATAGCTGTTCAGTGATCCTGCCACAGCATACCTGTTCTGTTCAGTGAGCCCTCAGCCCACTGCATACCTGTACTGTGATCCTGCCACTGCATACCTGTTCAGTGATCCTGCCACAGCATACCTGTTCTGTTCAGTGAGCCCTCAGCCCACTGCATACCTGTACTGTGATCCTGCCACTGCATAGCTGTTCAGTGATCCTGCCACAGCATACCTGTTCTGTTCAGTGAGCCCTCAGCCCACTGCATACCTGTACTGTGATCCTGCCACTGCATACCTGTTCAGTGATCCTGCCACAGCATACCTGTTCTGTTCAGTGAGCCCTCAGCCCACTGCATACCTGTACTGTGATACTGCCACTGCATACCTGTTCAGTGATCCTGCCACTGTATACCTGTTCTGTGAACCCGCCACTGTATACCTGTTCTGTTCAGTGGACCCGCCACTGTATACCTGTTCTGTGAACCCGCCACTGTATACCTGTTCTGTTCAGTGGACCCGCCACTGTATACCTGTTCTGTGAACCCGCCACTGTATACCTGTTCTGTTCAGTGGACCTGCCACTGTATACCTGTTTAGTGAACACGCCACTGCATACCTGTTGTGTTCAGTGAACCTGCCACTGCATACCTGTTCTGTGAACCCGCCACTGTATACCTGTTCTGTTCAGTGGACCCGCCACTGTATACCTGTTCTGTGAACCCGCCACTGTATACCTGTTCTGTTCAGTGGACCTGCCACTGTATACCTGTTTAGTGAACACGCCACTGCATACCTGTTGTGTTCAGTGAACCTGCCACTGCATACCTGTTCTGTGAACCCGCCACTGTATACCTGTTCTGTTCAGTGGACCCGCCACTGTATACCTGTTCTGTTCAGTGGACCTGCCACTGTATACCTGTTCTGTTCAGTGGACCTGCCACTGTATACCTGTTTAGTGAACACGCCACTGCATACCTGTTGTGTTCAGTGAACCCGCCACTGTATACCTGTACTGTTCAGTGAACCCACCGCATCAGTGCGCATACCTGTGCAGTTAAGTGAACCCACCTACCTACGTGAGTGCACGCAGTGTGATATACCACTCCGTGCATACCCGATATGGACAAAACAGGTAGAGGAAGAGGAAGAGGTAGTGGCAGAGGCAGAGGAAGGCCACCCGGCAGGTCTGCGCGAGGTCGTGTAAATGTAATTTCGTGTGGACCTGGCCCACAGTACAGTGCTCGGAAGAAGGCACGTCCCATCACCTCCCAAGATTGTCAGGACGTGGTTGAGTATTTAGCGACACAGAACACCTCATCTTGCTCAGCCACCAGCGCTACTACTAGCACCACTTCCGCTGCATTTGACACTTCGCAAGAATTATTTAGTGGTGGTGAAATCACTGATGCACAGCCATTGTTACAGCCAGATGAATTTTCACCAGCTCATATGTCTGCGTTACGCGACAACACTATGGATGTAACGTGTAAGGAGGATGAAGGACCTACACATTTGGATTTTTCTGAGGCAAGCGAAGCTGGGCAGGATGATTACGATGATGACGATGATAGGGATCCTCTGTATGTTCCCAATAGAGGAGATGAAGAGGGGGACAGTTCAGAGGGGGAGTCAGAGAGTAGTAGGAGGATAGAAGTTGCTGAAAGAAGCTGGGGCAGCTCTTCGTCAGAAACAGCTGGTGGCAGAGTCCGGCACCATGTATCGCCAGATTCGCCACCTATGTACAGCCAGCCAACTTGCCCTTCAGCATCAGCTGCTGAGGTCCCCATAGTGCCCACATCCCAGGGTGGCTCAGCGGTGTGGAAATTTTTTAATGTGTGTGCCTCAGATCGGACCAAAGCCATCTGTTCGCTCTGCCAACAAAAATTGAGCCGTGGAAAGGCCAACACTCACGTAGGGACAAGTGCCTTACGAAGGCACCTGCAGAAAAGGCACAAACAGCAATGGGATGGCCACCTGAGCAAAAGCAGCAGCAGCACACAAAAGCAAAGTCACCCTCCTTCTCCTCTTCCTCCTTCAGGTGCATCATCTGCTTATGCCGCTCTCTCCCTTGCACCTTCACAGGCACCCTCCTCCACTCCGCCTCTGCCCTTGAGCGGTTCCTGCTCCTCTGCCCACAGCAGCAGTCAGGTGTCCGTGAAGGAAATGTTTGAGCGGAAGAAGCCACTTTTGGCCAGTCACCCCCTTGCCCGGCGTCTGACAGCTGGCGTGGCGGAACTGTTAGCTCGCCAGCTGTTACCATACCGGCTGGTGGACTCTGAGGCCTTCCGTAAATTTGTGGCCATCGGAACACCGCAGTGGAAGATGCCAGGCCGCACTTATTTTTCCAGAAAGGCCATACCCCAACTGCACCGTGAAGTTGAGAGGCAAGTGGTGTCATCTCTTGCGAAGAGCGTTGGGTCAAGGGTACACCTGACCACGGATGCCTGGTCTGCCAAGCACGGGCAGGGCCGCTACATTACCTACACAGCCCATTGGGTGAACCTGGTGGTGAACGATGGCAAGCAGAAAGCGGCGGACCAAATTGTGACACCTCCACGGCTTGCAGGCAGGCCTCCTGCCACCTCCTCTCCTCCTGCTACATGCTCTTCGCTGTCCTCCTCCTCCTCCTTGGCTGAGTGGCAGTTCTCCTCTCCAGCTACACAGCCCCAGCTCCGCAGGGCCTATGCTGCATGCCAGGTACGACGGTGTCACGCCATCTTAGACATGGCTTGTCTCAAAGCGGAGAGTCACACTGGAGCAGCTCTCCTGGCTGCTCTTAAGAAACAGGTGGATGAGTGGCTGACCCCGCACCACCTGGAGATAGGCAACGTGGTGTGCGACAACGGCAGCAATCTGCTTGCCGCTTTGCATATGGGGAAGCTGACACACATACCCTGCATGGCACATGTCATGAATCTGGTGGTTCAAAGATTTGTGGCAAAGTACCCTGGCTTAGCGGATGTCCTGAAGCAGGCCAGGAAGTTCTGTGGGCATTTGAGGCGCTCTTACACAGCCATGGCACGATTTGCAGAAATTCAGCGTAAAAACAACATGCCGGTGAGACGCCTCATTTGCGATAGCCCCACTCGCTGGAACTCGACCCTCCTCATGTTCTCCCGCCTGCTAGAACAGAAGAAAGCCGTCACCCAGTACCTCTACAACTGGAGTAGAATGAAACAGTCTGGGAAGATGGGGATGTTCTGGCCCGACAACTGGACAATGATGAAAAATGCATGCAGGCTCATGCGGCCGTTTGAGGAGGTGACCAACCTGGTGAGCCGCAGTGAGGGCACCATCAGCGACTTAATTCCCTACGCGTACTTCTTGGAGCGTGCTGTGCGTAGAGTGGCGGATGAAGCTGCGAATGAGCGTGACCAGGAACCGTTACGGCAGGAACAGGCATGGGACCAATTTTCATCAGACCCAGCTGTTTCCTCAACACCTGCGGCAGCACAGAGGGGGGAGGAGGAGGAAGAAGAGAGGTCATGTGCAGAAGATGAGTCAGACTCAGAGGATGATGAGCAAGGTGTTTCTTTGGGGGAGGAGGAGGAGGAGGAGGGGACAGCGGCAGGAGAACAACCGCAGCAGGCGTCGCAGGGGGCTTGTGCTGCGCAACCTTCCCGTGGTATTGTTCGCGGCTGGGGGGAGGAGGTTGACTTACCTGACGTCACTGAGGAAGAGCAAGAGGAGATGGAGGGTACTGGATCCGACTTTGTGCAGATGTCGTCTTTTATGCTGTCCTGCCTGTTGAGGGACCCCCGTATAAAAAACCTCAAGGGGAATGAGCTGTACTGGGTGGCCACACTACTAGACCCTCGGTACAGGCACAAAGTGGCGGACCTGTTACCAACTCACCGGAAGGTGGAAAGGATGCAGCACATGCAGAACCAGCTGTCAACTATGCTTTACAATGCCTTTAAGGGTGATGTGACGGCACAACGCCAGCAAGGTACCACTGCCACTAATCCTCCTCCCGTGTCCACGCAGTCAAAGACAGGACGCTCCAGCGATCTCATGGTGATGTCGGACATGCGGACGTTCTTTAGTCCAACGCCTCGCCGTAGCCCTTCCGGATCCACCCTCCACCAACGCCTGGAACGGCAGGTAGCCGACTACCTGGCCTTAAGTGTGGATGTAGACACTGCTGTGAACAGCGATGAGGAACCCTTGAACTACTGGGTGCGCAGGCTTGACCTGTGGCCAGAGCTGTCCCAATTTGCCATCCAACTTCTCTCCTGCCCTGCCGCAAGCGTCCTCTCAGAAAGGACCTTCAGCGCAGCTGGAGGCATTGTCACAGAGAAGAGAAGTCGCCTAAGTCACAAAAGTGTTAAGTACCTCACCTTTATCAAAATGAATGAGGCATGGATCCCGGAGGGCTGCTGCCCGCCCCAAGACTAAGTCAGTCCCCGCACATACAGCATCTCTGCCTGCACGCCGTGTGACTGGCTGCCTGGCCTGCCCCAAGAAGACTAAGTCGCTCCCAGTCCCTCCACACAGCATGTCTGCCTGCAGGCCGCTTCACTACCTTCTCCGCCACCACCAACAGGGTCCGGGACTCCAGGCGGATTGCTGAATTTTTTAGGCCGCTGCTAGCAGCGGCCGCTGTAATAATTTTTCGGGTGCGTGTACATGACTGCCTAATTTTTCTGGCTGCACTGCGGGCAGCTGCAACAACAAAAGAAAAGGCATGAACATGCGCCCATTCCCCTTCGTGATCATTACCTTGCCGTGGTGAAGGGGCTTGCGTATCACAATGGAGCAATGACCGGCGCCTAGATGAGTGTCTCGGGGGGCACACCCACGATAATAAGGTCGTTGCCTCATTGTGGTCAGACCAAATTTGATCAGCTGGACAGTCACTGTTCTGTCATTCAGCTACATCAGCCAGGTGACTGACCATATGGGCTGTAAAGCCACCAAAACCTGCACTCTCGCCATGGTGCGCACCAGTCCAGCACGGCCGTCACTACACAAACAGCTGTTTGCGGTGCGTTACACGATGAGTTTGGTGCGTCAGTGTGAAGCAGTACCTTAATTACACTACCTGATTGATGTATACACATGCAAGATGTTTGAAAGCACTTTAGGCCTGTCATTTAACATTCAATGTGATTTCTGCCCTTAAAACGCTGCTTTGCGTCAAATCCAGATTTTTCCCGGGGACTTTTGGCATGTATCCCACTCCGCCATCCCCCCCTCCAGGTGTTAGACCCCTTGAAACATCTTTTCCATCACTTTTGTGGCCAGCATAATTAATTTTTTTTTTCAAAGTTCGCATCCCCATTGAAGTCTATTGCGGTTCGCGAACTTTAACGCGAACCGAACCTTTCGCGAAAGTTCGCGAACCCGGTTCGCGAACCGAAAATCGGAGGTTCGGCCCAACTCTAGTCAGTACTGCATTGCATCTATTCCCACATGGTTTTTTTTTCCTCTTTTAAGTTATTGTTCTATGTATGATTGCCCATGTTTATCTTACATGCACATTATTGTTTAAAATGAACATATTTTTGCTTTATTGTTTAAAGATTATGTTAGCTGAATAGTTAATCCATTTAACATCCTATAAGAGTAAATAAAAGAAAATAATTATCTGCTCATTTAAACAGGCAGAACTTTTCCCCTTACATTGACTTTACAGTGACACTGAAGCGAAAAAAAGACCTTATGGTATAATGCAGGGGTGCCCATTGCATTAATCGCAATCTACCAGTAGTTCTGGAAGGACTGCTGGGTAGATTGCAGCCGCTGACTGTGCAGTGCTGGCATACCATCTAATTGTGCTGCTCTGTTGCCCTATGCAGAACAGCACACACAAGGCCATCCCTAGACTTTTTGCCCCCTGAGGCAAACTTCGGAAAAATCACCCCTCCCCCCAAGCTGTGGGTGGGGGGCTGCCGAGCTGGAGGGAGTAGTGGGCAGGAAGGGGGTATTTGGCACAGCGGCGGGGAGGTGGGTCAGACCCCCCTCCCTTGCCTGGATCCCCCTATCTGCACTCCCCCTCCAGCTTTTAGCCGCGACTGGTAAGAGGCAGCGGGCGGGGACGACTCACGTCTTCCGCATTCCAGCTGTTGTCCACTGTCGTCACTTTCTGCAATGCCGTCCACTTACAATACAGTGGGCGGCATTGCAGGAAGTGACGACAGTAGAAGGCATGCTGGAACGCGTGTGTTCAGGCGGGTGGCGTCCCCCAGAAGTGCCGCCTGAGGCATTTGTTTCACCCCGCCTCATGGGCGGACCGGCCCTGAGCACACAGCCACTCAGAGGAGGAGAAGGGAGAGGCGCAACAAGAGAGCCGGGGGTGGTCCTTCCACTTCTTCCTTTCCAGCCTGCCCCCCTTCTTCTCCGGCCGCCGCCCACCACCACACTGCGATTTCCCTCACTGGCACTGCATTGCCAGAGTGGAGACTTCATATCAGCGGCAACCAGCAGTGGAGAGGAGAGTGGTGGCCTAGCAACTCTGCATATATACGTGCCGTTATTAAGCCACTGCCTTTCTCTCTGCGGTGGTGAGGGGCACACCTGGCTCCCTATACTGGAGCACATATGCCTGGTTCCCTATACTGAAGCACCTATGCCTAGCTGCCTATACTGGAGCACCTATGCCTGGCTACCTATACTGGGGGAATAAGAGTCTGCTTGATAATGTGGTGGTAGGGGGAAGGAATCTGCATCTACCTTTGCCCAATAATGCAGCGATGGGGGTTGGGGGGGGTATATGCAAATTTTAGCATTTTAAATGTTGGTAGATCTCTGGGGATTGGTAATTTTCACAGTAGCTTGTGAGTTGAAAAAGTGTCGGCACCCCTGGTATAATGAATTGTATGTGTAGTGCAGATACTTAAAGGGACACTGTAGGGGGGTCAGGGGAAAATGAGTTCAGGTTACCCGGGGCTTCTAATGGTCCCCCACAGACATCCTGTGCCCACGCAGCCACTCCCCAATGCTCCGGCCCCGCCTCTGGTTCACTACTGGAATTTCAGACTTTAAAGTCTGAAAATCACCGCCCCTGCGTTGCCGTGTCCTCACTCTCACTGATGGCACCAGAAGCATACTGCGCAGGCCCAGTATGGTCTGTGCCTGCGCCGTGCGCTCCTTGTGACATCAGGGGAAGCGAGGACACGGCAATGAAGGCGCAGTGGTTTTCAGACTTTAAAGTCTGAAATTCCAGAAGTGAATCGGAGGCGGGGCCGGAGCATCGGTGAGTGGCTGCACGGGCACAGGACGCCTGTGGGGGACCATTAGAAGCCCAGGTAACTTTAACTCATTTTCCCCCGATCCCGTCTACAGTATCCCTTTAATAGAACATTAGTATCAAAGAAAAGAGTCTCATATTTTTATTTTCAGTTGGTATGCATTAAAAGGGAAATAACAACTGTAGATGGTAGCATAATATTGCCTCTGTTTAACGCTCTAGTAAGGCCACATCTGGATTATTAAATTCAGTTCTGGGCACCGCATTACAGGAAAGATATTGCAGTTGTAGAGCAGGTGCAGAGACAAGCAACAAAATTGATATGTGGGATGGAAGATCTCGCTTACCAAGAAAGGTTAGATAAACTGGGTTTATTTAGTCTAGAGAAAAGACACCTTAGAGGGGATCTAATCAACATGTATAAATACATCAGAGGGCAATATGAAAGCTTGGCAGATGAGCTTTTTGTCCCTAGGCTTTTACAAAGGACTAGAGGACATGATCTGCGCATGGAGGAAAAATGTTTACCCATTTATTTAGGAAAGGGTTCTTTACTGTAAGAGTGATTAAAATGCATTGCCACAGGAAGTCGTTATGGCAAATTCTATATCTGCATTTAAAGAGGGCTTAGATGCTTTCCTTGCGTTGAAAGACATCCATGGCTATAATTACTAGTTAATGCGCAGTGGTGTTGATCCAGAGATTTTATCTGATTGCCATCTGTAGTCGGGAACAATTTTTTTCCCTTTTGGGGCTAATCGGACCATGCCTTGTAATGGTTTTTCACCTTTCTCTGGATCAACAGGGATATGTGAGGTAGCAGGCTGGTGCTGTACTTTATTTTGTAGTTGAACTTGATAGGGGTTTGTCTTTTTTCAACCCAAATAACTATGTATATAGTTTTTTTTTTATATAACATTGCATCATTCTCTACTATTTGCAGTCTATAAACTGCACTCTGCATTTTAAACTATGAAACAGAGCCGAGCTAATAAACCTTTGAACTTTTCTGCAGTGAAACCTTAAACAAACAAGAAATGGTGAGAGACAGGTTGAGATAAGTGCTTCAAAAACCAGTACCGTAGCCCACCCAAGTTTGGTCGGAGAGCTCAAAGAAGCTCTTTTGCATAGATAACAACTGAAGTTTCTTAACTCAAATGTCCTATTTCTTAAGGGGGCCATACATTAGCCGACCAAGCAACCAATCGTTCATCCAATTCGATTATTATAATCGAATTGGATGAAAATTGGTGCTGACAAGTGCATGCCCGACCGACAAAGTGACCGATTTCGGGTCGATCGCGCATGCTGGAAAATTTCGGGCCGAAGTTGGTTGGTCGGGTGCGCGTCGGTACGGCAGCCGAATTGCGAATGAGCGACGAGACGACAAAACCCCCGCCGCCGCAATGTATAAATGTATGTAGTGTAGTGCATTTATACATTACCTGTCCGGTGTCAGCTTCCACGTGGTCTCCGTCCATCTCGCCGGGTTCCGCATACACGCCGGCAGCGCATAGCATCTGATGTCAGACGCTATGCTCCGCTAGCGTGTATGCGGCTTACCCGGCAAGATGGACGGACACCGTTTGGAAGCTGTTACAGGACAGGTAATGTATAAATGCACTACACTATATACAGAGGTTGCGGTTGTCCTTCCTCTCCTTGAAAAAGCGGGGTAACACCCGCGATACTACAAGTTATCTTCTCCAGGGTCAGTTCATGACTGCTTCAAAGCGTAAGTGTAATGCCTTCTCCTGCTTCCCCATTACATTTCTCAGGTGCTGGGCCTATCCCTGATAGCATAATAAGCTATCAGGGATAGGCTCAGCACCTGGAGTCGGAGCAATTTTGGGTACCTGGAGTCGGACTTGGTGGTTTTAATAAACTGAGGAGTCAGAATCGGATGATTTTTTTACCAAATCCATAGTCTTTGTAAAAAATTAGTCTAAGGAGTCAGAGTCGAGGAGTCGGAGCAATTTTTGGTACCTGGAGTCGGAGTCAGTGGTTTCATAAACTGATGAGTCAGATGACTTTTGTACCAACTCCACAGCCCTGATAATAAGGTGGTGCTGCTGTTCTGCAGATGGTAGACAACCCTTCCATTCATTCTAAGAAAGTCATGAAATATCTGTTATGGGAGGCAGAGCAGCAGAAGGTATGAAATAACACAGCACTCTGGCTGCTGTGAGTACTAGGGCTTTGGTGAACCTTGGTAGGAGCAGGTAACATAGGTTGGCTGAAAAAAAAAAGATATCTGTCCATCTAGTTGAACCAGAAGAAAATAAAGTAATCAATGTCCTGCATGTGCGGCTCAGGACGATTGGCTTGGACCAAGTACAAGCCAAAGCAAACCATATTCGGTAAGAATGGGGTCGGTAAGTCAGTTAGTCACACAGTCACTATGCCCCCCTCCCCCCCTTAGTTCCAATGCAACGGAACACACGCACTGCATGCTTCACGTTATCCCAACTGATTCTGCCTCACTGTTAACTCGCTGATGTAATTGCATCGCATTTGTTACAGGCCTCAGAACCTCTGAATCACTGATGACAACCCACCAGTAATAGACAGCCCTCAGCTTTGGACCTTCTTTTTAATGGGTTTTAACAGTTTTTTTAACCACTTTACCCCCACCCGTAGGGATTTCTCCGCCCCTTTGTCCATCCTTTTACCACCAGGGACGGAGAAATCTGTACTTCCCGCGCTCCCGCTCGCTTATGCGCACACTCCCGCTCGCATGTACGCTGCCGCCCGCTCACCCGGAGATCAATGAGCGGGAAAATCTATTCCCGTTCATTGATCTAAGCCCCCGCAATGATCCGCTGCTTCTACAAGGAGCATCGATCATTGTGAAGAAAAAAAAAAGTTCCCAGCCTCTTTGTACTTCCTGCAAGCGTCCGGTCGCATAAATAAAATGTTACTGTGGCCATCTTGTGGCCAAATAGTAAAACTACACCCTAAAGCATTTTTTACATACAAATACACTACTTTTACACAAAAAATTAACTCATTACCTCCAGGGCTGTGGAGTCGGGTTGGAGTCGGACTCGAGGAGTCGGAGTCGGGGCAATTTTGGGCACCCGGAGTCGGAGTCGTTGATTTCATAAACTGAGGAGTCGGAGTCAGGAGTCGGAGTCGGGCGATTTTTGTACAAATTCCACAGCCCTGTTAAGTATTAGACTAAGGAGTCGGAGTCAAGGAGTCGGGGCCATTTTGGGTACCCTGGGTCGGAGTTGGAGTCGGAGTCGTGGTTTCATAAACTAAGGAGTCGGAAGATTTTCGTACCGACTCCACAGCCCTGATTACCTCCCACACTCCTCAATTATTATTTTTTTGTAATTAAAAAATAAAATAAAAAAATTTACAATAAAAAAAATACATAAATAGTTACCTTAGGGACTGAACTTTTTAAATATTTATGTCAGGTGGGTACAACACTGTTACTTTATAAACTATGTGCTTGTAATTATGGATGGACGCAAAACTGAAAAAAATGCACCTTTATTGCCAAATAAAATATTGGCGCCAAACATTGTGATAGGGACATAATTTAAACGGTTTTATAACCGGGACAAATAGGCAAATACATTTCATGGGTTTTAATTACAGTAGCATGCATTATTTAAAAACTGTAATGGCCGAAAACTGAAAAATAATGATTTTTTTCCCACATTTTTCCTATTTTCCCATTAAAACATATTTAGAATAAAATAATTCTTGGCATAATGTCCCAACTTAAGAAAGCCTAATTGGTGGCGGAAAAAACAAGATATAGTTCATTTCATTGTGATAAGTAATGATAAAGTTATAGACGAATGAATGGAAGGAGCGCTGAAAGGTGAAAATTGCTCTGGTGCTCAAGGGGTAAAACCCCTCAGCGGTGAAGTGGTTAAAGGTAAAATTTGCTGTGCGCGCACATACACCAACACACACACACACACAGGCACACACACACAGACACACACACACAGGCACACAGACACAGGCACACACACACACACACACACACACACACACACACAGGCACAGGCACACACACAAACACAGGCACACACACACACATACACACACCCACACACAGGCACACACACACACACACACACACACACAGGCACACACACACAGGCACACACACACACACACACACAGGCACACACACACAGGCACACACACACACAAAGGCACACACACACTAAGGCACACACGCACACACACACACACAGACAGACACACACACACAGGCACACACACAAACACAGGCACACACACACACACAGGCACACACACACAGGCACACACACACAGGCACACACACACACACAGGCACACACACACACAGGCACACACACACACAGGCACACACACACACACAGGCACACACACACACAGGCACACACACACAGGCACACACAAACACAGGCACACACACACACACAGGCACACACACACACAGGCACACACACACACACACACACACACACACACACACACAGGCACACACACACACAGGCACACACAGGCACACACACACACAGGCACACACGGGCACACACACACACACACACACACACACACACACACACACACACACACACACACACACACACACACACACAGTGGTGTAGCTAGAGATCATGGGTGCTCCATGGCAAAACTTTCATGGGGCCCTAAGATGTAGGCACTCTTAGGGCTCGTTCACAATAAGAGCGTTTTAAAATCGCTTTAAAAGCACTTCTGCAATGTTGCTCTATGTGAGTATTCTCACATGAGCGATGAGCTTTCTTTCCAATCCTAAATGCGGCTCCTGCACCATTTCCTGAGCATTTGCACTTTAATACAAAGTATAGGGAAATCGCAAAGCACTTGAAAAAGCACTTTGAAAAGCGATTTGCCCTTAGCTCTTTTGAAGTATAAATACATTGTATTTATTTAGTTCCAGGTCAAAGAGTTCACTTCCTGTGAGGAAGAAAAAAAAATTGGACAAAAGCGATAAGAAAAGCGCAAATCGCTCTGAAAGCAAAGGGAAAATCGCTTTGAGAAGCGCTCACACAAGCACTTAGCGCTTGTGATTTATAATGTGAACTAGACCTTAAAGAGGAACTCCAGTGAAAATAATGTAGTAAAAAAGTGCTTAATTTTTACATTAATTATGTATAAATGATTTAGTCAATGTTTGCCCATTGTCAAATATTTTAAATTTCTGATTTACATTTTGACATTTATTACATGGTGACATTTTTACTGTTGGCAAGTGATGTAGCTGCTGCTTGCTGTTTTGGCAGTTGGAAACAGCTACAGTATTTCCCACAATGCTACAAGGTTCGCAGACAGGAAACTGCCAGGAGTACCACGGTCCTCAGAGTTTCTTGTGGGAGGGGTTTCACCACAATATCAGTCATACCGCGCCCCCTGATGGTCTGTTTGTGAAAAGGAATAGATTTCTCATGTAAAAGGGGGTATCAGCTACTGATTGGGATAAAGTTCAATTCTTGGTCGGAGTTTCTCTATAAGATATGCAACCTGCCCCTATGCCATGGATATAAGTTAATTGGGCAATTTACATTCTCATACAATCAACACTGCACATAGGTCATGGGTGTCAGGAACCGGCCCGTGGCACGCCTGCGTATACGGTTCCCGACTGCGGGTTTGACCAGATCAAGCGGGGAACAGCCTTATTCAAGCTACAGACAGGGCTGGGACCCCTCAAACGCTCCTTACTGCCACCACTAGCTGTTGCTAGACACGTCCACTCAGCTGTCGAGTGCTCAACACGCAATCTGCGTTTTCGTATTTGGTCAGCTTTGCGCTTTAGGCCGAATACGAGAACGCCACGCACACACACACAGTTGCAATCTACACTGTAGTGAAGCAAAACTACTAACAGTCGTTCCGAACGATACTGTTAGCCACTCTGATGTCGAGCTACTCGCACTGGCGTTTTCGTACGTTGGGCCAGCTGCGCGCTTTAGGCCAACGTATGACAAACGCCCCACACGCAATGCAATTACAATCTTATACGGTAGTGTCGCTCAATCATACAATCAGGCATGAACTTAGTTACACTTCAGTCTCTTCTAGGCTATGAGTGTTAGTTTAGTACAGCAGAAGTCAAGCTTATTGAAATAACAATTTAATATTCCAGAAAAAAATGGAGCAATGCAGAAAATAATATATACAAAAGATGTACAAAAAACAAAGTAAAAAAGTTTCAAAGTAAAAGTTACAAGATTAAGAGTTTACAAAGATACACACAAGACAGGTTGCCGAAATAAAAGGGAAAAATAAACGTTACAGCGTTGTTTGAACGTCATTGGCAGGAGCACGCCGCTTCGACCAGTAGTCGGGCAGCCCTTAGCGTCCTTGCTATCTCCAGAGGGCTACGAGTTGTGAAGGACCTGTGCAGGTTCTTATAGGCCCATTTGGTGCCTGGGGCATTGAATGTTCCATCCCCAAAACTAACGCAATTCCCCCGTTTGTGACATCACAGTCTGCCGAGCCACTTGTCACATCTGGGCTAGCTGTGACATGCAAATGTCAGAGCTTTCAACATTCCCTTCCTCTAATTTCCACAGGCAAAAATTGTATCTTGAGAACAACAAGTATCCTGTTTACACTTACAGATTTCATAGCAATTCCATTTCCAGCCCACTGTTCATACTAAGAGGTAGCCGACCACCTGTGTGGGCTTTAACCTGGTCGGGTAATTGTCTAAGTAAGTGTTTCCTTGCTAGTGGCTAGGTAGACAGTTCCTAATTACTGTCCAGGTTCCTTTGCCTATTGAAGGTGACTGGTCTATTCAATAAAGGCAATGGCAGTTCCCTTGATCTCTGCCCTGAATGCAAATTTAATCTACATATAGACTCACATTATCCAGGTGACACCTTCCAAAAGCCAGACTGGCTGACATACCTACACCTCTGACAAAATATACAGCAGATAGAAAAATGAAAGAAATATGTTCCTGTTATCCTTACATCATCAGCCTCATAACTAGCTGCTATATTCCTGACAATGGGCACTGCCACAAAGTCAGAGTGAGGAAAAACACGAGAAAGTTAATGGTAAATACATTAAGTACCACCTGAACCCCCTATGCTCCAGGGCCCCATGGCTATTGCTACGCCCCTACACACACACACACACACACACACACACACACACACACACACACACACACACACACACACACACACACACTTTCTTTCTCTCTCTCTCCTGCTATATCAAGCAGATTGAAAGCTTGCATGAATTAAGGTGCCCATACACTCGTCAGATTGGCAGAAGATAGATAAGAAATGCATCTGATGATCTATCTGATGCGTTTTTAGAACATTTTTTACCAGGATAGAATTCCAATAGATTTCAGTTTGAAATCTGTTGAAATTCGATCTGATGGCATTTTTTTGCCATCAGATTTCCATTAAGGCCAATGCAAACTGATAAGCAATCTCATCAGATCGACCTAAATTTTCCACCCTGCTAGTTCGATGGAAATCCATCGAAATCGATCGAAATCGGCCGTCGATCGGTCGATTGGCCAACCGATTTGCGATCGATCGATCGACCGCGATCGATCGGTCGGCCAGAAAATCGGCTGAGTGTATGGGCTGCTTTAGTCCTCACCCCTCCTCTTTGCTGTATCACAGACTTCCTTGTGTGGGAGATCATCTTCACTGCAAACACTTGCCTGCTGGATACCTCTGTGAATTTGTAGCACTTCCCAAATGCACCCTGAAAAGATATACAATGATTAAAATCAGAGTTGTCTGTAATGATGTATAATCAATTCATAGCATCATATAGGTGACAGAAGACAAAGGCATCTCGTTTCAACTAGCAGCTTCATTGCAGAGCCAGATTCTCCACTCGGATGCACTTCTAAGCAGTAATTAACATTTTATAGGGATCAGTCATATTACAGTAATTGCAATGGCTTGGCATTCTGAGTGAAGTTATACTGTAAAGTAAAAAAAATGTGACCTATTGTAGCCAAATTGCCATAAATACAGCAGGCATTATCAGATTTAAAAATAAGTTAAACAGACAAATCTTTTGCTTGGAAGTGATGCAAGTAGGGGTGATGTGTTTACTGTAAGAATACAGTACTGTATAATGTAGCATTTTCCACAGTAAGTACAGCAATTTGCTTCTGTCATATCAATTTTTTTTGCATAGGACATGTACTGTATGTGTCCAGCTGTGTTACCCTCTTTGACAGTAACACAAGCAAGTGTCTGCAGGCCTCAGGCTCTAGTGAATAATCCAAGGGGAGTCACAGATGAAGGAGGGAGGTTCATCAAGTCTCCCATACAATACTGTCCATACACATCCAATCCAAATCTGGGCTCGACCCTTCTCAGTGAAATCTTCAATATTTTATTTGTAATATAAAAAGTGATA
Source organism: Hyperolius riggenbachi (assembly GCF_040937935.1). Lineage (NCBI taxonomy): Eukaryota > Metazoa > Chordata > Amphibia > Anura > Hyperoliidae > Hyperolius > Hyperolius riggenbachi. The sequence goes on along the minus strand of NC_090646.1, from coordinate 328,469,530 downwards.
CAGCAACTAAAAAAGCACAACGTTTCGGGCCACTGTCCTTTATCAAGTGCTTAATCATCTGGACACTGTGATACACTGATATAGACATACAAATCTAAACACACCCGCACCATTAATTGGGGGATGGGCATAACCTTCTAGCATAATATTAACACTTTCTACAAAAAAGGACAGACTGAAACTATAAGAAGCACTTCAAACTAAAATCTATGTTCAGGCTGTTGGGGGATTGCATACCCTCTTTGACAGTGCCATAGAGCAAGTTCCTCCTGCGTTATTATCTGCCCTTGTCTAGTATAAGTGTGGTGTTGTGGATAGAACTCTCCCCTTGCATTGATGGATCCCCGATTTAGATCCTAGCCAGGGCTCTATCTGCACAGAGCTTGTACGTTCTCCCCATGTCTGTGTGGGTTACCTCCAGACATTCCACTCTCCTCCCACATACCGAAAACATATGGCTAAGTTGTCTTTTCCCCTAACCCTATGATGGACATCTGACTGTGTTAGATTGATAATCCCCCTCAAAGGGCAGTGACAAGACTATATATGTTGTGCTGTGGAAGATGTCAGCGCTATATAAATAATAGTAATAACATAGAAACTAGCAGTTCCCTTTCATTGTTTATTTTTTAGTGCTACATAAATATCCTAGTGTTTTATAGATAAGAAATAACAGCAGTAGTAGTATAGCACTAGTAATAATAATAATCATTAGATAAATGCATATACACTTACAAAGCCTCAGTAATTTGTTATGTAAGTACAAAAGCACATCCATATTAACTTCGAATGAAACATTTGCCTTCAGAATTAGGAGCACTTGCCTTGCCCAGGAGTTTGCCTTTCTTGTACAGTTTTCCAGTCTCGGCATCTTCAATGAGACAGTGATCTCCCTGTGTGCGTATACTGAATGGGACATCCATGTCATGATCATTTTAAGCCTAGATACACTCCAGCAGTCTCTCAAATCCCCTGCGTAGAGCAAATACAACAAATAAGTAGCCACCACGGCAGTCGAGCCTTTGCACAGTGGAGGAATTCAGCCGGGACAGATAGCTATTAGATGGTAGGAGGGATGACAGCAGGGGGAGGAGAGTGACACGTTAGGAAGAACGCTTACTACTGAGTGTTTTGAAGAACAGAAGAGCAGCCTACACAGACCAAAATAAGCGCTGGTAAACTTGTGGCTGCTATGCTATTTGTTTCAAATTTTACAAGAACTTTGGGGAAAACTTTTGTTATTGTATGGAGTAGAATGGCATGTTTCTATCGCTGTCTGGAGCCTAGATAGATTTCTTCTCCTCGCGGCCACAGTCAAAGAAGTAAAAGAAACTAATGAAAAAAAAAAAAAAAAAACGATGAGGTTTGTAATCTTTTCCATAACAAAAACAATCTGAATGGGAATAAATAAAAAAAAGTGTACCTGAGGCTGTTTACAAAAAAAAAAAAAAAAAGTTATGATACTTCAATAGGTAGACGGAAGCCTCTGGATGCGTACGTTAAAAAAGGGCGCCGGGAAAAAAGGGCGCACGGTTTTAAACGATAAGCGTGAATAACGTTAAAAAAAAAATGTGCTGTATTTCGTTTAAAAATAATGTTTTATAAAGTTATAAATCATTAAATAATGTGTATGAAATCGGCAATTGTAAAAACGTTAATCTTCCCTGTTTAAAAAGTGAAATTTATAATAACGTTTTATAAAACATTAATAAGAATGTTACTAAAGCTATACCTAACCCTACTCTCACACAGAACCCTCCCTGTACCTATCCCTAACCCCTAGACCCCCCTGGTGGTGCCTAAACCTAAGACCCCCCTGGTGGTGCCTAAACCTAAGACCTCCCTGGTGGTGCCTAAACCTAAGACCCCCCTGGTGGTGCCTAAACCTAAGACCTCCCTGGTGGTGCCTAAACCTAAGACCCCCCTGGTGGTGCCTAAAACTAAGACCCCCCCTGTTGGTGCCTAAACCTAAGACCCCCCTGGTGGTGCCTAAACCTAAGACCCCCCTGGTGGTGCCTAAAACTAAGACCCCTCTGGTGGTGCCTAAAACTAAGACCCCCCTGGTGGTGCCTAAACCTAAGACCCCCCTGTTGGTGCCTAAACCTAAGACCCCCCTGGTGGTGCCTAAACCTAAGACCCCCTGGTGGTGCCTAAACCTAAGACCCCCTGTGATAAGCATTAATAACGTTTTAAAAAATATTGTGCGGTTTTTAGTTTAAAAATAATGTTTTGAAAAAGAAACATTTTACAATTTTTCGTTTAAAAATGTTTTAAAAAAATATTGTTCGTTTAAAAATAATGTGTAAAAAATTATAAATCATTAAATAATGTGTAATCATGAGAAGCAGTTATAAAACATTAAAAGTCTCCGGGCGCCGCTTTTAAAACGTTATTTTTCTCCGGCGCCCTTTTATCCTGTTGGGCGCCGATTAAACGATATTTATTATGGGAGTGAATGGCGGCGCCCTTTTTGTCCACCTGCCTCATGCACCCAAATTTCCTGCTTCCGCCTCTGGATAGCCAAGAGGCTTCACATGTTCTTCTCACCCACACTGTTGCTGCGCATGGACAGGGCTGGTTCTCTCATAAGGCATGGTGAAACATTTGCATCAGGCGCAGACATTACAGGTGCAGCATTTTTGTACTGTGTTTACACTAACAGCATGCAGTCAGAGTAGGAGGAGAAGGGAGAGGAGAGTGAGTGAGGTGAAGAGGTCATCATTGGGGAAAAGCAGCTTGTTGTGCTGTGTGAGGAGTCTGACAGTGAATGAGAAGGGGGGAGGCAGAAGAGTAGCATTGGGGAAAGTCAGCTTGCTGTTCTGGGTGAGGAGTCTGACAGGGAGTGAGGAGGGGGGAGGTAGGAGAACAGCATTGTTTCATTTGTCTTGCACAGCAGAAGGGAGGAGGAGGCACTGCTGTCCTGACTGAGAAGGAATGGAGTGGCTGAGGGTGAGCAGTTTGTTTGTGTGCTAGCCAGTGGGCTATTGTGCTGAGCTGCAGCATGTCATGTGAAATCATTAAATAAAGCAGAGTAAATTGCTAAGTGCTGTGCGATCATTCCAAATTGGAGGGGGGGAGGGGGGAGTTTTGTATCCTCACAGGTTTGCCTCAAGCAGCAAAGAGGCTAGAATCAGCCCTACGCACGGAGTCCCTGAGCATATTTGACAAGAGCTTGTCAGGTATGTTTGTGTGGCCTTGCTCTCTGCCATGTATTGCAGGGGTGTACCTAGACTTAATAGGGCCCCCCTGCAAAAATGATAGCATGGGCCTCCCTTTGTCCCTGAACCCCATGGGGGTCACGTGATCGGGAGCTGGCGAATGGCAGCAGAGAGTGTTCTGCTGTGAAGCAGCCTCTGGAAGCAGGAAAAAAATTACACATGCTCCTGCACACGGTTTTCCTGAATGAATGGGGAGGTTTCTTAGCTAATTGGTTGCACTTGTGTTTGGGGAGAGAGAGGTGAAGGAGCCCTCAAAGCCTCTGCCCCCCCCCCCCCCCGTGATGGCAGAGGTAGCAGGGGTGATTGCTACGCCCATGCATGTACGAGCACAGTCATACTGCCCCTGTGCAAGTACTACCATGCCAAAGCTTACACTGCTACTGCACTGGCATGGCCATATTCACGCAGTACAGCCAGATTCGTGCACGAAGAGGAGACACACACTTTCAGCAGCTCCCAGCCCGCTGTGGTGGTCTCAAGGAGGATGTGGATTTTCTCTTCTCAGATTAGCATCCAAATTTTTATTTTAACCACTTGCCGACCACCTTAAGCCGATGGGCGGCAGCAAGGGCTGGGCCCAAACGACCGCAATACGCCTATCGGCGGTGGCGGGCGTGGTTATGCGGCGATCGCGTCATTCGTGACGCGATCAGCCGCCGGCGACTGGCTCCGCCCCCCTCACGCTGTAACCCACCGGCCGTTCGGAAGCGCCGGCGGGTTACTAGCACCCGGATCGCCGCATGACACGCGTATAATAGGCTTTGTAATGTATACAAAGCCTATTATACAGGCTGCCTCCTACCCTGGTGGTCCTAGTGTCCGAGGGACAACCAGGGCAGGCTGCAGCCACCCTAGTCTGCACCCAAGCACACTGATCCCCCCCCCCTGCCCCCTGATCGCCCACAGCACCCCTCAGACCCCCCCTGCCCACCCCCCCAGACCACTGTTTGCACCCAGTCACCCCCCTAATCACCCATCAATCACTCCCTGTCACTATCTGTCAACGCTATTTTTTTTTAACCCTAAACTGCCCCCTGCTCCCTCCTGATCACCCCCCACCTCTCAGATTCTCCCCAAACCCCCACTGTCACTGCCACCCATCAATCAGCCCCTAACCTGCCCCTTGCGGGCAATCTAATCACCCACCCACACCAATAGATCGCCCGCAGATCCGACATCAGATCACCTCCCAAGTGCAGTGTTTACATCTGTTCTCTCCTCTAAACACCCACTAATTACCCACCAATCACCCCCTATTACCACCTGTCACTGTTACCCATCAGATTAGACCCTAATCTGCCCCTTGCGGGCACCCAATCACCCACCCACACGCTCAGATTGCCCTCAGACCCCCCCCTTATCAATTCACCAGTGCTTTATTTACATCTGTTCTTCCCTGTAATAACCCACTGATCACCTGTCAATCACCTATCAATCACCCATCAATCACCCCCTGTCACTGCCACCCATCAATCACCCCCTGTCACTGCCACCCATCAATCAGCCCCTAACCTGCCCCTTGCGGGCAATCTGATCACCCACCCACACCATCAGATTGTGGCTGCTATGCTATTTGTTTCAAATTTTACAAGAACTTTGGGGAAAACTTTTGTTATTGTATGGAGTAGAATGGCATGTTTCTATCGCTGTCTGGAGCCTAGATAGATTTCTTCTCCTCGCGGCCACAGTCAAAGAAGTAAAAGAAACTAATGAAAAAAAAAACAAAAAACGATGAGGTTTGTAATCTTTTCCATAACAAAAACAATCTGAATGGGAATAAATAAAAAAAAGTGTACCTGAGGCGGTTTACAAAAAAAAAAAAAAAAAAAGTTATGATACTTCAATAGGTAGACGGAAGCCTCTGGATGCGTACGTTAAAAAAGGGCGCCGGGAAAAAAGGGCGCACGGTTTTAAACGATAAGCGTGAATAACGTTAAAAAAAAATGTGCTGTATTTCGTTTAAAAATAATGTTTTATAAAGTTATAAATCATTAAATAATGTGTATGAAATCGGCAATTGTAAAAACGTTAATCTTCCCTGTTTAAAAAGTGAAATTTATAATAACGTTTTATAAAACATTAATAAGAATGTTACTAAAGCTATACCTAACCCTACTCTCACACAGAACCCTCCCTGTACCTATCCCTAACCCCTAGACCCCCCTGGTGGTGCCTAAACCTAAGACCCCCCTGGTGGTGCCTAAACCTAAGACCCCCCTGGTGGTGCCTAAAACTAAGACCCCCCTGTTGGTGCCTAAACCTAAGACCCCCCTGGTGGTGCCTAAACCTAAGACCTCCCTGGTGGTGCCTAAACCTAAGACCCCCCTGGTGGTGCCTAAAACTAAGACCCCCCTGGTGGTGCCTAAACCTAAGACCCCCCTGTTGGTGCCTAAACCTAAGACCCCCCCTGGTGGTGCCTAAACCTAAGACCCCCTGGTGGTGCCTAAACCTAAGACCCCCTGTGATAAGCATTAATAACGTTTTAAAAAATATTGTGCGGTTTTTAGTTTAAAAATAATGTTTTGAAAAAGAAACATTTTACAATTTTTCGTTTAAAAATTTTTTAAAAAAATATTGTTCGTTTAAAAATAATGTGTAAAAAATTATAAATCATTAAATAATGTGTAATCATGAGAAGCAGTTATAAAACATTAAAAGTCTCCGGGCGCCGCTTTTAAAACGTTATTTTTCTCCGGCGCCCTTTTATCCTGTTGGGCGCCGATTAAACGATATTTATTATGGGAGTGAATGGCGGCGCCCTTTTTGTCCACCTGCCTCATGCACCAAATTTCCTGCTTCCGCCTCTGGATAGCCAAGAGGCTTCACATGTTCTTCTCACCCACACTGTTGCTGCGCATGGACAGGGCTGGTTCTCTCATAAGGCATGGTGAAACATTTGCATCAGGCGCAGACATTACAGGTGCAGCATTTTTGTACTGTGTTTACACTAACAGCATGCAGTCAGAGTAGGAGGAGAAGGGAGAGGAGAGTGAGTGAGGTGAAGAGGTCATCATTGGGGAAAAGCAGCTTGTTGTGCTGTGTGAGGAGTCTGACAGTGAATGAGAAGGGGGGAGGCAGAAGAGTAGCATTGGGGAAAGTCAGCTTGCTGTTCTGGGTGAGGAGTCTGACAGGGAGTGAGGAGGGGGGAGGTAGGAGAACAGCATTGTTTCATTTGTCTTGCACAGCAGAAGGGAGGAGGAGGCACTGCTGTCCTGACTGAGAAGGAATGGAGTGGCTGAGGGTGAACAGTTTGTTTGTGTGCTAGCCAGTGGGCTATTGTGCTGAGCTGCAGCATGTCATGTGAAATCATTAAATAAAGCAGAGTAAATTGCTAAGTGCTGTGCGATCATTCCAAATTGGAGGGGGGGAGGGGGGAGTTTTGTATCCTCACAGGTTTGCCTCAAGCAGCAAAGAGGCTAGAATCAGCCCTACGCACGGAGTCTCTGAGCATATTTGACAAGAGCTTGTCAGGTATGTTTGTGTGGCCTTGCTCTCTGCCATGTATTGCAGGGGTGTACCTAGACTTAATAGGGCCCCCCTGCAAAAATGATAGCATGGGCCTCCCTTTGTCCCTGAACCTCATGGGGGTCACGTGATTGGGAGCTGGCGAATGGCAGCAGAGAGTGTTCTGCTGTGAAGCAGCCTCTGGAAGCAGGAAAAAAATTACACATGCTCCTGCACACGGTTTTCCTGAATGAATGGGGAGGTTTCTTAGCTAATTGGTTGCACTTGTGTTTGGGGAGAGAGAGGAGAAGGAGCCCTCAAAGCCTCTGCCCCCCCCCCGTGATGGCAGAGGTAGCAGGGGTGATTGCTACGCCCATGCATGTACGAGCACAGTCATACTGCCCCTGTGCAAGTACTACCATGCCAAAGCTTACACTGCTACTGCACTGGCATGGCCATATTCACGCAGTACAGCCAGATTCGTGCACGAAGAGGAGACACACACTTTCAGCAGCTCCCAGCCCGCTGTGGTGGTCTCAAGGAGGATGTGGATTTTCTCTTCTCAGATTAGCATCCAAATTTTTATTTTAACCACTTGCCGACCACCTTAAGCCGATGGGCGGCAGCAAGGGCTGGGCCCAAACGACTGCAATACGCCTATCGGCGGTGGCGGGCGTGGTTATGCGGCGATCGCGTCATTCGTGACGCGATCAGCCGCCGGCGACTGGCTCCGCCCCCCTCACGCTGTAACCCACCGGCCGTTCAGAAGCGCCGGCGGGTTACTAGCACCCGGATCGCCGCATGACACGCGTATAATAGGCTTTGTAATGTATACAAAGCCTATTATACAGGCTGCCTCCTGCCCTGGTGGTCCCAGTGTCCGAGGGACCACCAGGGCAGGCTGCAGCCACCCTAGTCTGCACCCAAGCACACTGATTCCCTGCCCCCTGATCGCCCACAGCACCCCTCAGACCCCCCCTGCCCACCCCCCAGACCACTGTTTGCACCCAGTCACCCCCCTAATCACCCATCAATCACTCCCTGTCACTATCTGTCAACGCTATTTTTTTTTAACCCTAAACTGCCCCCTGCTCCCTCCTGATCACCCCCCACCTCTCAGATTCTCCCCAGACCCCCCCTGTCACTGCCACCCATCAATCAGCCCCTAACCTGCCCCTTGCGGGCAATCTAATCACCCACCCACACCAATAGATCGCCCGCAGATCCGACATCAGATCACCTCCCAAGTGCAGTGTTTACATCTGTTCTCTCCTCTAAACACCCACTAATTACCCACCAATCACCCCCTATTACCACCTGTCACTGTCACCCATCAGATTAGACCCTAATCTGCCCCTTGCGGGCACCCAATCACCCACCCACACGCTCAGATTGCCCTCAGACCCCCCCCCTTATCAATTCACCAGTGCTTTATTTACATCTGTTCTTCCCTGTAATAACCCACTGATCACCTGTCAATCACCTATCAATCACCCATCAATCACCCCCTGTCACTGCCACCCATCAATCACCCCCTGTCACTGCCACCCATCAATCAGCCCCTAACCTGCCCCTTGCGGGCAATCTGATCACCCACCCACACCATCAGATTGCCCCAGACCTACCCTCAGATCACCTCCAAAGTGCATTGTTTACATCTGTTCTGCCATCTAATCACCCATCAATCAACCCGTCACTGATACCCATCAGATTAGACCTCTATCTGCCCCTAGCGCACCCAATCACCCGCCCCCACCCTCAGACCCCAGCCCTGATCACCTCGCCAGTGCATTGCTTGCATCTATTTCCCCCCTCTAATCACACCTTGAGACACCCATCAATCACCTCCTGTCACCACCTGTCACACCCTAGCACACCTACCCATCAGATCAGGCCCTAATTTGCCCCGTGTGGGCTCCTGATCACTCGGCCAAACCCTAAGATCCCCCTCAGACCCCCTTCCGATCACCTCCCCAGTGAATTGATTGCATCTATTTTCCCCTCTAACCACCCCCTGAGACACCCATCAATCACCTCCTGTCACCCCCCTAGCACTCCTATCCATCAGATCAGGCCCAATACAACCTGTCATCTAAGAGGCCACCCTGCTTATGACCGGTTCCACAAACTTTGCCCCCTCAGACCACCTGTCATCAAAATTTGCAGATGCTTATACCCCTGAACAGTCGTTTTGAGAAATTTGGTTTCCAGACTACTCACGGTTTTGGGCCCGTAAAATGCCAGGGCAGGATAGGAACCCCACAAGTGACCCCATTTTAGAAAAAAGACACCCCAAGGTATTCTGTTAGGTGTATGACGAGTTCATAGAAGATTTTATTTTTTGTCAAAAGTTAGCGGAAATTGACTTTTATTATTTTTTTCACAAAGTTTCATTTTCCACTAACTTGTGACAAAAAATAAAATCTTCTATGAACTCACCATACACCTAACGGAATACCTTGGGGTGTCTTCTTTTTAAAATGGGGTCACTTGTGGGGTTCCTATACTGCCCTGGCATTTTAGGGGCCCTTAACCGTGAGGAGTAGTCTAGAAAACAAATGCCTCAAAATGACCTGTGAATAGGACGTTGGGCCCCTTAGCGCACCTAGGCTGCAAAAAAGTGTCACACATGTGGTATCGCCGTACTCAGGAGAAGTAGTATAATGTGTTTTGGGGTGTATTTTTACACATACCTATGCTGGGTGGGAGAAATCTCTCTGTAAATGGACAATTGTGTGTAAAAAAAATCAAAAATGTGTCATTTACAGAGATATTTCTCCCACCCAGCATGGTTATATGTAAAAATACACCACAAAACACATTATACTACTTCTCCTGAGTACGGCGATACCACATGTGTGACACTTTTTTGCAGCCTAACTGTGCTAAGGGGCCCAAAGTCCAATGAGTACCTTTAGGATTTCACAGGTCATTTTGAGACGTTTGGGTTCAAGACTACTCCTCACGGTTTAGGGCCCCTAAAATGCCAGGGCAGTATAGGAACCCCACAAGTGACCCCATTTAAGAAAGAAGACACCCCAAGGTATTCTGTTAGGTGTATGATGAGTTCATAGAAGATTTTATTTTTTTATCTTCTATGAACTCACCATACTCCTAACGGAATACCTTGGGGTGTCTTCTTTCTAAAATGGGGTCATTTGTGGGGTTCCCATACTGCCCTGGCATTTTAGGGGCCCTAAACCGTGAGGAGTAGTCTTGAAACCAAATGTCGCAAAATGACCTGTGAAATCCTAAAGGTACTCATTGGACTTTGGGCCCCTTAGCGCAGTTAGGGTGCAAAAAAGTGCCACACATGTGGTATCATCGTACTCAAGAGAAGTAGTATAATGTGTTTTGGGGTGTATTTTTACACATACCCATGCTGAGTGGGAGAAATATCGCTGTAAATAGACAATTGTGTGTAAAAAAAATCAAAAAATTGTCATTTACGGAGATATTTCTCCCACCCAGCATGGGTATGTGTAAAAATACACCCCAACACACATTATACTACTTCTCCTGAGTATGGCAATACCACATGTGTGGCACTTTTTTGCAGCCTAACTGCACTAAGGGGCCCAAAGTCCAATGAGCATCTTTAGGCTTTACAGGGGTGCTTACAATTAGGCATCCCCCAAAATGCCAGGACAGTGAACACACCCCACAAATGACCCCATTTTGGAAAGTAGACACTTCAAGGTATTCACAGAGGAGCATAGTGAGTCCGTGGCAGATTTAATTTTTTTTCCCGCAAGTTAGAAGAAATGGAAACTTTTTTTTTTTGTCACAAAGTGTCATTTTCCGCTAACTTGTGACAAAAAATAAAATCTTCTATGAACTCACCATGCCTCTCACTGACTACTTTGGGATGTCTTCTTTCCAAATGAGGTCATTTGGGGGGTATTTATACTATCCTGGAATTTTAACACTGAATGTTTTTTTTTTTATCAAAGAAATGAAGCAGAATAACTTTCGCGCTCAAATGTATAGGAAATTTTACTTTATTTGAAAAATGTCAGCACAGAAAGTTAAAAAAGTCATTTTTTTTTACATAATTCCTGTCTTTTTTGATGAATATAATAAAAACTAAAACTCGCAGCAGCAATCAAATAGCACCAAAAGAAAGCTGTATTAGTGACAAGAAAAGGAGGTAAAATTCATTTAGGTGGTAGGTTGTATGACCGAGCAAGAAACCTTGAAAGCTGCAATGGTCTGAATGGAGAAAAAGGCTCTGGTCCTTAAGAGGCAAAAAGACTGTGGTCCTCAAGTGGTTAAAACTGCCTCGGTTTTGCTTTAAGCTTGTTAAAGTATCCCAGAAGTGGAAAAAAAAACCCAAACCTGAATTTATACCTCTGGTGGGCTAGATTACCTGCTGTTGACACCCCTCATGCTGCATATTGTCTTTGGTGTTCCTGCCAGTTGGGTAGTAATATTGCACCCACTGGGGCCCTCTTTCACAGACTGCAATAATTATTATTAATTTATAAAGCACCAGCATATTCTGTGGCTCTGTACAAAGTAAGAAACAAACATGGGGTACATAATACAGACAATGGTGTACACCAATACAGAAAATACAGAATTCGTAATTCTAGTGACAAATGTAACATGATGAATAAAATGTATAACAATAGTTCATCATTAGTACAGTAGAGTCCCAATTATCCAGAACTCAACTAACCAGCAGTTTCTACCGACCAGCACAAAGCCCCGGCAGTACTCACAGTGGAGAAGGCCAACTTCTTAGGCTGTGTGTGGGCACTGCTGTCCTTAAAGAGACTCTGTAATAAAAAAAAAGTCCCCTGGGTGGTACTTACCTCGGGAGGGGGAAGCCTCAGGGTCCCAATGAGGCTTCCCCCTCCCCTGTAGCTGCAGGTAATCCAGCGCTGGCTCCCCCGAAGCGTCCCGCAATCCTCACTTGACAAGCCTGACAAGGCTTGATATATTTACCTTTCCTGGCTCCAGCGGGTGGCGCTGTTGCGGCTCTCAGCACGGAAATAGACGGAAATAGCTGATTCCAGTCGGGTCCGCTCTACTGCACAGGCATCTTACGCCACTGTGCAGTAGAGCGGACCCAACTGGGATCGGCTATTAACTTCTATTTCTGAGACCAGAGCGGCAACTGCGCTTGCGCTGGAGCCTAAAAGGTAAATATTTACATGCTTGCCATTCCTGGACCCGCAGCGAGACCACCCTGGGAGAGAGGATGGGGGAAGCCTCGATAGGATCCAGTGGCTTACCCCTCCCGAGGTGAGTATTCCCCAGGGGCTAATTTTTAAATACAGATTCACTTTAACCATTTCAGCCCGCGGGTATTTTTCACCTCATGGACGAGAGGAATTTTCACTTGTCAGCGCTCCTCCTATTCATTCTCCAATAACTTTATCACTACTTATCACAACAAAATAATCTATACCTTGTTTTTTCTGCCACCAATTTCTTTGGCTTTCTTTGGGTGGTACATTATGCTAAGAATTATTTTATTTTAAATGCATTATGATGGGAATAAAAAATTGAAAAAATCCATTATTTTTCAGTTTTCAGCCATTATAATTTTAAAATAATTCACGCCACCATAATTGAAATCCACACATTTTATTTGGCCATTTGTCTGGGTTATTGCAACGTTAAAATGTTATCCCTAGTACAATGTATGGTGACAATATTTTATTTGGAAATAAAGGTGCATTTTTTCTGTTTTACATCCATCACTAATTGTTAGCCCAATATTTAATAATTATATGCCCTCTTGTGATAGATATTATTATTGTTTTGTTCCCTAAAGTCAGTAGGTGTATTTTACTATTCGGCCACAAGATGTCCCCGCTGAGCAAAAATCCTATTAGTGTACTTTGTACGCTAATAGGATACAATGTATCATTGCATTGTAACTAGGGGAAGTGACGTAGGCTTCCATACGATCACAGCGGCGGCGGGGAGATTATGAATAGAAATATTGTTTAATTTTTTTAAATTTAAATTTAACTATTGGCGGCGGAAACCGACAGAAATCAGCGCGCCGGCTGTATGTAAAGAATAAGCACTGTTTTTGAACAAAAACAGTGTTTATTCTCGGAGGACATGCTCGGATTGGCACAGGGTAATCATTAACTAACTTTCCCCCTGCTTACACCTCTCTGACACTCAGTCTCTCTTTGACAGGTTTTGATGCTGCAAATCAATTCACAGAGGGCTTGAGGGGGTAACATTTATAACTTGTACTGAACCCAAAGACAACTAGCATCATGAAGGGTGTTGGGGGTAAGTGTTCTTGTATGTCACTATTCTTATTTTAAACTGTCCACACACTTCACTTGTGCTTTACAGCCTCTAACTGCTATTAGCAGACAATTTTTAAGGCATATTGGGCTCAATTCTGGTAGCTCTGTGAGGTAAATATTTTTTGGTAGGTAAAATACCTCATGAGGTATTTTCCTCTTCTTTTATCAATTCTGAAAGATTTTTCTCCATTTCAGAACATGAGGTAAAACATGTGGTAAAACATGTGGTAAATGTATAGAGTGAGGTAAAACATGAGGTATTTCAGTGGTAAGCCTGCAGCAAATAAGTAATAGTCTTTAATTGTCTTCCATAAGTTAGGATAGTCTTTGGAAGATGTTTTTTTTTTTTTTTTTTTTTTTGGAGGAGGGAAGGTGTATTTGATTATGTAGCAACCTATGAAAAGTAAATTTATAGGCATCCATTACAAAAAAAAGGAAAAAAAATATCCAGCTCATTTACCTTTATAGGCTGGGGGGAGGGGAGGGGGGTGGTAGGAGCACTTTTAGAGGCTGGGGGGGGTCGGAACACTTTTAGAGGCTGGGGGGGGGGGGTCGGAACACTTTTAGAGACTGGGGGTGTGAGTACTTTTACTTTTAGAGGCTGGGGGTCTGGAGGGGGGGTTACAGCACTTTTACACTTTTACAGCACTTTTACTACAGAGACTGCTGGGGGGGGGGGGGGGGGCCTCGGAGCACTTTGAACCAGCTGAACCAGCAGTTTTACTTAATTCTTTTTAAACATAGAGGCTGTGGGCTGGAGCATTTTCACTTTTTTTTTCCAACCAGAGGTTGGGGAATGGCAATGTTGAGGGGAGGCACGGCAGATGAAGGATTGTACAGGGTTTGGAGCACTTTTTCTTTTTTAAAACAAAATGGAAGCTGGGGCTGGGGGGGGGGGATTGTTGGTCAGATCACTTTTACTTATTTCAGCAAAATATGGGGGCCCTGAACACAGAACAAGCTGAAAAGGCTCCATGTTATGTGAGTGATCTCACAATTCTGTCACATCACTGCATTTATCATGTGGTAGAGGTAGGTTTATTATGTGAGGTAAAAGACATGCAAACACGCACCTTATTTTACTTCAGAATTAAAGTGTGAGGTATTTCACTACTAAATACCACACATTTTTAGTAGAAAATTACCGCATGAATTACCTCATGAAATTACATGAGGTAAAACTTTACTTAAACTACCAGAATTCAAAAGTTGATTTCCCTCATGAGGTAAACCCAATTCCATGAGGTAATTATTTACTAAACACTACCAGAATTGAGCCCATTGTGTGGAATATATCATAATTTGTAATGGACAATATTTTCTGCATTGCCTATAATTTAATTTAACATTATTTATTTTTATATAACCTGGCTGGCTGGGTTTGCAATGCTGACTTCCTATGTGATATCACATGCAGCTTGCCTGGATGAGAAACTTTGTTGTGTATAACTTAATGAATAACATTGCTTATTTTTACAAGATTGATTTATTAATCATGTGAAATACACATGCCATTCCTGCATAGAACTAGGCTGTGTTCTATTTTTCTTTTTCTCATTGTGAGGGTAATAATTTAGGTATGCAAATAGCAATTTCTCTCCAGTTGGACCATAGAGTAGCTAATTACAAGCCATAAAACTCTTGCCTGGCAGAGATCAACTTTTGAGTGCAGTTCTGATGCTGCCTGAAACCAGTATGATTATGGTAAAACTGAATAATCTATTACATTCTATTATATGCTATTACAGTTCCCCTTTAATTGAGCTGTCCAAAATTCATGTCCACAAAATAAAGGTACCATGAAATTTGGGGGCCAAGGAAAAGCCAATAGTAGAATATGAATAACATTTACAGATATTCTACTATTTTACAGTGGTTATTTCGATAGTAAAATACTGATTAACGTTACCGATAATTTACCACAGCTAACTTAACCCTGCTCTCTCACACAACCACCCCTCTGCCAATGCCTAACCGTAACCCCCCCCCCCCCCCCCCACGCCTAACCTTAGACCAACCCCACGCCTAATCTTAAAATCCCCCTTGCTGATGCCTAACCTTAACCCCCTCCCCACACCTAACTTTAAACCCCTCTTGACAGCTAACTTTAAATGAAACCCTTCCCACCACAAATGTGCCACAAAAAATTTGAATTTTCATTTGCTGCTCCCCATGCCATAATGTATGTGAGATAGTCGCAGAAGAGCTGTGAGGGGATACTAGTGAGTCTTTTTTTCTGAACATAGACCTGACTCAGCCCACTTCCCCTCTCTGCTCCACATGAGGTTGCAGAAGGAGCAGGTGAGTGATTTCAGGATATGTGCAGGGAAAAAAAACCTGCTTGCAGCTTTACACTTAAAGGGAACCTAAACTGAGATGGATATGTATGTTTCCTTCTAAACAATACCAGTTACCTGGCAGTCCTGCTGATCCCTTTGGCTGTGGTAGTGGCTGTTTTGCAGACCTAAAACAAGCATTTAGCTAATCCAGTCTGACTTCAGTCAGAGAATCTGATCTGCATGCTTGTTCAGGGGCTGTGGCTGAAAGGATTAGAGACACAGGATCAGCAGGAGAGTCAGGCAACTGGTATTATTTTCAAAGGAAAAATCCAGTTCCTTCTCAGTTTAGGTTCCCTTTAAAGTGGACCTGAACTCTTGCACAGGACTAAATAAAAACAGAGAAATGCATCTTGTATGTATTTAGATAGTTTAGCCTGTTTAATTCCCTGTCATTTGTGTGTAATCACAACTTGTAATCTGATCTTTCCCCTGTGTCACATGGCATGAGATGGCAGATAAGGCCATTTGAAAGCACAGGAGGTTAACAATGGCCTTGATTCATAAAGCATTCCCGCATGCGGAAATGCTGAAAACGGCTCACTTTACCGACCACACAGCAAAATCTGTATTCATAAAGGCTTTTTCCGCATGAAAAGCCGACATTCGCGAGCAGAGTGATAAATCACCGCCTTGCGCTGTGATTATCTTAACAAAAGTAACAAATGTCAATTCATAAAAGTTAGAGGAAGCGGTATGCAGAGGGGGATTACCGCTACCTCTGATGTGGCGAGAAACGTGCGGAATACATTGCAGTGAATGGGACAGACCTCCCAAGCAGCTGCAGAGAGAACACCGCACGGAGGGACTCCGCCTGCTTCTCCTGTTTCCGCATGTCTCCCGACAGCCTAACGCTAGCCTACAGCGGAATATCTCCGCACGCCTATCACAACTAGAAACATTTTTATGAATTACCACCCTGAAGGCTGAAATACCGACAGCGGTGTTTCCCCGCTCGAGTTTACCTTACCGCTAGCACTTCTATGAATCGAGGCCAATATGTCTGCTTCCATGAATCAGGCAGTAGAAACAGTGCCAATTTTTGGGGGGGATTTCTATCAGCTGTAACAAAGAATTTTTTTTGTTTAAAGGTTATGCTGTTCTGTATCTTTTAGAGCAGAGAGGACATTCTGAGTTCAGGTCCGCTTTAAAGCACAGATCTCTGAGTCATATGACTGACTTTCCAAAGGGAATTTCTGTATTCTGGAATTTCTGTAAAAAATGAAAGCTGTGTGATTAAAGACATGGGGGTTGATTCACAAAGGTTACATATTTTTCACCTTAAAGAAAACCTGTAACTACAAAAAGTTCCCCTGGGGGGTACTCACCTCAGTAGGGGGAAGCCTCCGGATCCGATCGAGGCTTCCCCCGTCCTCCTGTGTCCCACGGCGGTCTCGCTGTGCCCCTCCAAACAGCGGGCATGTAAATATTTACCTCCCCGGCTCCAGCGCAGTATCCGCTCTCTGCTCGGAGATAGGCAGAAATAGCCGATCGCTGTCGGGCCGCTCTACTGCGCAGGCGCAAGTTGCCTGAGTAGTAGAGCGGACACGACAGAGATCTGGTATTTCCGCCTATCTCCGTACGATTTTCCGCAACAGCGCCCCCGCTGGAGCCAGGAGAGGTAAATAAATCAGCGCTTATCAGTGCTTGTCAGCCTTGTCGAGGGAGGATTCCAGGACACTTCGGGGGAGCCAGCGCTGGACTGCCTGCAGCTACAGGGGAGGAGGAAGCCTCATTGGGACCCTGAGGCATCCCCCTAATGAGGTGAGTACCCCCCAGGGGACCTTTTTTTGTTACAGAGTCTCTTTAACTGTAAGGAGTGCTAATGCAGGGTATAATTCATGAGATAAATAGATAAGGAGAGCTAAACCATGAGTTATGTCATATAAGGAGAGCTAAACCATGATTTATGTCAAATAAGGAGAGCTAAGCCATGAGTTATGTCATGTAAGGAGAGCTAAACCATGAGTTATGTCAAGTAAGGAATGGTAAACCATGAGTTAAGTTAGATAAGGAGAGCTAAAACATGAGTTAAGTTAGATAAGGAGAAGTAAATCATGAGTTAAAGAGGAACTAGTGAAAATAATGTAATAAAAAAGTGCTTCATTTTAACAATAATTATGTATAAATGATTTAGTCAGTGTTTGCCCAGTTTAAAATATTTTAAAATCCCTGATTTATATTCTGACATTTATCACATGGTGACATTTTTACTGCTGGCAAGTGATGTAGCTGTTGCTTGCTGTTTTGGCAGTTGGAAACAGCTGTAAACATGTTGCCTGTTGCGGTAGGAGTGTGGAGATATCCCGCTGTAGGCTGTCGGTAGGCATGCAGAAACAGGAGAAGCTGGCCGAGTCCCTCCATGCGGTGTTCTCTCTGCTGCTGCTTGGGAGGTCTGTCCTATTCACTTACATGTACTCCGCAAGCCTATCGCTACATCCAGGGGAGCGGTAATCCCCGTCCGCATACCGCCTGCGTTTTTATGAATTGACATTTTGTTACATTTCCGCATAGAATCACCGCCGAATGCAGTGATTTATCGCTCTGCTCAGAAAAGTCAGCTTCGCATGCGGAAACAGCCTTTATGAATACACATTTTGCTCAGTGCTCGGTAAAGTCGGCTGATTTTAGCATTTCCGCATGCGGGAATGCTTTATGAATGATAGCCAATGTAACAAGGTTCACAGACAGGAAACTGCCAGAAGTACCTCGGTACTCAGAGCTTCTTCTGGGAGGGGTTTCACCACAATATCAGTCATACAGCGCCCCCTGATGGTCTGTTTGTGAAAAGGAATAGATTTCTCATGTAAAAGTGGGTATCAGCTACTGATTGGGATAAAGTTCAATTCTTGGTCGGAGTTTCTCTTTAAGTCATTTAAGGAGAGATAAATTGTGAGGTAATAAATAAGGTGAGATAATTTAATGAAAAACTTTGTGAATCAGGCTAATTTCCCCCCTATTCATCTGCACTAACAATGAAAAATCTGGTGAGCTGAATTCATGCTTCAAGAGCTGTTTCACACCGAGAGCAACTCGGATCCCAAAACACTGTATGTAGCATTTTTGGAGGGGTTGCAAAATTGGTGCAAAATTCCTGCACAATCACTAACACCTTTTGGTGTGACACAGCCCTTGGTAAGTGTGTTTGAGAGGAGGACTGGACAAGAGGCATTGACCCTTTGGGCTACTCTCTTTCTTTAAAGGATACATCGCCTGCGCAGTACCGTCCTGATGACGTCGGAGAGACCACGTGACCCGCACCGTGGAGTGCAGAAGAGGCCGACCCGGAACCCGACCTGGCGAGGCTGCGCCAGCGGAGAAGACCGGGAGCCACCGGAACTGCGGCGAGGGCACTGGGCAGCTGCCACGGGCTGGAGGAAGCCCCAGGTAAGTGAATTTTTTTTTTTTTTTTTTTAGGAGCTTGGATCACTTCTTTAAGGGCTGCTGCACACCAAGAGCACTTCTTTTCAAATTGCCAACACTTTGACAATTTTTTGGTTAATGTTACCCTATGAGGGTGTTCCCACAGCAGCATTGTGATTTTTTTCAAAATCGCAAATGCGCTGCATGTAGTATTTTTTGGAGCCATTCAGCTTGAATGATGGAGCAAAAAGGCTCATTCATACAAAATCACTCTGAAAATCGCTTTGCTAAGTGCTAGCGATTGCTTTTACGATTTTGTTTCCCCCTAGCCCTTGAAAGGGGCTATTTGTGGTCCATCTGCACATGCTAGTAACACTACACTGTTACTAATCTAGTCGATGCTCCCTCATGGCTTTCCGTCTGCTAAGCAGCAACTCCTGAGATCACAACCTCCCCAGGATTGTGGAGCTGGGAATGTTGCATTTTCAGGAATTGCATCTTGGAGAGAAAGCCATGCAAGAGCAATTATCATATGAGTGAAAGTGCAACCAGGCAGTCTTCATCAGAGCCCTTCAATCCTAAAGCATTTACAGGAGTACCCCCAACGTGTTAGAAGTCAAAGGTGGCCCCCAATACCAGTCAGACCGTCATAGGTTGCTCCCAATATCTGCCAGCAATCATAGGGGACTACCAATAGCTAACAACCTTCATAGGTGGGCTCCATTATTGACAAGGAAGCTAACGTTTTGACCGCATTGGGGCCCTTGGGCCACAGGAGCCCCGAAGGGCCCTCCCTCAACTACAGTATTAGCTCTCCTGGTACAGGCTGCCTGTGTTGGAGGCGCGGGTCCACTGCACGGGAAGAAGCTGCCCACACAAGGCTGCCTGTGCTGCTCACACAAACTCCCAACACGATAGGTGAAAGGAACCTTTTAAGCCTGTGTCTGTATTACGGCTGCAGCAAAGCCTCCCACTAAGCAGACAGGTGTGCTTCGCCGGCCAGTAGCACCTCCTCTTCCTACACGACTCATACTGGTACATTGTAAATCTAATCTATTGTATGTGAACACAGTGGCATAGCTAGGGTATTTGACACCCAGTGCTAAGTATTTAAAGACCCCCCCCCCCCCCCCCCCGTTATAATCATTTTTTGAGGGGGTGGCACGCTAAATGCGTAAATGTGCTCTGTACAGCGTTGCAGAAGATGTTGGCACTATATAATTACAATAATGAGGACAGTCAGTGACATGGCTATGTACTCTGTACAGTGCTGCACAAGATGTCAGTGTTATATAAATACATTATTATTATTATTATTATTATTTAGTATTTATATAGCACCGACATATTACGCAGCGCTGTACAGTGTATATATATATATATCTTGTCACTAACTGTCCCTCAAAGGAGCTCACAATCTAATCCCTACCATTGCCATATGTCTATATTATATAGTGTAAGTACTGTAGTCTAGGGCCAATTTTTAGGGGGAGCCAATTAACTTATCTGTATGTTTTTGGAATGTGGGAGGAAACCGGAGTGCCCGGAGGAAACCCACACAGACACGGAGAGAACATACAAACTCTTTGCAGATAGTGCCCTGGCTGGGATTCGAACTAGGGATCCATCGCTGCAAGGCGAGAGAGCTAACCACTACGCCACCGTGCTGCCCAATACATAATTATAATATGGCAGGACATTAGACTATGACAGGGATTAGATTGTGAGCTCCTCTGAGGACAGTCAGTGACGTGACTATGTACTCGGTACAGCACTGCACAAGATGTCAGTGCTATATAAATACATAAGAATAATAATATGGTAGGACAGTAGACTATGATTATGGAAGAATTAGATTGTGAGCTCTTCTGAGGAAAGTCAGTGACATGACTATGTACTCTGTAAAGTGCTACAGAAGATGTTGGTGTAGGTCACTGGTGTAGGGTGGGAGGGGTCACTGGGTGCAAGTGGAAGGTGGGAATGTCACTGGATGCTAGTAGAGGGTGGGAGAGGTCACTGGTAGAAGGTAACTAGTGATGGTCAAGTAGATGCAAATAACTTCGAGTTGAAGCAAAATTATGCACATTTTTATGCAAATGTATGCAACTTAGAAAGAACCAATCAAATCCTGCAGAGGTAAAATTTGATTGGTTAATTTTCAAGTTGCATACATTTGCATAAATGTGCATCAACTCGAAGTTATTTGCATCTACTTGACCATCACTAGTGGTAGTGAAGGGTGAGAGAGGTCACTGGTGTAGGGTGGGAGAGGTCTCAGGGTGGTAGTGAAGGGTGAGAGAGGTCACTGGTGTAGGGTGGGAGAGGTCTCTGGGTGGTAGTGAAGGGTGAGAGAGGTCACTGTTAGAGGGTGGGAGAGGTCTCTGGGTGGTAGTGAAGGGTGAGAGAGGTCAATGGTGTAGGGTGGGAGAAGTCTCTGGGTGGTAGTGAAGGGTGAGAGAGGTCACTGGTGTAGCGTGGGAGAGGTCTCTGTGTGGTAGTGAAGGGTGAGAGAGGTCACTGGTAGAGGGTGAGAGAGGTCTCTGGGTAGTAGTGAAAGGTGAGAGAGGTCACTGTTAGAGGGTGGGAGAGGTCTCTGGGTGGTAGAGAAGGGTGAGAGAGGTCACTGGTAGAGGGTGAGAGAGGTCTCTGGGTAGTAGTGAAAGGTGAGAGAGGTCACTGTTAGAGGGTGGGAGAGGTCTCTGGGTGGTAGAGAAGGGTGAGAGAGGTCACTGGTAGAGGGTGAGAGAGGTCTCTGGGTAGTAGTGAAAGGTAAGAGAGGCCACTGTTAGAGGGTGGGAGAGGTCTCTGGGTGGTAGAGAAGGGTGAGAGAGGTCACTGGTAGAGGGTGAGAGAGGTCTCTGGGTAGTAGTGAAAGGTGAGAGAGGTCACTGTTAGAGGGTGGGAGAGGTCTCTGGGTGGTAGAGAAGGGTGAGAGAGGTCACTGGTAGAGGGTGAGAGAGGTCTCTGGGTAGTAGTGAAAGGTGAGAGAGGTCACTGTTAGAGGGTGGGAGAGGTCTCTGGGTGGTAGAGAAGGATGAGAGAGGTCACTGGTAGAGGGTGAGAGAGGTCTCTGGGTAGTAGTGAAAGGTGAGAGAGGTCACTGTTAGAGGGTGGGAGAGGTCTCTGGGTGGTAGAGAAGGGTGAGAGAGGTCACTGGTAGAGGGTGAGAGAGGTCTCTGAGTGGTAGTGAAGGGTGAGAGAGGTCACTGGTGTAGGGTGAGAGAGGTCTCTGGGTAGTAGTGAAAGGTGAGAGAGGTCACTGTTAGAGGGTGGGAGAGGTCTCTGGGTGGTAGAGAAGGGTGAGAGAGGTCACTGGTAGAGGGTGAGAGAGGTCTCTGGGTAGTAGTGAAAGGTGAGAGAGGTCACTGTTAGAGGGTGGGAGAGGTCTCTGGGTGGTAGAGAAGGGTGAGAGAGGTCACTGGTAGAGGGTGGGAGAGGTCTCTGGGAGGTAGTGAAGGGTGAGAGAGGTCACTGGTGTAGGGTGGGAGAGGTCTCTGGGTGGTAGAGAAGGGTGAGAGAGGTCACTGGTAGAGGGTGAGAGAGGTCTCTGGGTAGTAGTGAAAGGTGAGAGAGGTCACTGTTAGAGGGTGGGAGAGGTCTCTGGGTGGTAGAGAAGGGTGAGAGAGGTCACTGGTAGAGGGTGAGAGAGGTCTCTGGGTAGTAGTGAAAGGTGAGAGAGGTCACTGTTAGAGGGTGGGAGAGGTCTCTGGGTGGTAGAGAAGGGTGAGAGAGGTAACTGGTAGAGGGTGAGAGAGGTCTCTGGGTAGTAGTGAAAGGTGAGAGAGGTCACTGTTAGAGGGTGGGAGAGGTCTCTGGGTGGTAGAGAAGGGTGAGAGAGGTCACTGGTAGAGGGTGAGAGAGGTCTCTGAGTGGTAGTGAAGGGTGAGAGAGGTCACTGGTGTAGAGTGAGAGAGGTCTCTGGGTAGTAGTGAAAGGTGAGAGAGGTCACTGTTAGAGGGTGGGAGAGGTCTCTGGGTGGTAGAGAAGGGTGAGAGAGGTCACTGGTAGAGGGTGAGAGAGGTCTCTGGGTAGTAGTGAAAGGTGAGAGAGGTCACTGTTAGAGGGTGGGAGAGGTCTCTGGGTGGTAGAGAAGGGTGAGAGAGGTCACTGGTAGAGGGTGGGAGAGGTCTCTGGGAGGTAGTGAAGGGCGAGAGAGGTCACTGGTGTAGGGTGGGAGAGGTCTCTGGGTGGTAGAGAAGGGTGAGAGAAGTCACTGGTAGAGGGTGAGAGAGGTCTCTGGGTAGTAGTGAAAGGTGAGAGAGGTCACTGTTAGAGGGTGGGAGAGGTCTCTGGGTGGTAGAGAAGGGTGAAAGAGGTCACTGGTAGAGGGTGAGAGAGGTCTCTGGGTAGTAGTGAAAGGTGAGAGAGGTCACTGTTAGAGGGTGGGAGAGGTCTCTGGGCGGTAGAGAAGGGTGAGAGAGGTCACTGGTAGAGGGTGGGAGAGGTCTCTGGGAGGTAGTGAAGGGTGAGAGAGGTCACTGGTGTAGGGTGGGAGAGGTCTCTGGGTGGTAGGGAAGGGTGAGAGAGGTCACTGGTAGAGGGTGAGAGAGGTCTCTGGGTAGTAGTGAAAGGTGAGAGAGGTCACTGTTAGAGGGTGGGAGAGGTCTCTGGGTGGTAGAGAAGGGTGAGAGAGGTCACTGGTAGAGGGTGAGAGAGGTCTCTGGGTAGTAGTGAAAGGTGAGAGAGGTCACTGTTAGAGGGTGGGAGAGGTCTCTGGGTGGTAGAGAAGGGTGAGAGAGGTCACTGGTAGAGGGTGAGAGAGGTCTCTGGGTAGTAGTGAAAGGTGAGAGAGGTCACTGTTAGAGGGTGGGAGAGGTCTCTGGGTGGTAGAGAAGGGTGAGAGAGGTCACTGTTAGAGGGTGGGAAAGGTCTCTGGGTGGTAGAGAAGGGTGAGAGAGGTCACTGGTAGAGGGTGAGAGAGGTCTCTGGGTAGTAGTGAAAGGTGAGAGAGGTCACTGTTAGAGGGTGGGAGAGGTCTCTGGGTGGTAGAGAAGGGTGAGAGAGGTCACTGGTAGAGGGTGGGAGAGGTCTCTGGGAGGTAGTGAAGGGTGAGAGAGGTCACTGGTGTAGGGTGGGAGAGGTCTCTGGGTGGTAGAGAAGGGTGAGAGAGGTCACTGGTAGAGGGTGGGAGAGGTCTCTGGGTGGTAGAGAAGGGTTAAAGAGGTCACTGGTAGAGGGTGAGAGAGGTCTCTGGGTAGTAGTGAAAGGTGAGAGAGGTCACTGTTAGAGGGTGGGAGAGGTCTCTGGGTGGTAGAGAAGGGTGAGAGAGGTCACTGGTAGAGGGTGAGAGAGGTCTCTGGGTAGTAGTGAAAGGTGAGAGAGGTCACTGTTAGAGAGTGGGAGAGGTCTCTGGGTGGTAGAGAAGGGTGAGAGAGGTCACTGGTAGAGGGTGAGAGAGGTCTCTGAGTGGTAGTGAAGGGTGAGAGAGGTCACTGGTGTAGGGTGAGAGAGGTCTCTGGGTAGTAGTGAAAGGTGAGAGAGGTCACTGTTAGAGGGTGGGAGAGGTCTCTGGGTGGTAGAGAAGGGTGAGAGAGGTCACTGGTAGAGGGTGAGAGAGGTCTCTGGGTAGTAGTGAAAGGTGAGAGAGGTCACTGTTAGAGGGTGGGAGAGGTCTCTGGGTGGTAGAGAAGGGTGAGAGAGGTCACTGGTAGAGGGTGGGAGAGGTCTCTGGGTAGTAGTGAAAGGTGAGAGAGGTCACTGTTAGAGGGTGGGAGAGGTCTCTGGGTGGTAGAGAAGGGTGAGAGAGGTCACTGGAAGAGGGTGAGAGAGGTCTCTGAGTGGTAGTGAAGGGTGAGAGAGGTCACTGGTGTAGGGTGAGAGAGGTCTCTGGGTAGTAGTGAAAGGTGAGAGAGGTCACTGTTAGAGGGTGGGAGAGGTCTCTGGGTGGTAGAGAAGGGTGAGAGAGGTCACTGGTAGAGGGTGAGAGAGGTCTCTGGGTAGTAGTGAAAGGTGAGAGAGGCCACTGTTAGAGGGTGGGAGAGGTCTCTGGGTGGTAGAGAAGGGTGAGAGAGGTCACTGGTAGAGGGTGAGAGAGGTCTCTGGATAGTAGTGAAAGGTGAGAGAGGTCACTGTTAGAGGGTGGGAGAGGTCTCTGGGTGGTAGAGAAGGGTGAGAGAGGTCACTGGTAGAGGGTGAGAGAGGTCTCTGGGTAGTAGTGAAAGGTGAGAGAGGTCACTGTTAGAGGGTGGGAGAGGTCTCTGGGTGGTAGAGAAGGGTGAGAGAGGTCACTGGTAGAGGGTGAGAGAGGTCTCTGGGTAGTAGTGAAAGGTGAGAGAGGTCACTGTTAGAGGGTGGGAGAGGTCTCTGGGTGGTAGAGAAGGGTGAGAGAGGTCACTGGTAGAGGGTGAGAGAGGTCTCTGAGTGGTAGTGAAGGGTGAGAGAGGTCACTGGTGTAGGGTGAGAGAGGTCTCTGGGTAGTAGTGAAAGGTGAGAGAGGTCACTGTTAGAGGGTGGGAGAGGTCTCTGGGTGGTAGAGAAGGGTGAGAGAGGTCACTGGTAGAGGGTGAGAGAGGTCTCTGGGTAGTAGTGAAAGGTGAGAGAGGTCACTGTTAGATGGTGGGAGAGGTCTCTGGGTGGTAGAGAAGGGTGAGAGAGGTCACTGGTAGAGGGTGGGAGAGGTCTCTGGGAGGTAGTGAAAGGTGAGAAAGGTCACTGTTAGAGGGTGGGAGAGGTCTCTGGGTGGTAGAGAAGGGTGAGAGAGGTCACTGGTAGAGGGTGGGAGAGGTCTCTGGGAGGTAGTGAAGGGTGAGAGAGGTCACTGGTGTAGGGTGGGAGAGGTCTCTGGGTGGTAGAGAAGGGTGAGAGAGGTCACTGGTAGAGGGTGAGAGAGGTCTCTGGGTAGTAGTGAAAGGTGAGAGAGGTCACTGTTAGAGGGTGGGAGAGGTCTCTGGGTGGTAGAGAAGGGTGAGAGAGGTCACTGGTAGAGGGTGAGAGAGGTCTCTGGGTAGTAGTGAAAGGTGAGAGAGGTCACTGTTAGAGGGTGGGAGAGGTCTCTGGGTGGTAGAGAGGGTGAGAGAGGTCACTGGTAGAGGGTGAGAGAGGTCTCTGAGTGGTAGTGAAGGGTGAGTGAGGTCACTGGTGTAGGGTGAGAGAGGTCTCTGGGTAGTAGTGAAAGGTGAGAGAGGTCACTGTTAGAGGGTGGGAGAGGTCTCTGGGTGGTAGAAAAGGGTGAGAGAGGTCACTGGTAGAGGGTGAGAGAGGTCTCTGGGTAGTAGTGAAAGGTGAGAGAGGTCACTGTTAGAGGGTGGGAGAGGTCTCTGGGTGGTAGAGAAGGGTGAGAGAGGTCACTGGTAGAGGGTGAGAGAGGTCTCTGGGTAGTAGTGAAAGGTGAGAGAGGTCACTGTTAGAGGGTGGGAGAGGTTTCTGGGTGGTAGAGAAGGAAGAGAGAGGTCACTGGTAGAGGGTGAGAGAGGTCTCTGGGTAGTAGTGAAAGGTGAGAGAGGTCACTGTTAGAGGGTGGGAGAGGTCTCTGGGTGGTAGAGAAGGGTGAGAGAGGTCACTGGTAGAGGGTGAGAGAGGTCTCTGAGTGGTAGTGAAGGGTGAGAGAGGTCACTGGTGTAGGGTGAGAGAGGTCTCTGGGTAGTAGTGAAAGGTGAGAGAGGTCACTGTTAGAGGGTGGGAGAGGTCTCTGGGTGGTAGAGAAGGGTGAGAGAGGTCACTGGTAGAGGGTGAGAGAGGTCTCTGGGTAGTAGTGAAAGGTGAGAGAGGTCACTGTTAGAGGGTGGGAGAGGTCTCTGGGTGGTAGAGAAGGGTGAGAGAGGTCACTGGTAGAGGGTGGGAGAGGTCTCTGGGAGGTAGTGAAGGGTGAGAGAGGTCACTGGTGTAGGGTGGGAGAGGTCTCTGGGTGGTAGAGAAGGGTGAGAGAGGTCACTGGTAGAGGGTGAGAGAGGTCTCTGGGTAGTAGTGAAAGGTGAGAGAGGTCACTGTTAGAGGGTGGGAGAGGTCTCTGGGTGGTAGAGAAGGGTGAGAGAGGTCACTGGTAGAGGGTGAGAGAGGTCTCTGGGTAGTAGTGAAAGGTGAGAGAGGTCACTGTTAGAGGGTGGGAGAGGTCTCTGGTGGTAGAGAAGGGTGAGAGAGGTCACTGGTAGAGGGTGAGAGAGGTCTCTGGGTAGTAGTGAAAGGTGAGAGAGGTCACTGTTAGAGGGTGGGAGAGGTCTCTGGGTGGTAGAGAAGGGTGAGAGAGGTCACTGGTAGAGGGTGAGAGAGGTCTCTGAGTGGTAGTGAAGGGTGAGAGAGGTCACTGGTGTAGAGTGAGAGAGGTCTCTGGGTAGTAGTGAAAGGTGAGAGAGGTCACTGTTAGAGGGTGGGAGAGGTCTCTGGGTGGTAGAGAAGGGTGAGAGAGGTCACTGGTAGAGGGTGAGAGAGGTCTCTGGGTAGTAGTGAAAGGTGAGAGAGGTCACTGTTAGAGGGTGGGAGAGGTCTCTGGGTGGTAGAGAAGGGTGAGAGAGGTCACTGGTAGAGGGTGGGAGAGGTCTCTGGGAGGTAGTGAAGGGTGAGAGAGGTCACTGGTGTAGGGTGGGAGAGGTCTCTGGGTGGTAGAGAAGGGTGAGAGAGGTCACTGGTAGAGGGTGAGAGAGGTCTCTGGGTAGTAGTGAAAGGTGAGAGAGGTCACTGTTAGAGGGTGGGAGAGGTCTCTGGGTGGTAGAGAAGGGTGAAAGAGGTCACTGGTAGAGGGTGAGAGAGGTCTCTGGGTAGTAGTGAAAGGTAAGAGAGGTCACTGTTAGAGGGTGGGGAGAGGTCTCTGGGTGGTAGAGAAGGGTGAGAGAGGTCACTGGTAGAGGGTGAGAGAGGTCTCTGGGTAGTAGTGAAAGGTGAGAGAGGTCACTGTTAGAGGGTGGGAGAGGTCTCTGGGTGGTAGAGAAGGGTGAGAGAGGTCACTGGTAGAGGGTGAGAGAGGTCTCTGGGTAGTAGTGAAAGGTGAGAGAGGTCACTGTTAGAGGGTGGGAGAGGTCTCTGGGCGGTAGAGAAGGGTGAGAGAGGTCACTGGTAGAGGGTGGGAGAGGTCTCTGGGAGGTAGTGAAGGGTGAGAGAGGTCACTGGTGTAGGGTGGGAGAGGTCTCTGGGTGGTAGGGAAGGGTGAGAGAGGTCACTGGTAGAGGGTGAGAGAGGTCTCTGGGTAGTAGTGAAAGGTGAGAGAGGTCACTGTTAGAGGGTGGGAGAGGTCTCTGGGTGGTAGAGAAGGGTGAGAGAGGTCACTGGTAGAGGGTGAGAGAGGTCTCTGGGTAGTAGTGAAAGGTGAGAGAGGTCACTGTTAGAGGGTGGGAGAGGTCTCTGGGTGGTAGAGAAGGGTGAGAGAGGTCACTGGTAGAGGGTGAGAGAGGTCTCTGGGTAGTAGTGAAAGGTGAGAGAGGTCACTGTTAGAGGGTGGGAGAGGTCTCTGGGTGGTAGAGAAGGGTGAGAGAGGTCACTGTTAGAGGGTGGGAAAGGTCTCTGGGTGGTAGAGAAGGGTGAGAGAGGTCACTGGTAGAGGGTGAGAGAGGTCTCTGGGTAGTAGTGAAAGGTGAGAGAGGTCACTGTTAGAGGGTGGGAGAGGTCTCTGGGTGGTAGAGAAGGGTGAGAGAGGTCACTGGTAGAGGGTGGGAGAGGTCTCTGAGTGGTAGTGAAGGGTGAGTGAGGTCACTGGTGTAGGGTGAGAGAGGTCTCTGGGTAGTAGTGAAAGGTGAGAGAGGTCACTGTTAGAGGGTGGGAGAGGTCTCTGGGTGGTAGAGAAGGGTGAGAGAGGTCACTGGTAGAGGGTGAGAGAGGTCTCTGAGTGGTAGTGAAGGGTGAGAGAGGTCACTGGTGTAGGGTGAGAGAGGTCTCTGGGTAGTAGTGAAAGGTGAGAGAGGTCACTGTTAGAGGGTGGGAGAGGTCTCTGGGTGGTAGAGAAGGGTGAGAGAGGTCACTGGTAGAGGGTGAGAGAGGTCTCTGGGTAGTAGTGAAAGGTGAGAGAGGTCACTGTTAGAGGGTGGGAGAGGTCTCTGGGTGGTAGAGAAGGGTGAGAGAGGTCACTGGTAGAGGGTGGGAGAGGTCTCTGGGAGGTAGTGAAGGGTGAGAGAGGTCACTGGTGTAGGGTGGGAGAGGTCTCTGGGTGGTAGAGAAGGGTGAGAGAGGTCACTGGTAGAGGGTGAGAGAGGTCTCTGGGTAGTAGTGAAAGGTGAGAGAGGTCACTGTTAGAGGGTGGGAGAGGTCTCTGGGTGGTAGAGAAGGGTGAGAGAGGTCACTGGTAGAGGGTGAGAGAGGTCTCTGGGTAGTAGTGAAAGGTGAGAGAGGTCACTGTTAGAGGGTGGGAGAGGTCTCTGGGTGGTAGAGAAGGGTGAGAGAGGTCACTGGTAGAGGGTGAGAGAGGTCTCTGGGTAGTAGTGAAAGGTGAGAGAGGTCACTGTTAGAGGGTGGGAGAGGTCTCTGGGTGGTAGAGAAGGGTGAGAGAGGTCACTGGTAGAGGGTGGGAGAGGTCTCTGGGAGGTAGTGAAGGGTGAGAGAGGTCACTGGTGTAGGGTGGGAGAGGTCTCTGGGTGGTAGAGAAGGGTGAGAGAGGTCACTGGTAGAGGGTGAGAGAGGTCTCTGGGTAGTAGTGAAAGGTGAGAGAGGTCACTGTTAGAGGGTGGGAGAGGTCTCTGGGTGGTAGAGAAGGGTGAGAGAGGTCACTGGTAGAGGGTGAGAGAGGTCTCTGGGTAGTAGTGAAAGGTGAGAGAGGTCACTGTTAGAGGGTGGGAGAGGTCTCTGGGTGGTAGAGAAGGGTGAGAGAGGTCACTGGTAGAGGGTGAGAGAGGTCTCTGGGTAGTAGTGAAAGGTGAGAGAGGTCACTGTTAGAGGGTGGGAGAGGTCTCTGGGTGGTAGAGAAGGGTGAGAGAGGTCACTGGTAGAGGGTGAGAGAGGTCTCTGAGTGGTAGTGAAGGGTGAGAGAGGTCACTGGTGTAGAGTGAGAGAGGTCTCTGGGTAGTAGTGAAAGGTGAGAGAGGTCACTGTTAGAGGGTGGGAGAGGTCTCTGGGTGGTAGAGAAGGGTGAGAGAGGTCACTGGTAGAGGGTGAGAGAGGTCTCTGGGTAGTAGTGAAAGGTGAGAGAGGTCACTGTTAGAGGGTGGGAGAGGTCTCTGGGTGGTAGAGAAGGGTGAGAGAGGTCACTGGTAGAGGGTGGGAGAGGTCTCTGGGAGGTAGTGAAGGGTGAGAGAGGTCACTGGTGTAGGGTGGGAGAGGTCTCTGGGTGGTAGAGAAGGGTGAGAGAGGTCACTGGTAGAGGGTGAGAGAGGTCTCTGGGTAGTAGTGAAAGGTGAGAGAGGTCACTGTTAGAGGGTGGGAGAGGTCTCTGGGTGGTAGAGAAGGGTGAAAGAGGTCACTGGTAGAGGGTGAGAGAGGTCTCTGGGTAGTAGTGAAAGGTAAGAGAGGTCACTGTTAGAGGGTGGGAGAGGTCTCTGGGTGGTAGAGAAGGGTGAGAGAGGTCACTGGTAGAGGGTGAGAGAGGTCTCTGGGTAGTAGTGAAAGGTGAGAGAGGTCACTGTTAGAGGGTGGGAGAGGTCTCTGGGTGGTAGAGAAGGGTGAGAGAGGTCACTGGTAGAGGGTGAGAGAGGTCTCTGGGTAGTAGTGAAAGGTGAGAGAGGTCACTGTTAGAGGGTGGGAGAGGTCTCTGGGCGGTAGAGAAGGGTGAGAGAGGTCACTGGTAGAGGGTGGGAGAGGTCTCTGGGAGGTAGTGAAGGGTGAGAGAGGTCACTGGTGTAGGGTGGGAGAGGTCTCTGGGTGGTAGGGAAGGGTGAGAGAGGTCACTGGTAGAGGGTGAGAGAGGTCTCTGGGTAGTAGTGAAAGGTGAGAGAGGTCACTGTTAGAGGGTGGGAGAGGTCTCTGGGTGGTAGAGAAGGGTGAGAGAGGTCACTGGTAGAGGGTGAGAGAGGTCTCTGGGTAGTAGTGAAAGGTGAGAGAGGTCACTGTTAGAGGGTGGGAGAGGTCTCTGGGTGGTAGAGAAGGGTGAGAGAGGTCACTGGTAGAGGGTGAGAGAGGTCTCTGGGTAGTAGTGAAAGGTGAGAGAGGTCACTGTTAGAGGGTGGGAGAGGTCTCTGGGTGGTAGAGAAGGGTGAGAGAGGTCACTGTTAGAGGGTGGGAAAGGTCTCTGGGTGGTAGAGAAGGGTGAGAGGTCACTGGTAGAGGGTGAGAGAGGTCTCTGGGTAGTAGTGAAAGGTGAGAGAGGTCACTGTTAGAGGGTGGGAGAGGTCTCTGGGTGGTAGAGAAGGGTGAGAGAGGTCACTGGTAGAGGGTGGGAGAGGTCTCTGGGAGGTAGTGAAGGGTGAGAGAGGTCACTGGTGTAGGGTGGGAGAGGTCTCTGGGTGGTAGAGAAGGGTGAGAGAGGTCACTGGTAGAGGGTGAGAGAGGTCTCTGGGTAGTAGTGAAAGGTGAGAGAGGTCACTGTTAGAGAGTGGGAGAGGTCTCTGGGTGGTAGAGAAGGGTGAAAGAGGTCACTGGTAGAGGGTGAGAGAGGTCTCTGGGTAGTAGTGAAAGGTGAGAGAGGTCACTGTTAGAGGGTGGGAGAGGTCTCTGGGTGGTAGAGAAGGGTTAAAGAGGTCACTGGTAGAGGGTGAGAGAGGTCTCTGGGTAGTAGTGAAAGGTGAGAGAGGTCACTGTTAGAGGGTGGGAGAGGTCTCTGGGTGGTAGAGAAGGGTGAGAGAGGTCACTGGTAGAGGGTGAGAGAGGTCTCTGGGTAGTAGTGAAAGGTGAAAGAGGTCACTGTTAGAGGGTGGGAGAGGTCTCTGGGTGGTAGAGAAGGGTGAGAGAGGTCACTGGTAGAGGGTGAGAGAGGTCTCTGAGTGGTAGTGAAGGGTGAGAGAGGTCACTGGTGTAGGGTGAGAGAGGTCTCTGGGTAGTAGTGAAAGGTGAGAGAGGTCACTGTTAGAGGGTGGGAGAGGTCTCTGGGTGGTAGAGAAGGGTGAGAGAGGTCACTGGTAGAGGGTGAGAGAGGTCTCTGGGTAGTAGTGAAAGGTGAGAGAGGTCACTGTTAGAGGGTGGGAGAGGTCTCTGGGTGGTAGAGAAGGGTGAGAGAGGTCACTGGTAGAGGGTGGGAGAGGTCTCTGGGTAGTAGTGAAAGGTGAGAGAGGTCACTGTTAGAGGGTGGGAGAGGTCTCTGGGTGGTAGAGAAGGGTGAGAGAGGTCACTGGTAGAGGGTGAGAGAGGTCTCTGAGTGGTAGTGAAGGGTGAGAGAGGTCACTGGTGTAGGGTGAGAGAGGTCTCTGGGTAGTAGTGAAAGGTGAGAGAGGTCACTGTTAGAGGGTGGGAGAGGTCTCTGGGTGGTAGAGAAGGGTGAGAGAGGTCACTGGTAAGAGGGTGAGAGAGGTCTCTGGGTAGTAGTGAAAGGTGAGAGAGGCCACTGTTAGAGGGTGGGAGAGGTCTCTGGGTGGTAGAGAAGGGTGAGAGAGGTCACTGGTAGAGGGTGAGAGAGGTCTCTGGGTAGTAGTGAAAGGTGAGAGAGGTCACTGTTAGAGGGTGGGAGAGGTCTCTGGGTGGTAGAGAAGGGTGAGAGAGGTCACTGGTAGAGGGTGAGAGAGGTCTCTGGGTAGTAGTGAAAGGTGAGAGAGGTCACTGTTAGAGGGTGGGAGAGGTCTCTGGGTGGTAGAGAAGGGTGAGAGAGGTCACTGGTAGAGGGTGAGAGAGGTCTCTGGGTAGTAGTGAAAGGTGAGAGAGGTCACTGTTAGAGGGTGGGAGAGGTCTCTGGGTGGTAGAGAAGGGTGAGAGAGGTCACTGGTAGAGGGTGAGAGAGGTCTCTGAGTGGTAGTGAAGGGTGAGAGAGGTCACTGGTGTAGGGTGAGAGAGGTCTCTGGGTAGTAGTGAAAGGTGAGAGAGGTCACTGTTAGAGGGTGGGAGAGGTCTCTGGGTGGTAGAGAAGGGTGAGAGAGGTCACTGGTAGAGGGTGAGAGAGGTCTCTGGGTAGTAGTGAAAGGTGAGAGAGGTCACTGTTAGATGGTGGGAGAGGTCTCTGGGTGGTAGAGAAGGGTGAGAGAGGTCACTGGTAGAGGGTGGGAGAGGTCTCTGGGAGGTAGTGAAAGGTGAGAAAGGTCACTGTTAGAGGGTGGGAGAGGTCTCTGGGTGGTAGAGAAGGGTGAGAGAGGTCACTGGTAGAGGGTGAGAGAGGTCTCTGGGTAGTAGTGAAAGGTGAGAGAGGTCACTGTTAGAGGGTGGGAGAGGTCTGTGGGTGGTAGAGAAGGGTGAGAGAGGTCACTGGTAGAGGGTGAGAGAGGTCTCTGGGTAGTAGTGAAAGGTGAGAGAGGTCACTGTTAGAGGGTGGGAGAGGTCTCTGGGTGGTAGAGAAGGGTGAGAGAGGTCACTGGTAGAGGGTGAGAGAGGTCTCTGGGTAGTAGTGAAAGGTGAGAGAGGTCACTGTTAGAGGGTGGGAGAGGTCTCTGGGTGGTAGAGAAGGGTGAGAGAGGTCACTGGTAGAGGGTGAGAGAGGTCTCTGAGTGGTAGTGAAGGGTGAGTGAGGTCACTGGTGTAGGGTGAGAGAGGTCTCTGGGTAGTAGTGAAAGGTGAGAGAGGTCACTGTTAGAGGGTGGGAGAGGTCTCTGGGTGGTAGAGAAGGGTGAGAGAGGTCACTGGTAGAGGGTGAGAGAGGTCTCTGGGTAGTAGTGAAAGGTGAGAGAGGTCACTGTTAGAGGGTGGGAGAGGTCTCTGGGTGGTAGAGAAGGGTGAGAGAGGTCACTGGTAGAGGGTGAGAGAGGTCTCTGGGTAGTAGTGAAAGGTGAGAGAGGTCACTGTTAGAGGGTGGGAGAGGTCTCTGGGTGGTAGAGAAGGGTGAGAGAGGTCACTGGTAGAGGGTGAGAGAGGTCTCTGAGTGGTAGTGAAGGGTGAGTGAGGTCACTGGTGTAGGGTGAGAGAGGTCTCTGGGTAGTAGTGAAAGGTGAGAGAGGTCACTGTTAGAGGGTGGGAGAGGTCTCTGGGTGGTAGAGAAGGGTGAGAGAGGTCACTGGTAGAGGGTGAGAGAGGTCTCTGGGTAGTAGTGAAAGGTGAGAGAGGTCACTGTTAGAGGGTGGGAGAGGTCTCTGGGTGGTAGAGAAGGGTGAGAGAGGTCACTGGTAGAGGGTGAGAGAGGTCTCTGGGTAGTAGTGAAAGGTGAGAGAGGTCACTGTTAGAGGGTGGGAGAGGTCTCTGGGTGGTAGAGAAGGGTGAGAGAGGTCACTGGTAGAGGGTGAGAGAGGTCTCTGGGTAGTAGTGAAAGGTGAGAGAGGTCACTGTTAGAGGGTGGGAGAGGTCTCTGGGTGGTAGAGAAGGGTGAGAGAGGTCACTGGTAGAGGGTGAGAGAGGTCTCTGGGTAGTAGTGAAAGGTGAGAGAGGTCACTGTTAGAGGGTGGGAGAGGTTTCTGGGTGGTAGAGAAGGAAGAGAGAGGTCACTGGTAGAGGGTGAGAGAGGTCTCTGGGTAGTAGTGAAAGGTGAGAGAGGTCACTGTTAGAGGGTGGGAGAGGTCTCTGGGTGGTAGAGAAGGGTGAGAGAGGTCACTGGTAGAGGGTGAGAGAGGTCTCTGAGTGGTAGTGAAGGGTGAGAGAGGTCACTGGTGTAGGGTGAGAGAGGTCTCTGGGTAGTAGTGAAAGGTGAGAGAGGTCACTGTTAGAGGGTGGGAGAGGTCTCTGGGTGGTAGAGAAGGGTGAGAGAGGTCACTGGTAGAGGGTGAGAGAGGTCTCTGGGTAGTAGTGAAAGGTGAGAGAGGTCACTGTTAGAGGGTGGGAGAGGTCTCTGGGTGGTAGAGAAGGGTGAGAGAGGTCACTGGTAGAGGGTGGGAGAGGTCTCTGGGAGGTAGTGAAGGGTGAGAGAGGTCACTGGTGTAGGGTGGGAGAGGTCTCTGGGTGGTAGAGAAGGGTGAGAGAGGTCACTGGTAGAGGGTGAGAGAGGTCTCTGGGTAGTAGTGAAAGGTGAGAGAGGTCACTGTTAGAGGGTGGGAGAGGTCTCTGGGTGGTAGAGAAGGGTGAGAGAGGTCACTGGTAGAGGGTGAGAGAGGTCTCTGGGTAGTAGTGAAAGGTGAGAGAGGTCACTGTTAGAGGGTGGGAGAGGTCTCTGGGTGGTAGAGAAGGGTGAGAGAGGTCACTGGTAGAGGGTGAGAGAGGTCTCTGGGTAGTAGTGAAAGGTGAGAGAGGTCACTGTTAGAGGGTGGGAGAGGTCTCTGGGTGGTAGAGAAGGGTGAGAGAGGTCACTGGTAGAGGGTGAGAGAGGTCTCTGAGTGGTAGTGAAGGGTGAGAGAGGTCACTGGTGTAGAGTGAGAGAGGTCTCTGGGTAGTAGTGAAAGGTGAGAGAGGTCACTGTTAGAGGGTGGGAGAGGTCTCTGGGTGGTAGAGAAGGGTGAGAGAGGTCACTGGTAGAGGGTGAGAGAGGTCTCTGGGTAGTAGTGAAAGGTGAGAGAGGTCACTGTTAGAGGGTGGGAGAGGTCTCTGGGTGGTAGAGAAGGGTGAGAGAGGTCACTGGTAGAGGGTGGGAGAGGTCTCTGGGAGGTAGTGAAGGGTGAGAGAGGTCACTGGTGTAGGGTGGGAGAGGTCTCTGGGTGGTAGAGAAGGGTGAGAGAGGTCACTGGTAGAGGGTGAGAGAGGTCTCTGGGTAGTAGTGAAAGGTGAGAGAGGTCACTGTTAGAGGGTGGGAGAGGTCTCTGGGTGGTAGAGAAGGGTGAAAGAGGTCACTGGTAGAGGGTGAGAGAGGTCTCTGGGTAGTAGTGAAAGGTAAGAGAGGTCACTGTTAGAGGGTGGGAGAGGTCTCTGGGTGGTAGAGAAGGGTGAGAGAGGTCACTGGTAGAGGGTGAGAGAGGTCTCTGGGTAGTAGTGAAAGGTGAGAGAGGTCACTGTTAGAGGGTGGGAGAGGTCTCTGGGTGGTAGAGAAGGGTGAGAGAGGTCACTGGTAGAGGGTGAGAGAGGTCTCTGGGTAGTAGTGAAAGGTGAGAGAGGTCACTGTTAGAGGGTGGGAGAGGTCTCTGGGCGGTAGAGAAGGGTGAGAGAGGTCACTGGTAGAGGGTGGGAGAGGTCTCTGGGAGGTAGTGAAGGGTGAGAGAGGTCACTGGTGTAGGGTGGGAGAGGTCTCTGGGTGGTAGGGAAGGGTGAGAGAGGTCACTGGTAGAGGGTGAGAGAGGTCTCTGGGTAGTAGTGAAAGGTGAGAGAGGTCACTGTTAGAGGGTGGGAGAGGTCTCTGGGTGGTAGAGAAGGGTGAGAGAGGTCACTGGTAGAGGGTGAGAGAGGTCTCTGGGTAGTAGTGAAAGGTGAGAGAGGTCACTGTTAGAGGGTGGGAGAGGTCTCTGGGTGGTAGAGAAGGGTGAGAGAGGTCACTGGTAGAGGGTGAGAGAGGTCTCTGGGTAGTAGTGAAAGGTGAGAGAGGTCACTGTTAGAGGGTGGGAGAGGTCTCTGGGTGGTAGAGAAGGGTGAGAGAGGTCACTGTTAGAGGGTGGGAAAGGTCTCTGGGTGGTAGAGAAGGGTGAGAGAGGTCACTGGTAGAGGGTGAGAGAGGTCTCTGGGTAGTAGTGAAAGGTGAGAGAGGTCACTGTTAGAGGGTGGGAGAGGTCTCTGGGTGGTAGAGAAGGGTGAGAGAGGTCACTGGTAGAGGGTGGGAGAGGTCTCTGGGAGGTAGTGAAGGGTGAGAGAGGTCACTGGTGTAGGGTGGGAGAGGTCTCTGGGTGGTAGAGAAGGGTGAGAGAGGTCACTGGTAGAGGGTGAGAGAGGTCTCTGGGTAGTAGTGAAAGGTGAGAGAGGTCACTGTTAGAGAGTGGGAGAGGTCTCTGGGTGGTAGAGAAGGGTGAAAGAGGTCACTGGTAGAGGGTGAGAGAGGTCTCTGGGTAGTAGTGAAAGGTGAGAGAGGTCACTGTTAGAGGGTGGGAGAGGTCTCTGGGTGGTAGAGAAGGGTTAAAGAGGTCACTGGTAGAGGGTGAGAGAGGTCTCTGGGTAGTAGTGAAAGGTGAGAGAGGTCACTGTTAGAGGGTGGGAGAGGTCTCTGGGTGGTAGAGAAGGGTGAGAGAGGTCACTGGTAGAGGGTGAGAGAGGTCTCTGGGTAGTAGTGAAAGGTGAGAGAGGTCACTGTTAGAGGGTGGGAGAGGTCTCTGGGTGGTAGAGAAGGGTGAGAGAGGTCACTGGTAGAGGGTGAGAGAGGTCTCTGAGTGGTAGTGAAGGGTGAGAGAGGTCACTGGTGTAGGGTGAGAGAGGTCTCTGGGTAGTAGTGAAAGGTGAGAGAGGTCACTGTTAGAGGGTGGGAGAGGTCTCTGGGTGGTAGAGAAGGGTGAGAGAGGTCACTGGTAGAGGGTGAGAGAGGTCTCTGGGTAGTAGTGAAAGGTGAGAGAGGTCACTGTTAGAGGGTGGGAGAGGTCTCTGGGTGGTAGAGAAGGGTGAGAGAGGTCACTGGTAGAGGGTGGGAGAGGTCTCTTGGTAGTAGTGAAAGGTGAGAGAGGTCACTGTTAGAGGGTGGGAGAGGTCTCTGGGTGGTAGAGAAGGGTGAGAGAGGTCACTGGTAGAGGGTGAGAGAGGTCTCTGAGTGGTAGTGAAGGGTGAGAGAGGTCACTGGTGTAGGGTGAGAGAGGTCTCTGGGTAGTAGTGAAAGGTGAGAGAGGTCATTGTTAGAGGGTGGGAGAGGTCTCTGGGTGGTAGAGAAGGGTGAGAGAGGTCACTGGTAAGAGGGTGAGAGAGGTCTCTGGGTAGTAGTGAAAGGTGAGAGAGGCCACTGTTAGAGGGTGGGAGAGGTCTCTGGGTGGTAGAGAAGGGTGAGAGAGGTCACTGGTAGAGGGTGAGAGAGGTCTCTGGGTAGTAGTGAAAGGTGAGAGAGGTCACTGTTAGAGGGTGGGAGAGGTCTCTGGGTGGTAGAGAAGGGTGAGAGAGGTCACTGGTAGAGGGTGAGAGAGGTCTCTGGGTAGTAGTGAAAGGTGAGAGAGGTCACTGTTAGAGGGTGGGAGAGGTCTCTGGGTGGTAGAGAAGGGTGAGAGAGGTCACTGGTAGAGGGTGAGAGAGGTCTCTGGGTAGTAGTGAAAGGTGAGAGAGGTCACTGTTAGAGGGTGGGAGAGGTCTCTGGGTGGTAGAGAAGGGTGAGAGAGGTCACTGGTAGAGGGTGAGAGAGGTCTCTGAGTGGTAGTGAAGGGTGAGAGAGGTCACTGGTGTAGGGTGAGAGAGGTCTCTGGGTAGTAGTGAAAGGTGAGAGAGGTCACTGTTAGAGGGTGGGAGAGGTCTCTGGGTGGTAGAGAAGGGTGAGAGAGGTCACTGGTAGAGGGTGAGAGAGGTCTCTGGGTAGTAGTGAAAGGTGAGAGAGGTCACTGTTAGATGGTGGGAGAGGTCTCTGGGTGGTAGAGAAGGGTGAGAGAGGTCACTGGTAGAGGGTGGGAGAGGTCTCTGGGAGGTAGTGAAAGGTGAGAAAGGTCACTGTTAGAGGGTGGGAGAGGTCTCTGGGTGGTAGAGAAGGGTGAGAGAGGTCACTGGTAGAGGGTGAGAGAGGTCTCTGGGTAGTAGTGAAAGGTGAGAGAGGTCACTGTTAGAGGGTGGGAGAGGTCTGTGGGTGGTAGAGAAGGGTGAGAGAGGTCACTGGTAGAGGGTGAGAGAGGTCTCTGGGTAGTAGTGAAAGGTGAGAGAGGTCACTGTTAGAGGGTGGGAGAGGTCTCTGGGTGGTAGAGAAGGGTGAGAGAGGTCACTGGTAGAGGGTGAGAGAGGTCTCTGGGTAGTAGTGAAAGGTGAGAGAGGTCACTGTTAGAGGGTGGGAGAGGTCTCTGGGTGGTAGAGAAGGGTGAGAGAGGTCACTGGTAGAGGGTGAGAGAGGTCTCTGAGTGGTAGTGAAGGGTGAGTGAGGTCACTGGTGTAGGGTGAGAGAGGTCTCTGGGTAGTAGTGAAAGGTGAGAGAGGTCACTGTTAGAGGGTGGGAGAGGTCTCTGGGTGGTAGAGAAGGGTGAGAGAGGTCACTGGTAGAGGGTGAGAGAGGTCTCTGGGTAGTAGTGAAAGGTGAGAGAGGTCACTGTTAGAGGGTGGGAGAGGTCTCTGGGTGGTAGAGAAGGGTGAGAGAGGTCACTGGTAGAGGGTGAGAGAGGTCTCTGGGTAGTAGTGAAAGGTGAGAGAGGTCACTGTTAGAGGGTGGGAGAGGTCTCTGGGTGGTAGAGAAGGGTGAGAGAGGTCACTGGTAGAGGGTGAGAGAGGTCTCTGAGTGGTAGTGAAGGGTGAGTGAGGTCACTGGTGTAGGGTGAGAGAGGTCTCTGGGTAGTAGTGAAAGGTGAGAGAGGTCACTGTTAGAGGGTGGGAGAGGTCTCTGGGTGGTAGAGAAGGGTGAGAGAGGTCACTGGTAGAGGGTGAGAGAGGTCTCTGGGTAGTAGTGAAAGGTGAGAGAGGTCACTGTTAGAGGGTGGGAGAGGTCTCTGGGTGGTAGAGAAGGGTGAGAGAGGTCACTGGTAGAGGGTGGGAGAGGTCTCTGGGAGGTAGTGAAGGGTGAGAGAGGTCACTGGTGTAGGGTGGGAGAGGTCTCTGGGTGGTAGAGAAGGGTGAGAGAGGTCACTGGTAGAGGGTGAGAGAGGTCTCTGGGTAGTAGTGAAAGGTGAGAGAGGTCACTGTTAGAGGGTGGGAGAGGTCTCTGGGTGGTAGAGAAGGGTGAGAGAGGTCACTGGTAGAGGGTGAGAGAGGTCTCTGAGTGGTAGTGAAGGGTGAGTGAGGTCACTGGTGTAGGGTGAGAGAGGTCTCTGGGTAGTAGTGAAAGGTGAGAGAGGTCACTGTTAGAGGGTGGGAGAGGTCTCTGGGTGGTAGAGAAGGGTGAGAGAGGTCACTGGTAGAGGGTGAGAGAGGTCTCTGGGTAGTAGTGAAAGGTGAGAGAGGTCACTGTTAGAGGGTGGGAGAGGTCTCTGGGTGGTAGAGAAGGGTGAGAGAGGTCACTGGTAGAGGGTGAGAGAGGTCTCTGGGTAGTAGTGAAAGGTGAGAGAGGTCACTGTTAGAGGGTGGGAGAGGTCTCTGGGTGGTAGAGAAGGGTGAGAGAGGTCACTGGTAGAGGGTGAGAGAGGTCTCTGAGTGGTAGTGAAGGGTGAGTGAGGTCACTGGTGTAGGGTGAGAGAGGTCTCTGGGTAGTAGTGAAAGGTGAGAGAGGTCACTGTTAGAGGGTGGGAGAGGTCTCTGGGTGGTAGAGAAGGGTGAGAGAGGTCACTGGTAGAGGGTGAGAGAGGTCTCTGGGTAGTAGTGAAAGGTGAGAGAGGTCACTGTTAGAGGGTGGGAGAGGTCTCTGGGTGGTAGAGAAGGGTGAGAGAGGTCACTGGTAGAGGGTGAGAGAGGTCTCTGAGTGGTAGTGAAGGGTGAGAGAGGTCACTGGTGTAGGGTGAGAGAGGTCTCTGGGTAGTAGTGAAAGGTGAGAGAGGTCACTGTTAGAGGGTGGGAGAGGTCTCTGGGTGGTAGAGAAGGGTGAGAGAGGTCACTGGTAGAGGGTGAGAGAGGTCTCTGGGTAGTAGTGAAAGGTGAGAGAGGTCACTGTTAGATGGTGGGAGAGGTCTCTGGGTGGTAGAGAAGGGTGAGAGAGGTCACTGGTAGAGGGTGGGAGAGGTCTCTGGGAGGTAGTGAAAGGTGAGAAAGGTCACTGTTAGAGGGTGGGAGAGGTCTCTGGGTGGTAGAGAAGGGTGAGAGAGGTCACTGGTAGAGGGTGAGAGAGGTCTCTGGGTAGTAGTGAAAGGTGAGAGAGGTCACTGTTAGAGGGTGGGAGAGGTCTGTGGGTGGTAGAGAAGGGTGAGAGAGGTCACTGGTAGAGGGTGAGAGAGGTCTCTGGGTAGTAGTGAAAGGTGAGAGAGGTCACTGTTAGAGGGTGGGAGAGGTCTCTGGGTGGTAGAGAAGGGTGAGAGAGGTCACTGGTAGAGGGTGAGAGAGGTCTCTGGGTAGTAGTGAAAGGTGAGAGAGGTCACTGTTAGAGGGTGGGAGAGGTCTCTGGGTGGTAGAGAAGGGTGAGAGAGGTCACTGGTAGAGGGTGAGAGAGGTCTCTGAGTGGTAGTGAAGGGTGAGTGAGGTCACTGGTGTAGGGTGAGAGAGGTCTCTGGGTAGTAGTGAAAGGTGAGAGAGGTCACTGTTAGAGGGTGGGAGAGGTCTCTGGGTGGTAGAGAAGGGTGAGAGAGGTCACTGGTAGAGGGTGAGAGAGGTCTCTGGGTAGTAGTGAAAGGTGAGAGAGGTCACTGTTAGAGGGTGGGAGAGGTCTCTGGGTGGTAGAGAAGGGTGAGAGAGGTCACTGGTAGAGGGTGAGAGAGGTCTCTGGGTAGTAGTGAAAGGTGAGAGAGGTCACTGTTAGAGGGTGGGAGAGGTCTCTGGGTGGTAGAGAAGGGTGAGAGAGGTCACTGGTAGAGGGTGAGAGAGGTCTCTGAGTGGTAGTGAAGGGTGAGTGAGGTCACTGGTGTAGGGTGAGAGAGGTCTCTGGGTAGTAGTGAAAGGTGAGAGAGGTCACTGTTAGAGGGTGGGAGAGGTCTCTGGGTGGTAGAGAAGGGTGAGAGAGGTCACTGGTAGAGGGTGAGAGAGGTCTCTGGGTAGTAGTGAAAGGTGAGAGAGGTCACTGTTAGAGGGTGGGAGAGGTCTGTGGGTGGTAGAGAAGGGTGAGAGAGGTCACTGGTAGAGGGTGGGAGAGGTCTCTGGGAGGTAGTGAAGGGTGAGAGAGGTCACTGGTGTAGGGTGGGAGAGGTCTCTGGGTGGTAGAGAAGGGTGAGAGAGGTCACTGGTAGAGGGTGAGAGAGGTCTCTGGGTAGTAGTGAAAGGTGAGAGAGGTCACTGTTAGAGGGTGGGAGAGGTCTCTGGGTGGTAGAGAAGGGTGAGAGAGGTCACTGGTAGAGGGTGAGAGAGGTCTCTGAGTGGTAGTGAAGGGTGAGTGAGGTCACTGGTGTAGGGTGAGAGAGGTCTCTGGGTAGTAGTGAAAGGTGAGAGAGGTCACTGTTAGAGGGTGGGAGAGGTCTCTGAGTGGTAGAGAAGGGTGAGAGAGGTCACTGGTAGAGGGTGAGAGAGGTCTCTGGGTAGTAGTGAAAGGTGAGAGAGGTCACTGTTAGAGGGTGGGAGAGGTCTCTGGGTGGTAGAGAAGGGTGAGAGAGGTCACTGGTAGAGGGTGAGAGAGGTCTCTGGGTAGTAGTGAAAGGTGAGAGAGGTCACTGTTAGAGGGTGGGAGAGGTCTCTGGGTGGTAGAGAAGGGTGAGAGAGGTCACTGGTAGAGGGTGAGAGAGGTCTCTGAGTGGTAGTGAAGGGTGAGTGAGGTCACTGGTGTAGGGTGAGAGAGGTCTCTGGGTAGTAGTGAAAGGTGAGAGAGGTCACTGTTAGAGGGTGGGAGAGGTCTCTGGGTGGTAGAGAAGGGTGAGAGAGGTCACTGGTAGAGGGTGAGAGAGGTCTCTGGGTAGTAGTGAAAGGTGAGAGAGGTCACTGTTAGAGGGTGGGAGAGGTCTCTGGGTGGTAGAGAAGGGTGAGAGAGGTCACTGGTAGAGGGTGGGAGAGGTCTCTGGGAGGTAGTGAAGGGTGAGAGAGGTCACTGGTGTAGGGTGGGAGAGGTCTCTGGGTGGTAGAGAAGGGTGAGAGAGGTCACTGGTAGAGGGTGAGAGAGGTCTCTGGGTAGTAGTGAAAGGTGAGAGAGGTCACTGTTAGAGGGTGGGAGAGGTCTCTGGGTGGTAGAGAAGGGTGAGAGAGGTCACTGGTAGAGGGTGAGAGAGGTCTCTGAGTGGTAGTGAAGGGTGAGTGAGGTCACTGGTGTAGGGTGAGAGAGGTCTCTGGGTAGTAGTGAAAGGTGAGAGAGGTCACTGTTAGAGGGTGGGAGAGGTCTCTGAGTGGTAGAGAAGGGTGAGAGAGGTCACTGGTAGAGGGTGAGAGAGGTCTCTGGGTAGTAGTGAAAGGTGAGAGAGGTCACTGTTAGAGGGTGGGAGAGGACTCTGGGTGGTAGAGAAGGGTGAGAGAGGTCACTGGTAGAGGGTGAGAGAGGTCTCTGGGTAGTAGTGAAAGGTGAGAGAGGTCACTGTTAGAGGGTGGGAGAGGTCTCTGGGTGGTAGAGAAGGGTGAGAGAGGTCACTGGTAGAGGGTGAGAGAGGTCTCTGAGTGGTAGTGAAGGGTGAGTGAGGTCACTGGTGTAGGGTGAGAGAGGTCTCTGGGTAGTAGTGAAAGGTGAGAGAGGTCACTGTTAGAGGGTGGGAGAGGTCTCTGGGTGGTAGAGAAGGGTGAGAGAGGTCACTGGTAGAGGGTGAGAGAGGTCTCTGGGTAGTAGTGAAAGGTGAGAGAGGTCACTGTTAGAGGGTGGGAGAGGTCTCTGGGTGGTAGAGAAGGGTGAGAGAGGTCACTGGTAGAGGGTGG
Source organism: Hyperolius riggenbachi (assembly GCF_040937935.1). Classification (NCBI taxonomy): domain Eukaryota; kingdom Metazoa; phylum Chordata; class Amphibia; order Anura; family Hyperoliidae; genus Hyperolius; species Hyperolius riggenbachi. Next base: position 328,426,681 of record NC_090646.1, on the reverse strand, counting down.
GAGAGGTCTCTGGGAGGTAGTGAAGGGTGAGAGAGGTCACTGGTGTAGGGTGGGAGAGGTCTCTGGGTGGTAGAGAAGGGTGAGAGAGGTCACTGGTAGAGGGTGGGAGAGGTCTCTGGGAGGTAGTGAAGGGTGAGAGAGGTCACTGGTGTAGGGTGAGAGAGGTCTCTGGGTAGTAGTGAAAGGTGAGAGAGGTCACTGTTAGAGGGTGGGAGAGGTCTCTGGGTGGTAGAGAAGGGTGAGAGAGGTCACTGGTAGAGGGTGAGAGAGGTCTCTGGGTAGTAGTGAAAGGTGAGAGAGGTCACTGTTAGAGGGTGGGAGAGGTCTCTGGGCGGTAGAGAAGGGTGAGAGAGGTCACTGGTAGAGGGTGGGAGAGGTCTCTGGGAGGTAGTGAAGGGTGAGAGAGGTCACTGGTGTAGGGTGGGAGAGGTCTCTGGGTGGTAGGGAAGGGTGAGAGAGGTCACTGGTAGAGGGTGAGAGAGGTCTCTGGGTAGTAGTGAAAGGTGAGAGAGGTCACTGTTAGAGGGTGGGAGAGGTCTCTGGGTGGTAGAGAAGGGTGAGAGAGGTCACTGGTAGAGGGTGAGAGAGGTCTCTGGGTAGTAGTGAAAGGTGAGAGAGGTCACTGTTAGAGGGTGGGAGAGGTCTCTGGGTGGTAGAGAAGGGTGAGAGAGGTCACTGGTAGAGGGTGAGAGAGGTCTCTGGGTAGTAGTGAAAGGTGAGAGAGGTCACTGTTAGAGGGTGGGAGAGGTCTCTGGGTGGTAGAGAAGGGTGAGAGAGGTCACTGTTAGAGGGTGGGAAAGGTCTCTGGGTGGTAGAGAAGGGTGAGAGAGGTCACTGGTAGAGGGTGAGAGAGGTCTCTGGGTAGTAGTGAAAGGTGAGAGAGGTCACTGTTAGAGGGTGGGAGAGGTCTCTGGGTGGTAGAGAAGGGTGAGAGAGGTCACTGGTAGAGGGTGGGAGAGGTCTCTGGGAGGTAGTGAAGGGTGAGAGAGGTCACTGGTGTAGGGTGGGAGAGGTCTCTGGGTGGTAGAGAAGGGTGAGAGAGGTCACTGGTAGAGGGTGAGAGAGGTCTCTGGGTAGTAGTGAAAGGTGAGAGAGGTCACTGTTAGAGAGTGGGAGAGGTCTCTGGGTGGTAGAGAAGGGTGAAAGAGGTCACTGGTAGAGGGTGAGAGAGGTCTCTGGGTAGTAGTGAAAGGTGAGAGAGGTCACTGTTAGAGGGTGGGAGAGGTCTCTGGGTGGTAGAGAAGGGTTAAAGAGGTCACTGGTAGAGGGTGAGAGAGGTCTCTGGGTAGTAGTGAAAGGTGAGAGAGGTCACTGTTAGAGGGTGGGAGAGGTCTCTGGGTGGTAGAGAAGGGTGAGAGAGGTCACTGGTAGAGGGTGAGAGAGGTCTCTGGGTAGTAGTGAAAGGTGAAAGAGGTCACTGTTAGAGGGTGGGAGAGGTCTCTGGGTGGTAGAGAAGGGTGAGAGAGGTCACTGGTAGAGGGTGAGAGAGGTCTCTGAGTGGTAGTGAAGGGTGAGAGAGGTCACTGGTGTAGGGTGAGAGAGGTCTCTGGGTAGTAATGAAAGGTGAGAGAGGTCACTGTTAGAGGGTGGGAGAGGTCTCTGGGTGGTAGAGAAGGGTGAGAGAGGTCACTGGTAGAGGGTGAGAGAGGTCTCTGGGTAGTAGTGAAAGGTGAGAGAGGTCACTGTTAGAGGGTGGGAGAGGTCTCTGGGTGGTAGAGAAGGGTGAGAGAGGTCACTGGTAGAGGGTGGGAGAGGTCTCTGGGTAGTAGTGAAAGGTGAGAGAGGTCACTGTTAGAGGGTGGGAGAGGTCTCTGGGTGGTAGAGAAGGGTGAGAGAGGTCACTGGTAGAGGGTGAGAGAGGTCTCTGAGTGGTAGTGAAGGGTGAGAGAGGTCACTGGTGTAGGGTGAGAGAGGTCTCTGGGTAGTAGTGAAAGGTGAGAGAGGTCACTGTTAGAGGGTGGGAGAGGTCTCTGGGTGGTAGAGAAGGGTGAGAGAGGTCACTGGTAAGAGGGTGAGAGAGGTCTCTGGGTAGTAGTGAAAGGTGAGAGAGGCCACTGTTAGAGGGTGGGAGAGGTCTCTGGGTGGTAGAGAAGGGTGAGAGAGGTCACTGGTAGAGGGTGAGAGAGGTCTCTGGGTAGTAGTGAAAGGTGAGAGAGGTCACTGTTAGAGGGTGGGAGAGGTCTCTGGGTGGTAGAGAAGGGTGAGAGAGGTCACTGGTAGAGGGTGAGAGAGGTCTCTGGGTAGTAGTGAAAGGTGAGAGAGGTCACTGTTAGAGGGTGGGAGAGGTCTCTGGGTGGTAGAGAAGGGTGAGAGAGGTCACTGGTAGAGGGTGAAAGAGGTCTCTGGGTAGTAGTGAAAGGTGAGAGAGGTCACTGTTAGAGGGTGGGAGAGGTCTCTGGGTGGTAGAGAAGGGTGAGAGAGGTCACTGGTAGAGGGTGAGAGAGGTCTCTGAGTGGTAGTGAAGGGTGAGAGAGGTCACTGGTGTAGGGTGAGAGAGGTCTCTGGGTAGTAGTGAAAGGTGAGAGAGGTCACTGTTAGAGGGTGGGAGAGGTCTCTGGGTGGTAGAGAAGGGTGAGAGAGGTCACTGGTAGAGGGTGAGAGAGGTCTCTGGGTAGTAGTGAAAGGTGAGAGAGGTCACTGTTAGATGGTGGGAGAGGTCTCTGGGTGGTAGAGAAGGGTGAGAGAGGTCACTGGTAGAGGGTGGGAGAGGTCTCTGGGAGGTAGTGAAAGGTGAGAAAGGTCACTGTTAGAGGGTGGGAGAGGTCTCTGGGTGGTAGAGAAGGGTGAGAGAGGTCACTGGTAGAGGGTGAGAGAGGTCTCTGGGTAGTAGTGAAAGGTGAGAGAGGTCACTGTTAGAGGGTGGGAGAGGTCTGTGGGTGGTAGAGAAGGGTGAGAGAGGTCACTGGTAGAGGGTGAGAGAGGTCTCTGGGTAGTAGTGAAAGGTGAGAGAGGTCACTGTTAGAGGGTGGGAGAGGTCTCTGGGTGGTAGAGAAGGGTGAGAGAGGTCACTGGTAGAGGGTGAGAGAGGTCTCTGGGTAGTAGTGAAAGGTGAGAGAGGTCACTGTTAGAGGGTGGGAGAGGTCTCTGGGTGGTAGAGAAGGGTGAGAGAGGTCACTGGTAGAGGGTGAGAGAGGTCTCTGAGTGGTAGTGAAGGGTGAGTGAGGTCACTGGTGTAGGGTGAGAGAGGTCTCTGGGTAGTAGTGAAAGGTGAGAGAGGTCACTGTTAGAGGGTGGGAGAGGTCTCTGGGTGGTAGAGAAGGGTGAGAGAGGTCACTGGTAGAGGGTGAGAGAGGTCTCTGGGTAGTAGTGAAAGGTGAGAGAGGTCACTGTTAGAGGGTGGGAGAGGTCTCTGGGTGGTAGAGAAGGGTGAGAGAGGTCACTGGTAGAGGGTGAGAGAGGTCTCTGGGTAGTAGTGAAAGGTGAGAGAGGTCACTGTTAGAGGGTGGGAGAGGTCTCTGGGTGGTAGAGAAGGGTGAGAGAGGTCACTGGTAGAGGGTGAGAGAGGTCTCTGAGTGGTAGTGAAGGGTGAGTGAGGTCACTGGTGTAGGGTGAGAGAGGTCTCTGGGTAGTAGTGAAAGGTGAGAGAGGTCACTGTTAGAGGGTGGGAGAGGTCTCTGGGTGGTAGAGAAGGGTGAGAGAGGTCACTGGTAGAGGGTGAGAGAGGTCTCTGGGTAGTAGTGAAAGGTGAGAGAGGTCACTGTTAGAGGGTGGGAGAGGTCTCTGGGTGGTAGAGAAGGGTGAGAGAGGTCACTGGTAGAGGGTGAGAGAGGTCTCTGGGTAGTAGTGAAAGGTGAGAGAGGTCACTGTTAGAGGGTGGGAGAGGTCTCTGGGTGGTAGAGAAGGGTGAGAGAGGTCACTGGTAGAGGGTGAGAGAGGTCTCTGGGTAGTAGTGAAAGGTGAGAGAGGTCACTGTTAGAGGGTGGGAGAGGTCTCTGGGTGGTAGAGAAGGGTGAGAGAGGTCACTGGTAGAGGGTGAGAGAGGTCTCTGGGTAGTAGTGAAAGGTGAGAGAGGTCACTGTTAGAGGGTGGGAGAGGTTTCTGGGTGGTAGAGAAGGAAGAGAGAGGTCACTGGTAGAGGGTGAGAGAGGTCTCTGGGTAGTAGTGAAAGGTGAGAGAGGTCACTGTTAGAGGGTGGGAGAGGTCTCTGGGTGGTAGAGAAGGGTGAGAGAGGTCACTGGTAGAGGGTGAGAGAGGTCTCTGAGTGGTAGTGAAGGGTGAGAGAGGTCACTGGTGTAGGGTGAGAGAGGTCTCTGGGTAGTAGTGAAAGGTGAGAGAGGTCACTGTTAGAGGGTGGGAGAGGTCTCTGGGTGGTAGAGAAGGGTGAGAGAGGTCACTGGTAGAGGGTGAGAGAGGTCTCTGGGTAGTAGTGAAAGGTGAGAGAGGTCACTGTTAGAGGGTGGGAGAGGTCTCTGGGTGGTAGAGAAGGGTGAGAGAGGTCACTGGTAGAGGGTGGGAGAGGTCTCTGGGAGGTAGTGAAGGGTGAGAGAGGTCACTGGTGTAGGGTGGGAGAGGTCTCTGGGTGGTAGAGAAGGGTGAGAGAGGTCACTGGTAGAGGGTGAGAGAGGTCTCTGGGTAGTAGTGAAAGGTGAGAGAGGTCACTGTTAGAGGGTGGGAGAGGTCTCTGGGTGGTAGAGAAGGGTGAGAGAGGTCACTGGTAGAGGGTGAGAGAGGTCTCTGGGTAGTAGTGAAAGGTGAGAGAGGTCACTGTTAGAGGGTGGGAGAGGTCTCTGGGTGGTAGAGAAGGGTGAGAGAGGTCACTGGTAGAGGGTGAGAGAGGTCTCTGGGTAGTAGTGAAAGGTGAGAGAGGTCACTGTTAGAGGGTGGGAGAGGTCTCTGGGTGGTAGAGAAGGGTGAGAGAGGTCACTGGTAGAGGGTGAGAGAGGTCTCTGAGTGGTAGTGAAGGGTGAGAGAGGTCACTGGTGTAGAGTGAGAGAGGTCTCTGGGTAGTAGTGAAAGGTGAGAGAGGTCACTGTTAGAGGGTGGGAGAGGTCTCTGGGTGGTAGAGAAGGGTGAGAGAGGTCACTGGTAGAGGGTGAGAGAGGTCTCTGGGTAGTAGTGAAAGGTGAGAGAGGTCACTGTTAGAGGGTGGGAGAGGTCTCTGGGTGGTAGAGAAGGGTGAGAGAGGTCACTGGTAGAGGGTGGGAGAGGTCTCTGGGAGGTAGTGAAGGGTGAGAGAGGTCACCGGTGTAGGGTGGGAGAGGTCTCTGGGTGGTAGAGAAGGGTGAGAGAGGTCACTGGTAGAGGGTGAGAGAGGTCTCTGGGTAGTAGTGAAAGGTGAGAGAGGTCACTGTTAGAGGGTGGGAGAGGTCTCTGGGTGGTAGAGAAGGGTGAAAGAGGTCACTGGTAGAGGGTGAGAGAGGTCTCTGGGTAGTAGTGAAAGGTAAGAGAGGTCACTGTTAGAGGGTGGGAGAGGTCTCTGGGTGGTAGAGAAGGGTGAGAGAGGTCACTGGTAGAGGGTGAGAGAGGTCTCTGGGTAGTAGTGAAAGGTGAGAGAGGTCACTGTTAGAGGGTGGGAGAGGTCTCTGGGTGGTAGAGAAGGGTGAGAGAGGTCACTGGTAGAGGGTGAGAGAGGTCTCTGGGTAGTAGTGAAAGGTGAGAGAGGTCACTGTTAGAGGGTGGGAGAGGTCTCTGGGCGGTAGAGAAGGGTGAGAGAGGTCACTGGTAGAGGGTGGGAGAGGTCTCTGGGAGGTAGTGAAGGGTGAGAGAGGTCACTGGTGTAGGGTGGGAGAGGTCTCTGGGTGGTAGGGAAGGGTGAGAGAGGTCACTGGTAGAGGGTGAGAGAGGTCTCTGGGTAGTAGTGAAAGGTGAGAGAGGTCACTGTTAGAGGGTGGGAGAGGTCTCTGGGTGGTAGAGAAGGGTGAGAGAGGTCACTGGTAGAGGGTGAGAGAGGTCTCTGGGTAGTAGTGAAAGGTGAGAGAGGTCACTGTTAGAGGGTGGGAGAGGTCTCTGGGTGGTAGAGAAGGGTGAGAGAGGTCACTGGTAGAGGGTGAGAGAGGTCTCTGGGTAGTAGTGAAAGGTGAGAGAGGTCACTGTTAGAGGGTGGGAGAGGTCTCTGGGTGGTAGAGAAGGGTGAGAGAGGTCACTGTTAGAGGGTGGGAAAGGTCTCTGGGTGGTAGAGAAGGGTGAGAGAGGTCACTGGTAGAGGGTGAGAGAGGTCTCTGGGTAGTAGTGAAAGGTGAGAGAGGTCACTGTTAGAGGGTGGGAGAGGTCTCTGGGTGGTAGAGAAGGGTGAGAGAGGTCACTGGTAGAGGGTGGGAGAGGTCTCTGGGAGGTAGTGAAGGGTGAGAGAGGTCACTGGTGTAGGGTGGGAGAGGTCTCTGGGTGGTAGAGAAGGGTGAGAGAGGTCACTGGTAGAGGGTGAGAGAGGTCTCTGGGTAGTAGTGAAAGGTGAGAGAGGTCACTGTTAGAGAGTGGGAGAGGTCTCTGGGTGGTAGAGAAGGGTGAAAGAGGTCACTGGTAGAGGGTGAGAGAGGTCTCTGGGTAGTAGTGAAAGGTGAGAGAGGTCACTGTTAGAGGGTGGGAGAGGTCTCTGGGTGGTAGAGAAGGGTTAAAGAGGTCACTGGTAGAGGGTGAGAGAGGTCTCTGGGTAGTAGTGAAAGGTGAGAGAGGTCACTGTTAGAGGGTGGGAGAGGTCTCTGGGTGGTAGAGAAGGGTGAGAGAGGTCACTGGTAGAGGGTGAGAGAGGTCTCTGGGTAGTAGTGAAAGGTGAGAGAGGTCACTGTTAGAGGGTGGGAGAGGTCTCTGGGTGGTAGAGAAGGGTGAGAGAGGTCACTGGTAGAGGGTGAGAGAGGTCTCTGAGTGGTAGTGAAGGGTGAGAGAGGTCACTGGTGTAGGGTGAGAGAGGTCTCTGGGTAGTAGTGAAAGGTGAGAGAGGTCACTGTTAGAGGGTGGGAGAGGTCTCTGGGTGGTAGAGAAGGGTGAGAGAGGTCACTGGTAGAGGGTGAGAGAGGTCTCTGGGTAGTAGTGAAAGGTGAGAGAGGTCACTGTTAGAGGGTGGGAGAGGTCTCTGGGTGGTAGAGAAGGGTGAGAGAGGTCACTGGTAGAGGGTGGGAGAGGTCTCTGGGTAGTAGTGAAAGGTGAGAGAGGTCACTGTTAGAGGGTGGGAGAGGTCTCTGGGTGGTAGAGAAGGGTGAGAGAGGTCACTGGTAGAGGGTGAGAGAGGTCTCTGAGTGGTAGTGAAGGGTGAGAGAGGTCACTGGTGTAGGGTGAGAGAGGTCTCTGGGTAGTAGTGAAAGGTGAGAGAGGTCACTGTTAGAGGGTGGGAGAGGTCTCTGGGTGGTAGAGAAGGGTGAGAGAGGTCACTGGTAAGAGGGTGAGAGAGGTCTCTGGGTAGTAGTGAAAGGTGAGAGAGGCCACTGTTAGAGGGTGGGAGAGGTCTCTGGGTGGTAGAGAAGGGTGAGAGAGGTCACTGGTAGAGGGTGAGAGAGGTCTCTGGGTAGTAGTGAAAGGTGAGAGAGGTCACTGTTAGAGGGTGGGAGAGGTCTCTGGGTGGTAGAGAAGGGTGAGAGAGGTCACTGGTAGAGGGTGAGAGAGGTCTCTGGGTAGTAGTGAAAGGTGAGAGAGGTCACTGTTAGAGGGTGGGAGAGGTCTCTGGGTGGTAGAGAAGGGTGAGAGAGGTCACTGGTAGAGGGTGAGAGAGGTCTCTGGGTAGTAGTGAAAGGTGAGAGAGGTCACTGTTAGAGGGTGGGAGAGGTCTCTGGGTGGTAGAGAAGGGTGAGAGAGGTCACTGGTAGAGGGTGAGAGAGGTCTCTGAGTGGTAGTGAAGGGTGAGAGAGGTCACTGGTGTAGGGTGAGAGAGGTCTCTGGGTAGTAGTGAAAGGTGAGAGAGGTCACTGTTAGAGGGTGGGAGAGGTCTCTGGGTGGTAGAGAAGGGTGAGAGAGGTCACTGGTAGAGGGTGAGAGAGGTCTCTGGGTAGTAGTGAAAGGTGAGAGAGGTCACTGTTAGATGGTGGGAGAGGTCTCTGGGTGGTAGAGAAGGGTGAGAGAGGTCACTGGTAGAGGGTGGGAGAGGTCTCTGGGAGGTAGTGAAAGGTGAGAAAGGTCACTGTTAGAGGGTGGGAGAGGTCTCTGGGTGGTAGAGAAGGGTGAGAGAGGTCACTGGTAGAGGGTGAGAGAGGTCTCTGGGTAGTAGTGAAAGGTGAGAGAGGTCACTGTTAGAGGGTGGGAGAGGTCTGTGGGTGGTAGAGAAGGGTGAGAGAGGTCACTGGTAGAGGGTGAGAGAGGTCTCTGGGTAGTAGTGAAAGGTGAGAGAGGTCACTGTTAGAGGGTGGGAGAGGTCTCTGGGTGGTAGAGAAGGGTGAGAGAGGTCACTGGTAGAGGGTGAGAGAGGTCTCTGGGTAGTAGTGAAAGGTGAGAGAGGTCACTGTTAGAGGGTGGGAGAGGTCTCTGGGTGGTAGAGAAGGGTGAGAGAGGTCACTGGTAGAGGGTGAGAGAGGTCTCTGAGTGGTAGTGAAGGGTGAGTGAGGTCACTGGTGTAGGGTGAGAGAGGTCTCTGGGTAGTAGTGAAAGGTGAGAGAGGTCACTGTTAGAGGGTGGGAGAGGTCTCTGGGTGGTAGAGAAGGGTGAGAGAGGTCACTGGTAGAGGGTGAGAGAGGTCTCTGGGTAGTAGTGAAAGGTGAGAGAGGTCACTGTTAGAGGGTGGGAGAGGTCTCTGGGTGGTAGAGAAGGGTGAGAGAGGTCACTGGTAGAGGGTGAGAGAGGTCTCTGGGTAGTAGTGAAAGGTGAGAGAGGTCACTGTTAGAGGGTGGGAGAGGTCTCTGGGTGGTAGAGAAGGGTGAGAGAGGTCACTGGTAGAGGGTGAGAGAGGTCTCTGAGTGGTAGTGAAGGGTGAGTGAGGTCACTGGTGTAGGGTGAGAGAGGTCTCTGGGTAGTAGTGAAAGGTGAGAGAGGTCACTGTTAGAGGGTGGGAGAGGTCTCTGGGTGGTAGAGAAGGGTGAGAGAGGTCACTGGTAGAGGGTGAGAGAGGTCTCTGGGTAGTAGTGAAAGGTGAGAGAGGTCACTGTTAGAGGGTGGGAGAGGTCTCTGGGTGGTAGAGAAGGGTGAGAGAGGTCACTGGTAGAGGGTGGGAGAGGTCTCTGGGAGGTAGTGAAGGGTGAGAGAGGTCACTGGTGTAGGGTGGGAGAGGTCTCTGGGTGGTAGAGAAGGGTGAGAGAGGTCACTGGTAGAGGGTGAGAGAGGTCTCTGGGTAGTAGTGAAAGGTGAGAGAGGTCACTGTTAGAGGGTGGGAGAGGTCTCTGGGTGGTAGAGAAGGGTGAGAGAGGTCACTGGTAGAGGGTGAGAGAGGTCTCTGAGTGGTAGTGAAGGGTGAGTGAGGTCACTGGTGTAGGGTGAGAGAGGTCTCTGGGTAGTAGTGAAAGGTGAGAGAGGTCACTGTTAGAGGGTGGGAGAGGTCTCTGGGTGGTAGAGAAGGGTGAGAGAGGTCACTGGTAGAGGGTGAGAGAGGTCTCTGGGTAGTAGTGAAAGGTGAGAGAGGTCACTGTTAGAGGGTGGGAGAGGTCTCTGGGTGGTAGAGAAGGGTGAGAGAGGTCACTGGTAGAGGGTGAGAGAGGTCTCTGGGTAGTAGTGAAAGGTGAGAGAGGTCACTGTTAGAGGGTGGGAGAGGTCTCTGGGTGGTAGAGAAGGGTGAGAGAGGTCACTGGTAGAGGGTGAGAGAGGTCTCTGAGTGGTAGTGAAGGGTGAGTGAGGTCACTGGTGTAGGGTGAGAGAGGTCTCTGGGTAGTAGTGAAAGGTGAGAGAGGTCACTGTTAGAGGGTGGGAGAGGTCTCTGGGTGGTAGAGAAGGGTGAGAGAGGTCACTGGTAGAGGGTGAGAGAGGTCTCTGGGTAGTAGTGAAAGGTGAGAGAGGTCACTGTTAGAGGGTGGGAGAGGTCTCTGGGTGGTAGAGAAGGGTGAGAGAGGTCACTGGTAGAGGGTGAGAGAGGTCTCTGAGTGGTAGTGAAGGGTGAGAGAGGTCACTGGTGTAGGGTGAGAGAGGTCTCTGGGTAGTAGTGAAAGGTGAGAGAGGTCACTGTTAGAGGGTGGGAGAGGTCTCTGGGTGGTAGAGAAGGGTGAGAGAGGTCACTGGTAGAGGGTGAGAGAGGTCTCTGGGTAGTAGTGAAAGGTGAGAGAGGTCACTGTTAGATGGTGGGAGAGGTCTCTGGGTGGTAGAGAAGGGTGAGAGAGGTCACTGGTAGAGGGTGGGAGAGGTCTCTGGGAGGTAGTGAAAGGTGAGAAAGGTCACTGTTAGAGGGTGGGAGAGGTCTCTGGGTGGTAGAGAAGGGTGAGAGAGGTCACTGGTAGAGGGTGAGAGAGGTCTCTGGGTAGTAGTGAAAGGTGAGAGAGGTCACTGTTAGAGGGTGGGAGAGGTCTGTGGGTGGTAGAGAAGGGTGAGAGAGGTCACTGGTAGAGGGTGAGAGAGGTCTCTGGGTAGTAGTGAAAGGTGAGAGAGGTCACTGTTAGAGGGTGGGAGAGGTCTCTGGGTGGTAGAGAAGGGTGAGAGAGGTCACTGGTAGAGGGTGAGAGAGGTCTCTGGGTAGTAGTGAAAGGTGAGAGAGGTCACTGTTAGAGGGTGGGAGAGGTCTCTGGGTGGTAGAGAAGGGTGAGAGAGGTCACTGGTGTAGGGTGGGAGAGGTCTCTGGGTGGTAGAGAAGGGTGAGAGAGGTCACTGGTAGAGGGTGAGAGAGGTCTCTGGGTAGTAGTGAAAGGTGAGAGAGGTCACTGTTAGAGGGTGGGAGAGGTCTCTGGGTGGTAGAGAAGGGTGAGAGAGGTCACTGGTAGAGGGTGAGAGAGGTCTCTGAGTGGTAGTGAAGGGTGAGTGAGGTCACTGGTGTAGGGTGAGAGAGGTCTCTGGGTAGTAGTGAAAGGTGAGAGAGGTCACTGTTAGAGGGTGGGAGAGGTCTCTGAGTGGTAGAGAAGGGTGAGAGAGGTCACTGGTAGAGGGTGAGAGAGGTCTCTGGGTAGTAGTGAAAGGTGAGAGAGGTCACTGTTAGAGGGTGGGAGAGGTCTCTGGGTGGTAGAGAAGGGTGAGAGAGGTCACTGGTAGAGGGTGAGAGAGGTCTCTGGGTAGTAGTGAAAGGTGAGAGAGGTCACTGTTAGAGGGTGGGAGAGGTCTCTGGGTGGTAGAGAAGGGTGAGAGAGGTCACTGGTAGAGGGTGAGAGAGGTCTCTGAGTGGTAGTGAAGGGTGAGTGAGGTCACTGGTGTAGGGTGAGAGAGGTCTCTGGGTAGTAGTGAAAGGTGAGAGAGGTCACTGTTAGAGGGTGGGAGAGGTCTCTGGGTGGTAGAGAAGGGTGAGAGAGGTCACTGGTAGAGGGTGAGAGAGGTCTCTGGGTAGTAGTGAAAGGTGAGAGAGGTCACTGTTAGAGGGTGGGAGAGGTCTCTGGGTGGTAGAGAAGGGTGAGAGAGGTCACTGGTAGAGGGTGGGAGAGGTCTCTGGGAGGTAGTGAAGGGTGAGAGAGGTCACTGGTGTAGGGTGGGAGAGGTCTCTGGGTGGTAGAGAAGGGTGAGAGAGGTCACTGGTAGAGGGTGAGAGAGGTCTCTGGGTAGTAGTGAAAGGTGAGAGAGGTCACTGTTAGAGGGTGGGAGAGGTCTCTGGGTGGTAGAGAAGGGTGAGAGAGGTCACTGGTAGAGGGTGAGAGAGGTCTCTGAGTGGTAGTGAAGGGTGAGTGAGGTCACTGGTGTAGGGTGAGAGAGGTCTCTGGGTAGTAGTGAAAGGTGAGAGAGGTCACTGTTAGAGGGTGGGAGAGGTCTCTGAGTGGTAGAGAAGGGTGAGAGAGGTCACTGGTAGAGGGTGAGAGAGGTCTCTGGGTAGTAGTGAAAGGTGAGAGAGGTCACTGTTAGAGGGTGGGAGAGGTCTCTGGGTGGTAGAGAAGGGTGAGAGAGGTCACTGGTAGAGGGTGAGAGAGGTCTCTGAGTGGTAGTGAAGGGTGAGTGAGGTCACTGGTGTAGGGTGAGAGAGGTCTCTGGGTAGTAGTGAAAGGTGAGAGAGGTCACTGTTAGAGGGTGGGAGAGGTCTCTGGGTGGTAGAGAAGGGTGAGAGAGGTCACTGGTAGAGGGTGAGAGAGGTCTCTGGGTAGTAGTGAAAGGTGAGAGAGGTCACTGTTAGAGGGTGGGAGAGGTCTCTGGGTGGTAGAGAAGGGTGAGAGAGGTCACTGGTAGAGGGTGGGAGAGGTCTCTGGGAGGTAGTGAAGGGTGAGAGAGGTCACTGGTGTAGGGTGGGAGAGGTCTCTGGGTGGTAGAGAAGGGTGAGAGAGGTCACTGGTAGAGGGTGAGAGAGGTCTCTGGGTAGTAGTGAAAGGTGAGAGAGGTCACTGTTAGAGGGTGGGAGAGGTCTCTGGGTGGTAGAGAAGGGTGAGAGAGGTCACTGGTAGAGGGTGAGAGAGGTCTCTGAGTGGTAGTGAAGGGTGAGTGAGGTCACTGGTGTAGGGTGAGAGAGGTCTCTGGGTAGTAGTGAAAGGTGAGAGAGGTCACTGTTAGAGGGTGGGAGAGGTCTCTGGGTGGTAGAGAAGGGTGAGAGAGGTCACTGGTAGAGGGTGAGAGAGGTCTCTGGGTAGTAGTGAAAGGTGAGAGAGGTCACTGTTAGAGGGTGGGAGAGGTCTCTGGGTGGTAGAGAAGGGTGAGAGAGGTCACTGGTAGAGGGTGAGAGAGGTCTCTGGGTAGTAGTGAAAGGTGAGAGAGGTCACTGTTAGAGGGTGGGAGAGGTCTCTGGGTGGTAGAGAAGGGTGAGAGAGGTCACTGGTAGAGGGTGAGAGAGGTCTCTGAGTGGTAGTGAAGGGTGAGTGAGGTCACTGGTGTAGGGTGAGAGAGGTCTCTGGGTAGTAGTGAAAGGTGAGAGAGGTCACTGTTAGAGGGTGGGAGAGGTCTCTGGGTGGTAGAGAAGGGTGAGAGAGGTCACTGGTAGAGGGTGAGAGAGGTCTCTGGGTAGTAGTGAAAGGTGAGAGAGGTCACTGTTAGAGGGTGGGAGAGGTCTCTGGGTGGTAGAGAAGGGTGAGAGAGGTCACTGGTAGAGGGTGAGAGAGGTCTCTGAGTGGTAGTGAAGGGTGAGAGAGGTCACTGGTGTAGGGTGAGAGAGGTCTCTGGGTAGTAGTGAAAGGTGAGAGAGGTCACTGTTAGAGGGTGGGAGAGGTCTCTGGGTGGTAGAGAAGGGTGAGAGAGGTCACTGGTAGAGGGTGAGAGAGGTCTCTGGGTAGTAGTGAAAGGTGAGAGAGGTCACTGTTAGATGGTGGGAGAGGTCTCTGGGTGGTAGAGAAGGGTGAGAGAGGTCACTGGTAGAGGGTGGGAGAGGTCTCTGGGAGGTAGTGAAAGGTGAGAAAGGTCACTGTTAGAGGGTGGGAGAGGTCTCTGGGTGGTAGAGAAGGGTGAGAGAGGTCACTGGTAGAGGGTGAGAGAGGTCTCTGGGTAGTAGTGAAAGGTGAGAGAGGTCACTGTTAGAGGGTGGGAGAGGTCTGTGGGTGGTAGAGAAGGGTGAGAGAGGTCACTGGTAGAGGGTGAGAGAGGTCTCTGGGTAGTAGTGAAAGGTGAGAGAGGTCACTGTTAGAGGGTGGGAGAGGTCTCTGGGTGGTAGAGAAGGGTGAGAGAGGTCACTGGTAGAGGGTGAGAGAGGTCTCTGGGTAGTAGTGAAAGGTGAGAGAGGTCACTGTTAGAGGGTGGGAGAGGTCTCTGGGTGGTAGAGAAGGGTGAGAGAGGTCACTGGTAGAGGGTGAGAGAGGTCTCTGAGTGGTAGTGAAGGGTGAGTGAGGTCACTGGTGTAGGGTGAGAGAGGTCTCTGGGTAGTAGTGAAAGGTGAGAGAGGTCACTGTTAGAGGGTGGGAGAGGTCTCTGGGTGGTAGAGAAGGGTGAGAGAGGTCACTGGTAGAGGGTGAGAGAGGTCTCTGGGTAGTAGTGAAAGGTGAGAGAGGTCACTGTTAGAGGGTGGGAGAGGTCTCTGGGTGGTAGAGAAGGGTGAGAGAGGTCACTGGTAGAGGGTGAGAGAGGTCTCTGGGTAGTAGTGAAAGGTGAGAGAGGTCACTGTTAGAGGGTGGGAGAGGTCTCTGGGTGGTAGAGAAGGGTGAGAGAGGTCACTGGTAGAGGGTGAGAGAGGTCTCTGAGTGGTAGTGAAGGGTGAGTGAGGTCACTGGTGTAGGGTGAGAGAGGTCTCTGGGTAGTAGTGAAAGGTGAGAGAGGTCACTGTTAGAGGGTGGGAGAGGTCTCTGGGTGGTAGAGAAGGGTGAGAGAGGTCACTGGTAGAGGGTGAGAGAGGTCTCTGGGTAGTAGTGAAAGGTGAGAGAGGTCACTGTTAGAGGGTGGGAGAGGTCTCTGGGTGGTAGAGAAGGGTGAGAGAGGTCACTGGTAGAGGGTGGGAGAGGTCTCTGGGAGGTAGTGAAGGGTGAGAGAGGTCACTGGTGTAGGGTGGGAGAGGTCTCTGGGTGGTAGAGAAGGGTGAGAGAGGTCACTGGTAGAGGGTGAGAGAGGTCTCTGGGTAGTAGTGAAAGGTGAGAGAGGTCACTGTTAGAGGGTGGGAGAGGTCTCTGGGTGGTAGAGAAGGGTGAGAGAGGTCACTGGTAGAGGGTGAGAGAGGTCTCTGAGTGGTAGTGAAGGGTGAGTGAGGTCACTGGTGTAGGGTGAGAGAGGTCTCTGGGTAGTAGTGAAAGGTGAGAGAGGTCACTGTTAGAGGGTGGGAGAGGTCTCTGAGTGGTAGAGAAGGGTGAGAGAGGTCACTGGTAGAGGGTGAGAGAGGTCTCTGGGTAGTAGTGAAAGGTGAGAGAGGTCACTGTTAGAGGGTGGGAGAGGTCTCTGGGTGGTAGAGAAGGGTGAGAGAGGTCACTGGTAGAGGGTGAGAGAGGTCTCTGGGTAGTAGTGAAAGGTGAGAGAGGTCACTGTTAGAGGGTGGGAGAGGTCTCTGGGTGGTAGAGAAGGGTGAGAGAGGTCACTGGTAGAGGGTGAGAGAGGTCTCTGAGTGGTAGTGAAGGGTGAGTGAGGTCACTGGTGTAGGGTGAGAGAGGTCTCTGGGTAGTAGTGAAAGGTGAGAGAGGTCACTGTTAGAGGGTGGGAGAGGTCTCTGGGTGGTAGAGAAGGGTGAGAGAGGTCACTGGTAGAGGGTGAGAGAGGTCTCTGGGTAGTAGTGAAAGGTGAGAGAGGTCACTGTTAGAGGGTGGGAGAGGTCTCTGGGTGGTAGAGAAGGGTGAGAGAGGTCACTGGTAGAGGGTGGGAGAGGTCTCTGGGAGGTAGTGAAGGGTGAGAGAGGTCACTGGTGTAGGGTGGGAGAGGTCTCTGGGTGGTAGAGAAGGGTGAGAGAGGTCACTGGTAGAGGGTGGGAGAGGTCTCTGGGAGGTAGTGAAGGGTGAGAGAGGTCACTGGTGTAGGGTGGGAGAGGTCTCTGGGTGCTGCTGTCAGGGAAACAGGCACAGGATCTTACCTGCTCTGCTACCACACAGCTTGTCAGCACTTGGGCATCTCTAGAGGCCCTGTTGACCATCTTTACATAAGTTGTCCCGGCCAGAAGGGTCAGCGCTTCTGGCTAGAGGCGGAGCTTAATCGGAAGGTGGCGGAGCCTCTTGCTGCCATATCTTGCTCCGCCCCTTTGTGATGTTGCCCGTAGCTCCGCACCTCTTGTCGCGCGTGGCTCCGCCCCTTCCACTGGCTTGTGTCATTCGACTGGACTGTCCACCAACAGCCCCCCCCCCCACCTCCAGGAACATAATGCACGTGGCAGCAAATGTAAGGAGAGATGCAACCGCCTCAGTCATGTCAGTCAGTGCAGGGAAGAAAGTGGAACTAGGTATTCAAAATCAGTTGTGAGCAATAGTGGTTCATTAGCATTAGAGTGTAACAGCAACATACTAATAATTAGCCGTAGAAACAATATCCGCTGCAGTAGAAATGACAGGAGCTCTAATGTGTGAGCGGAGTTTGCAGTTGTGTGGAGGTGGCCGAGATACAGTAATCAATGCAGTCAAATATATGTGAGAGCAGTTTTGGCACGTGAATGGGATGTTGCGCGTCGCCCGCACATCACCCGCACTGCAGGAAGTGCATGATACCGGTTGCCGTGGTAACTTGTAAACATCTACAGACGGACTAGCGGTGGTACGAGAAGAAGAGGAGGACGTGCCTCCGGAGTGTCCCACCCACACCACACATACATTCCTGTAAGCGGACCAGACAAGACCCGCCTACATGATGCTACAGGCATCTCACGGAGGAAAGATGGAGCACAGTGCGCATGTCAGCCAGCTTCTTCTACCGAGCGCCACCTTGTGGCCGTCATTGATGTGATCACCAGCCTATGAAAACTTGTTTTAGGTAGGCACACTGTCAGTAGTGGATTATGAGTGTTTCTTCACGTTATGCAGCATACTGTACCCCTTTATTAACAATGTCTAGTCCATCTTCTCATGGGGGATTGGCAAGGTTTCCTTTGATTTTAAAAACGTTGTTTTAACGCAGTTACTCCATGATCAGAATCAGAAACTTTATTTCGCCAAGCACGACTGGGTCGTGCCCGGAATTGGGCTTGGCACGTACAGGGTACTGATACACGATATACAGTGTTTACAGATACAGGACAGGACAAGCAGTAGGAACAGAACATTATACAGAACATTATATAACATTTATGCAGAGGGAGACAATTTGGCATAAATTACAATACAAAAAAACAACCGAAAAATTACGCTTGAGCTGGAGCGCTGTCTATGTGCAGAGTGCTTCAGTGCATCATGGTATTGTGGGGTTGGGATGGGCATACCCATGGAGAGAGTTCAGGAGGTTGACAGCCGAGGGAAAGAAGCTGTTCTTATGTCTTGAGGTCCTGGTGTAGATGGATCGGAACCGAAGCTTTCGGCTCGAGGGGAGCTGATTAAAGAAGCGGTAGCCTGGGTGTGAGGGGTTGTTGGCGATCTTTAATGCTCTGGTGTTCAGCCTGGAGTGGTAGAGGAGGTCCAGAGTGGGAAGGGATCTACCGATGATCCTCTCCGCAGATTTGATGACCCTCTGCAGTTTGAGCTTGTCGCTGGCGGAGGAGCTGGCGTACCAGACCAGGATGGACGAGCATAGGACGGATTCGATCGTGGCTGAGTAGAAATTTGTCAGGAGTTTTTGGACCATACCGAACTTTTTCAGTTGATTCATCCCACTGCCAAAATAGTGTGCAAGTGAATAGGGAGGCTGGCATCTTAATTAAGAGGACCTGAAATATCAAAAGAAAAAAAAAGTTTCACTTACCTGGGGCTGCTGCCAGCTGCCCTGCGCCCGCACCATTACCAAACGATCCCCCGGTCCCCCGCTGCGGCTCCGTTTTGTTTTTGCCGCTTACAAGTCGACATCCGTGGCACCTGCGTGGCCCTGGCTGCGCATGTCCTTGTTTGCAATCCCGTCGCCGGGAGCCTCCTGCACAGGTGCAGTACAGATTTTCTTGTACTGTGCCTGGCAAAAGCCCCAGGTAAGTTAAAATGTATTTT
The DNA here is from genome assembly GCF_040937935.1 of Hyperolius riggenbachi. Classification (NCBI taxonomy): domain Eukaryota; kingdom Metazoa; phylum Chordata; class Amphibia; order Anura; family Hyperoliidae; genus Hyperolius; species Hyperolius riggenbachi. The sequence continues at coordinate 328,409,270 of NC_090646.1, read as the reverse complement.
TATTTTTTTAGTACTTCAGGTTTCCTTTAATATTTTGGCAGTTAGACTTAAGGTACATATACACGTCTGATTTTCCAAACGACCATCAGCGGTACGTTTGTGTTTTAAAAATAAAACAAACACTCCCATTGATTTGCATAAAAATAGCTGCAAAATTGCCACAAATTTCCAAAAATCGTAATGGCGGCAATTTTACCGTGATTTTAATGCAAGTCAATAAATGCAGTTTTTAAAAGAAACAGCGCTGATGGTCAGCAAAACGCTCTGCAGTGTGTCTCAGGCCTGTAACTGTGGAATGTTTTCACTAAAGTGGTCCTTCAAGACTATTGATTGACTATGACAAGTTTAAGTACCCCCTGAGGCCTACTAAAATACCCCCTGTGGTACATGTAGAGAACTTAGGCATTAGAGGGATTTCTACATGTAAAATAGCTGCAAATTAGAGGTGGTCAGTGAGGTACAAATAATTCAGGGAAATAATACAGGTCAACTTGGCCGAGTGGCGGCCAACTTGTTTTAAAGAGACACTGAAGCGGAAAAAAAATTATGATATAGTGAATTGGTTGTGTACTATGAATAATTACTAGAAGATTAGCAGCAAAGAAAATATTCTCATATTTTTATTTTCAGGTATATAGTGTTTTTTCTAACATTGCATCATTCTATAATATGTGCAGATTACACAACAATCAGCATTCAAAATGATTCTTTCAGAGCAGACTGTGAACTAATGACCTCTCCTCTGGCAGAGAAAAAGTAAATATTTCAGGAACAGTTGAGATAATAAAAGTCAGAAAACAGCCCTCTCCACGACTTTCAAAGTCGTAGAGCTTAATGGCTTTTTTGCATAGAGATAACAACTGGAGTTTCTTAACGCTTCCTGTACTGGAAACAATTAGACTGATGTATCTGATCTTAATGTTTTTTTTCTTAGCTGTACTACACATACAAATCATAATATCATAATTTTTTTTCCGCTTCAGTGTCTCTTTAAGACGTGACTACCCCACCCATTGCATGATTATGACTTACAAACCAAACCGTCATCCCTCACCTCCCTCCAGCATAGTAACAGAACGCGTTGTCAGCTACACAGCTGATACATGTCTGTACAGGCCGGCCCAGCAATGTTGTTCAAGGGTATCGAGGTCTCAATCCCTGATGGGCGACATCAGTTTTTAGGTGTATATGCACCTTTAGGGCTTATTCACAGTGCGACGTTGCGGAGCTGCATTATAAAATCTTATAACACAGATCACTGCAGTGCGGGGCATTCACAGTGCAACTTTAGCGTCGCATTGAATTGTTTAGCGTTATGGTAACACACTGTTGCAGTGCGTTACCTCTAAACGCACTCATTACCAGGTACAGGAAAGCATACTTTTTATTGCCTGTATGCTTCACTGTACCTACTGTATGCAATGGTAACGCACCACCTTTTTTTTTGCGTTGCGTTGTTATGCTGCGTTGTGACTTTAAGGTCGCATTACAAGACAACCTCCCACTGTGAATGTAGCCTCAGTCATATAAAGAATTAGCTATTTATTAAACACTATTAGACTCTACTGGATTCCTTTATATTTAAATGCACCTAGCACCTTGCGATTGTGTAGTGGCTGCAGTTACCTATTTTGAAGAACTTTACTGGGGTGAATCCACTGCTGACATGTGTCGCGGCAATGATGTTGCTGTCAAAGATCCCTTGACACATGTTGGGCCGCTTAGTGGATTCACCCATGTACCTGCGGGCACTCTTCCATTTGCTAGCCACATCCTGCATACTCTGGGGCTAAGCATCTTGCTCTTTGCTATTGCTGTGGCACATTGCACCATACACTTGGTTGGCACTTGTTTTCATACGCTGTTCCATCTCAGGGACAGTTGCTTCATGTTTAGATTTTTTGTTCACGGTTTATCTCACCTTATTGAATTATAGTAATATGCTTTTGATGCACTAGTTTTGACATTAAACAGACTACTGGTTCATATTTAGAGAAGCACTCTACCTATCAAACACTACCACTGTATTTTCATATTTTATATTTCTTTCACTGCAAATACTCTTAAACCCGGGTGACATAGTCAGAACAGGATCCTATCAGGAATTAGGTATATTTATCATGAATGCTACATACGACTGAATTGTGTCTTTGCTCAGTGTTTTTATATTGTTGTATATTAATAATCTTTGGATATGAAATGAAGTTTTTTGATTATTCATTACACTCAGTGGTGCAATTTTTTTTTTTTACCTCTTTGGGGTATTGCTCATATACTCACATTTAATGTACAGTATTGTATACATTTTTATTTATACTCATGGAGTGTATTGTCATTAGTTCATAACCAACAGCTAATTATACATCTATTTTGCAGCTCAATGATTTTTGCCACATGGATTGTGGTGCTATGTATCTTTCTCTGGAAGGTTTTATAATACCCCTACCCCTGATATGTGAACAATATTCATTATTATTACCACTACATGGATTAAGTACTTCTGCTTAATTGTTTTTACTTTACGTGTGCGCTGTTGATTATGGACTTAACGTGCACCTGAGATGATGGGGGAGGGGGGAATATACTGTACATACATGGGTCTTCTTCCAGCCCCCTCCAGGCCGATTGCTCCCACCCCATCCTCCTCTGCCTCCTGGATCTTATGAAATTGGCCCAGGAAAGTCCTCCAGTCTGCTTCGCACTGTACATTCGTGGCCTGGCCCTGCGCACCCCTGTCGCGCTCCCAGCTGACGGGAGTGTTCTGCATCTGCACAGTACTACTGCACCACGGGGGAGCATGCTCAGCCGGACTGCGCCTGTGCCGACTGGCTCTGACTGGAGGATTTTATCGGGCCAAATTTCAGAAGATCCAGGAGGTGGAGGGTGATGCCGAGGGAGCAATTGGCTTGGTGGGGGGGCTGGAGGAAACGCCATGTATATATTTCAGCCCCCCCATCTCAGGTACACTTTAATGAAAATTGTACAATGCTGAAAACTTAATCCCTTTAGTTTTTTCTTTTTGGTAATACTGTATCGCTATATAAATCATCGTTAATAACGATGAATAATAATGAGGGAAACACCATTACCTATATTATTTAGTGACATGGGGCCTTATGCACTAACTCGCGGTAATATTGCCATGCACAGATAGCGCACAGCAATATCACCGCTACTACCAGCAGCGTGCAACATGCATTACTAACCCTAGCGCTAGTTAGTAACATTGGTTACTAAAGCAAAGTTAGCACTACTTGAGTACTGCGGGTCACACTAATAGCGTAACTTGTGGTACATGCTTCTAGTAGGAATGGTAATATTGTAGAGCGTTGTCTGTGCATGCCAATATTACTGCAAGTTAGTGCATCAGGCCCATACTGTTTAATGTTATGTGAGGTTGGTTACGTGGCTCCCTTAAATAACATTAAACAGCTATTGGGGGTCATGACGCTACCTAATTATTATATAGAAAACATTGCTGCCTACTTATGGTGATTGGAGGAAGTACTGGCTGTTATTTGGAGGACACAACTGCCTGTGACTTGGTGGACATGGCTGGCTGTCATCTGGAGTGCATGTTGCTTGTTATTTGGGGGACATGCTGCCTAAGGACCTGTTTATTACATTGTAACTCAACACCAAGTCTATTCCCAGTGCAACTGATGAATTTACATAACTGGTGACAAAGCTATAGTGCATCTGGGCAGATTAATTACTAATCATACATCATTAAGCTTTGTGCCGTATAACTCCAAATACTTTATTCAACTCTAAGCCTCATACCTCAATATTCCTCAGTTTTCCCTTGACCTTATGTTTTATGGTCAGTAGCCAGAGGCCCCATCACCACAGTAATACATATCAATATCATTCAAAGGGAAAAACATATTTAATTTTGCTCCACTGCTGGCCTTTGTGCCCTTCCTTCATACAGAAATGAAAGGTGCCCCCCCATACACACACACTCCTCTAGATAGCAGTATTAGGTGGTCTTTCATTGCCTCCCACCCCTACTCCCAACAATGAATAGTAAACACGGCACAGTGTAATATCTCACCTGTCCTATTCTACACTCCCACTTCTTCCTCCCTCAGGGCACTCCAGGCTCCTGTATCTCCTCACTGGCATATCTTTTCCACAGCATGGTATCATGCTGGCAGGTCATGGTGGACAGAGATGACACATTGAGGAACCATGTAGATTAGGGGACGCACTAGGGAAGTAAGAAAGAAGGGCTCAAGCCCACTTGCAACCTTTTCTAAGCGCTAGTGATTTGAAAAAGCTCTTGCTATGTAGGATTTGTATAAAATCACATCCCTCTAGTGGGATCACACCCTTAGCATTACATTAGCAAGAGCATTTTAAATCACAGACGCTCAGAAAAAGCTTAGAAAAGTGCTGCTAGTGGGTTCCAGGCCGAAGAGTGTGCCGGGCAGACAGGTGAAATATTACACTATGTTGTGTTTACTCTGAATTAACTCCCTGGTGTTACCCTTCTAATGGTGACACCCAGTGTGTTCTGCACCACCATAACCACTGACAGAGGAGAGACTTGGGGGGGGGGGGGGGGGGGGCTACAGGCTCTAGGGCCTGCACAATTGCCCAGTTTGCACTTATGTAAGTACCGGTCCTGATAAATGGGGGAACAAATTGTAATGTATATATTTACATTTGAATGCCAGTGATTTTCAATATTGTTGGAGGACATGTTCTTGCTTCTGATCCCACTGACCACTATGGTAAGGCATGGTGGAGTACTGAAAAAGGGCAATACAATACTAGGGGCACTAGAACATTAGCATACTAATGTTATATCATGTGGTGCTACCCACGTCCGTCTTACTCCCTCAAACATAATTCTGACTATACCCTCGATCTTATCCTTCCTGTATTTCCTGCTACATCATTCTTCATGCTTTTCTGTACCTCATATCTCATTACACCACATTATTACATTGTGTTATGCATTTCATTATGCCTCAATACTCTCCTCACCTTAGTATGCCTTAGTTGATGTCTCACATGCCTCATTATAAGGCCTCTTAGTTGCTTTTATACTCTGTATATCTCATACCTCTCTGTGCCTTATGTCTCATAACACATCAATTTTCTTTAGTGCTCATGAGGGACATTCGTAGAAGATAGCTGGATTATTAGTCTCCTCCAGTGGTGTAACCTCGCTATCCACTTTAAAACTCAATCCCCTTATGTCTCTGTCTCAACTCCCTCCCCCCCCCACACACCTTAAAGTACACCGAACTAAATAACTAAATACTGGTATGTCAGTTGCAATATAGGGTTGTAATTCTTACAGGAACCTGTGTAGTCCAATGCATTGTCATGCTTTGCCCAGTTTGGCCAGGGTCCCTCCCCTCCATTCATGACCCCAACTGAAGCGAGTGTGCTCCCTGAATGTGTGTGCTCATGCTCTGATGTGTATAGCAGCCACTGCCAGGAGTGGCACTTCTGAAGTGCACATAGCCAGGAAACTCATAACTGTGGCTGCTATACACAGCCAGGTGGGAGCGCAGAGTGAGACAGAGACGCTCTTCAGCTTTTGTTAGAAGACTGCCTTTAGTCAGAGGCATGAGCAGGGGCCAGAGTGAAGCAATGGAGAGGAGCCTGACCAAACAGGAACCCATATTGTATCAGGAACCGATAATGCATAAACTGACATATTTGTGTAGTTGGGGGGGCTGTCAGTCCACGTGCCCTTCAGGTGCCTCCTGACCACCTGCAAGCAAGTATAAATATATTATAATAAATATATATTAATGGGTCGATGGACCTGTCCACCCTGATGTTGTATGTCCGGCTGCCCCCCTTGGGATTGTGGGAGCGGCAAGGCCTATACTTACGCCACTGGTCTCCTCTCAACAGCAATCAGCCTCGTAGCATCTCCTCCTCGATAACAAGCTCCCCTGCCGCTCTCCGCCTCTGTAAGCTTCCTCCAATAGGAAGCCAAGCTGCGACCCAGGAGTATTTCCTGGGTCGTGGCTTGGCTTCCTATTGGAGGAAGCTAACAGAGGTGGATAGAGGCGGTGGGAGCATATAATCGAGGGAAAGATGCTACGAGGCTAACTGTCAAGCCTCACATAAACAAAGCAGGCTAGCGACAAGCAGATTGTCGCTAGCCTAGCGATCTTTTAAGGGGGGGACAGCAGAGTACAGGAGGGACTGGCAACGGTGATTCAATGACCAGAGGCATGTCACTGTGCACATGACATGCCTCTGGGTCCTATTAGGATTTCAGTATGCCTATATGATATATTTAACTGACATTTTTTATCATAACAACTAACAATTTATACAGGAAAATCATGATGATTAACAAGGTTACCCAAACTGTAGCTATATGCCCCAGGATACCAAATAAAAGCAGCCATGTATCCTAGATATCAGAATTAAGGAGCTTGGTTTTCCCAGATGTCAAAATGAAGTAAAGCAGAAAACAGCTGATTTTTACCAAACATTTTGGGAAATATCAATTCACAAAGGCCGTTACTGAATGAAAAACTGCCAATCATTACCGATTATTGAGGTAAATTGCCAACTTGTGCAGTAAAGACCTCATTAATGTCAATTCACACAGAAAAATCACATGTGGTAAAATAAGTGAGATGTTCAGTATTGTCCAGTGTGGAGATGTCAGTAACTAACAAACAGCCATTCGGTAAGGTTGCTGAAGGGAGGAAACAGAGGAGCTAAAGGTGAAAGCTAATTAAACTATTTTGGAAAATAATAAAGAAAGTTAATAATAAAAACATATTTCACAATATTATTACATAGTACAGGAAGTCCCTGGCTGACGAATGAGATAGAGACAGTAGGCTCGTTCTTAACCTGAATCTGTACTTAAGTTGGAACACTGTTCCACCTCTGTTCCCACCCTTGGTCTCTAGCGCCCCCCTCAATGCCACCAGCTTCCAGCTGCACTATACTCTGGACAGGGGCATAAGGTGGCACAAGGGCAGCCCCAGATGTGATGTGCGGACGTTTATGAGTCAGGGACGTCCTGTAATGAAACATTTTGAGCTGAAACAAATCCTTTATGATTAGTTTCAGCTCAAAATAGTTATCTTAATGCACCTTAGACTTGCATGTTACTTGTCAGTACAGTATAATGAAAAAAATGCTATCTCTATAACATCTTTCATCCATTTTACCTGCACTGCAATAATAAATCAAATAATGAATAAAATACAGCACGAGGTAAAAATTCTTTGTGAATTTTCATGAAGTTTTTTGGTAGCTTACCAAACTATTGCTGCATATGTGAAAATCTTAGAGACTTTGGCGAAAAAAGTCTAAAGCACAGAATGCTGTATTTTGCTGAGCCTTTATTTTTTTTACTGAACATGTCTTATTATTTAGCATTTATATAGCACCAACATCTTCCGCAGCACTGTACAGAGTATATATTGTCTCGTCACTTAACTATACCTCAGAGGGGGCTCACAATCTAATCTCTACCTTAGTCATATGTCACTATATGTATCATGTAGTATATACATCATAGTCTAGGGCCAATTTAGGGGGGAGCCAATTAACTTATCTGTATGTTTTTGGGGTGTGGGAAGAAACTGGAGTGCTCGGGAGAAACCCACGCAGACACGGGGAAGACATACAAACTCTGTGCAGATAGTGCCCTGGCTGGGATTAGAACCATGGACCCAGTGCTGCAGTGCTAAAGGTGTCTGCCATGTCTTCCTCTCCTAATAGCCTTTAATATAATTAGTCTCTGACCTCAGCTTCTTTCATGTTGCCACGGTTCTCCTAGTTTTGCATTTTTAGGTTGCGCATTATTGAGATGGTGGTGGTCTAAATTTGATACAGAAACCCATTTTATCAGAAATGTTTTATACATCGGGTGAGATTTAGCTAGGTTGTGTTGTAAATGCTGCTAGTGCAATGTAGTAAAAAAAAAAAAACATTTTAGGGGAAAAAAATACTAATATATGAGAGGAGGCCATTAGTGATGACCCCACATTTGATCTTGGATCCAAAGATCCAAGGATCCAACTTTAAAGGTAGCCATACACTGGTCGATTTGATATCAGATTCAACCAACAGATAGATCCCTCTCTGATCGAATCTGATCATAGAGGGATCGTATGGCTACCTTTACTGCAAACAGATTGTGAACCGATTTCAGCCTGAAACCGATCACAATCTGTGGTGGTGGTGGTGCTGCCGCCGCTCCCCCCCCCCCGCATATATTACCTTCTCTGCCGGCGCGACTGCCCCCGGTCACCGCTGCTCTGTCTCCGCTCTGGTCTCTGGCCCCGGCATGCTTCACTTCTTCCTGCCCGGCAGGAAGTTTAAACAGTAGAGCGCCCTCTACTGTTTAAACTTCCTGCTGGGCAGGAAGAAGTGAAGACCCGGAAACCAGCGCGGAGACGGAGCAGCGGTGACCGGGGTGAGTCGTGCCGGCGGAGCAGGTAATGTATTGCCGCTCTATTGCGTCGGTCGTCGGGCACTGGAACGCCGCTAGCGACGCGCTCCCTACCCGCGGCCGATCGACAGTAATTTTCCGCACGGAGCAATCGACGGGATCGGACGAAATAGATCGAAATTCGGCGTGTAGCGGGAACGATGTGACAGCAGATGCGATCCCAGTGATCGAATCTGCTGTCGATCTGACGGGAATCGGCCTAGTGTATGGCCAGCTTTAGTCCACAATGGACAAATAAATTGAATACAGCAGTGCGCATCAGTTATCCATTGTGTTATAGCTGAAAGTAGCTCAGTCAGTGTAAACCTGCCTTACATCTACAGTATGTGTTTTTAGCTGAAAGCTTTTTCACAAAGCATTTCTGCATGCTTTTTTTCTGCATTGTGGCCCCATACCTACATACATGCACTGCAATTAAAAGTGAGAGTGCACAACAACTGATCAATTCCAGTGTATGTGTTTTTATCTGCTGTTGGGGTTAAAGGGGCACTATGGTGGAAAATTGTAAAATTTTAAATATGTGCAAACATACACAAATAAGAAGTACATTTTTTCCAGAGTAAAATGAGCCATACATTACGTTTCTCCTATGTTGCTGTCACTTACAGTAGGTAGTAGAAATCTGACAGAAGCGACAGGTTTTGGACTAGTCCATCTCTTCATAGGGGATTCTCAGCAAGGCTTTTATTCTTTATAAAGATATTCCCTAAAAAGGATTTAAACTATGATGCTGGCCAGCTTCCCTGCTTGCTACAAAGTTTTTTTTGCAGTTGGACAGAGCAACTGCCATTTACTAAGTGCTTTTGAAAATAAATAAATCCCTTAGAATCCCCCCATGAAGAGATGGACTAGTCCAAAACCCGTCGCTTCTGTCAGATTTCTACTACCTACTGTAAGTGACAGCAACATAGGAGAAAAGTAATTTATGGCTCATTTTACTCTGGAAAAAAACGTACATCTTATTTGTCTATGTTTGCACATATATTACATTTTGCAGTTTTTCGCCATAGTGCCCATTCAAAGTGAACCTGAGACGAAGAGGGAAATCATACATACCTGGGGATTCCTCCAGGCTTATCACTCCCTCACCGTCATCCTCTGCCTCCTGGTTCTTCTACAGTTAGCCCCCAAAAATTCTCCAGTCCGTTGAGAACTGGACATACATGGGTCTCCCTCCAGCCCCCTCCAGGCTTATCGCTTCCTTGCTGTCCTCCTCCTGGATCTTCTGCAATTGCTCTGGAAAGTCCAACTGTCTGGGGCCAACCGCTCATGCACAGCCCAGTTGCTATGGGGAGCTCACACAGCCGGGCTGTGCATTAGCAGTTGGCCCTGGACCAGAGGACTTTCGGGGCCGATTGCAGAAGATACAGTAGGCAGAGGATGACGGCAAGGGAGTGATAAGCCTGGAGGGGGCTGGAGAAAGCGCCAGGTATGTATAATTTTTTTTCCCTCCCTTCGTCTCAGGTTTACTTTAAGCTTTAACTCCCATATCTGTTTAGCACCTGCAGAATTCAGATTCAGCCTCCACAAACCCCAGGGCCAGTGCTTCCAAAGGGGCAAATTGGGCAATTGTTGAAGGGCCCTGGACTGGCTGCTGCACCCTTTTCCCATGTCTTCCAGGGGCCTCTGCAGAGTTATCGGCAGTGAACTGAACTCGTCTGTCTGGCAGGCGCTCCCCGTCAGTCTATGTGCTACCATCATAATACCCACTGTGAAGATGAAGATGGGATTGCACGGACTGACGGAGACGCACTGGCTGGACAGGTGAGTTCACTCTGCAGCTGAGAACTCAACAGGGGCCCCAGGAACCATTAAAAAGTTGGGGGGAGATCTTGGCGGGATTTCCGGCAGCCATCTCGGGGGGGGGGGGGGGGGGCATTTATGAGAGACAATGGGGCCCCTAATGCAGATTTGTGAGAAGGGGGTATTGTAGCTGGAAGCAACTCTGCACAATCCAGTTCTTGATGAGTGATGAAATTGTTATGGCAAATAAAATGCTAATCTTTCCTAAAATAGAAGAGCATCTAGGAAATCTTTCAGCAAGCATTTTGCATGATTGGCGTTGGAACATATTTAAAGCCTTAGTTCAGCATTAGTTTTCCTTCCATTTTTTTTAAAGCGTAATAAACCTACAATTGCTAACATGTTTTTGTATATCCCCTCAATGGTGATGGACATAACCTCCAGGACTCCCGCTCCTTCCCCCACTACAAAGCCAATGTTCCTTAAAGGCTCCTAAGAAATGAGGCACAGAGGTCCCAGTGAGGTGCCTCTTACAATTCCCATGAATGTCCCTATTCTAATGTAGAATTACAAAATCATATATCCAACAATGGCCAGCATAAATGCAAATAACATGTACTGACCATTGACTGCATATATCAGTTAATCAGTACAGTCAGTTGTCTGATTATTGGGCAATATTTGGTGGCTACAGATAGCAATGGTGTTGGCTGGAAGCTGTACCTGAGACTGAGAGGAATGCACAGGCTGCCATATGTATTCCTTTATGCAAAATACTATTTTCCTGGCTGTCATGCTAACCTTTTTGCTGTAGTTGTTTGAGTCACAAATCTGCAACAAGCATGCAGCCAGAGGAGTCAGATCAGAGTCAAATCATCTGGATCTGCATGCTCCTTCTGGGCAAGTGACTTGTAGTATTAGAGGCAGAGCATCGGCACAGAAGTCAGGTACCTGGCATGCTTTAATAGAGAGTGAAGATGGCAGGCTCTGTATTACTTTCACTTCAGGTTTACCTTAAAGGACATACAAGGCAAGGCATTAAAACTATCTTTACTTACCTGGGGTTTCTTCCGGCCCCTTCAAGTCACTCTGTCTCTCGCTGCAGCTTTGGTCTGAGGCCAACCTTGGGGGTGAAATCAAATATTTACCTGAGGTGAGGAGAGTCTCCTGATCCTCCAGAGGCTTCCTGCACTGTCTTCTGAACCTCCGCTACTGCCCGGGACCCTCCAGAACATCTGGGCTGTGCTCCTCTTCTGGAACATGCAATGTTCCTTTCCAACAAGCCCTTGTTGGAATACTTGGGAGGGGCAGCGTGGGAAGCCTAATCGTTATTTAGGATCATACTGCTCAATTAATTCTGTTATTTGAGGTCATGCTGCTTCCTAGTTATTATTTGCAGTCATGTTGCTGTCTCATTGGTATTTGGGGTCTAGCTGCTGCCAAATAGTTATTTGAGGTCATGTTGCTGCCTAAAGATTATTATTATTGATTTTTAATGCACCTACGTATTCCATGACGTTGTACAAAGTATGAAACAAACATGGGGTACATGATAATACAGACAATGGTATACACCAATATACAAAATACAGAATTAATAAATACAGAATCGATACAAAATACAGAATTAGTAATTACAGCAACAAAAGTAACATGATGAATGAAATGTATAATGAATTCCAAGACACAAAAGAGTGAAAGAGCCCTGCTCTTGCAAGATAACAATGTAAAGGAATGGGGGATATGCTATTGAGAAGACATACGGCCTATTGAACCATGTTATTTCTAGACATAATAATTAGACATGCTGGCTAATTATGGTATTGTGGGCCATTCAGCCTCATTAATTTGATATTTAGGGATATGCTGCATTTAAATGTTATTTGGGGACATCATGCTGCCTAATTATGTCATTTGAGGCAGTGATGCTCGGATACCCCCCAATCACGGATTCGACTATTCGGCCGTGATTGAAAAAAAATCCAGGAATTCCGTGATTAATTTCCGGATTTGAAACGGACTCACGAATCCGACCCGGATTTTTTCCTTGAATGAGACAATCACGGAAATTCACGGCCGTGATCACAGAAAAGCATTTTAGCTAATAGCAAGGCCCTCATACATGCTACAATCCCCCAAATTTCATGGATTATAAAGGTGATAAGGTGCTACAACTTAAAAACTTAAACAAAAAAAATACAACAAGAACTTTTAGTTTTTGAGAAAATGGATTTTAAAGTCAAATCAACACTTTCAATGCGGCTATTAATTGGTAATAAGTGGTGTTAAACAGGGAAATACACTTTAAGCAATCACAGAGGTGAAGGTGAGTCCCAATGGCACCTGGCCGTGATGGTACCACTGGAGGAGAATGAGTGGCCGACGCCACAAAAACACCCAGAGAGGTTTTTGTAAATGTTTTTTTTTTCCTTGCAGCAATGGCAGCAGAGTTGTCCGTGGCCGCTGGCGGTGGGAAAGCAGACTTAAGTAGTGAAATAGAACATCAGCGGCAGCAGGAGGAGGACTAAGCAGTCAGTGCGGCAGCACATACCGACCATGGCACCTTACTGGTGGTACCACAGCATGATAATGCTGCCCAAAAAATTACATGCATCGGTGGCTCCCTTCCGTGGTTGGATGTCACAGCAAGCATGGGGCTGCTGCTGCTGGGAGTGCTGCTCACAGCGGAGGTCTGGGATAAAGTAATGATGATCTCCTGAATGACCACACGGCGACCCAAGGTGCTGAAAATGGGCGACACCGGTGTCGGCTGACTCGGCACAGGCTGTGCTGCTGATGGACACCTCTCTACTGCACCCCCTACAGCTGAGTGCCTTCTCCCTGGCCTTGGACAAGTCCCAGAATTGGCAGAGGTAATGGTACTCCCTTTCCTGCCACACCCACGACCCCTGCCAGACATGTTGTATACTATGCACAAAATTTCGATATGGAGAAAGTGTGCTGCTTTTTACAGTCAATACGTGTGTGTGGGCCTGGGGACAGAATGTATATAACAGGGGGCTTTTATTAATTTTTCAGAAAAGAAAAAAGAAAACAAAATACTGAATACAGTAAAATAGAACACGAAAATCAGTGGACACCGCCGTGGTCTGCCTGCACTATGCACACAGAAAACTAAACGGCTGCACACTAGTAGCAAAGTACAAGGTCACTGACTAAACTTAGTGACTGAACAACTGTGGCAGTGACTGCAACTAACTGAAGTTGATCACTGGCTGGCTGGCTTAGCTAGCTAACAAGTATACAGTATTAGAGCATTAGAATCAGTGTGAAGTTGAACCTGCCTGCACTAAGCACAGCAATCAGTACACTCTCTCACTGACAACTACACTGACTACAACTAACTTAAAGTGAACCGAGCACCTTTTTTTCACTCAGGACATTTCTATAGCACATGAAAAATGTATGCCGACTATCTGTTTCATTATTAAAATAAACTTTAATTTTACCTTGTATTTTACATTCAAACAGGGCCGGATTTACCATAAGGCACACTAGGCACGTGCCTACAGGCGCCTGATTGGCCAAGGGGCGGGTTTAAATCAAGTCCCTTTAAGATGGGAAGCCACCCAGAAAAAGCAACATGCCAGCGCCGCCCGCCTCCTCTTTGTATCACGTTTCAGCGGCCTAATGTGCGGCCGCAACTACAGTGAGGGGCGAGCGGCTAGTGACACACATACAGACTCGCTCAGTCCTTAGTGCCGGCGCCGCTCTCCCCGCCCACCGGCCGCCGTATTCATGCCTGCACGCAGCGCTGGAACTTGACAGCAGCTGCTGCGTGCATAGACAGCGGGGGGCGGCGTGATTGTCTGTCTCTGCTGCTCGCTCTGACTGATAAACCACGTGGGCGGCCCGAGGCGGGTGCATGATCCGGATTGGCGAAATTAGCCTGCCTGCACCGGTGTGATGGAAGGGGACAGAGAGGAGGACAACTCAACTCGTGCAGCACAGGTAGGAAGAAGCTCCGCCCCGCCCCGCCTCTCTTGTCCAAGCCAGCCGATCAGCATGTGTTTTGAAGTGACAGGCGGGGAGGGGGCAGAGGAACCATCCCTGTAGGTAGGACTCCCTCCCTCCCGCCCTCTGTATATACTATTTGGGTCTTAAAGCTGGACTCTGCACACGTGTGTGACAGACAGTGGTGTGTGTGCCCTGGTGGTGGTCCCCCCTGGAGTGGAGAGTAAGACCTTGCTGTGGCACTCAGGCGGTGCAGTGACAGCTGTGGAAAACGACATGTCAAGGCTGCCTGTGGTAATGACTTTTTAGCTTGCTGCCTGAATATCCGGTGGGGAGGGGGGAGTAGGATGGAGTTGTGTGTACAGTGTGTATGGTGTGTGTGTACTGTGTCTGGTTTGTGTGTGTGTGTTTGTGTATATACAGTGGGTGTGTGTGTACTGTGTACAGGGGATGTATGTGTACAGTGTGTGTACAATGTGTACTGTGTTCGTATGTACAGTGTGTGTGTGTGTGTGTGTGTGTGTGTGTGTGTGTGTGTGTGTGTGTGTGTGCGCGCACAATGTGTTCTGTGTCTGTGTGTCCCATGTGTTCTGTGTCTGTGTGCACCGTGTGTGTGTGTACCATGTGTTCTGTGTCTGTGTGTACCGTGTGTGTGTGTGTGTGTGTGTGTATACAGTGGGTGTGTGTGTACTGTGTACAGGGGATGTATGTGTACAGTGTGTGTACAATGTGTACTGTGTTCGTATGTACAGTGTGTGTGTGTGTGTGTGTGTGTGTGTTAGTGTGTGTGCGCGCGCGCACAATGTGTTCTGTGTCTGTGTGTCCCATGTGTTCTGTGTCTGTGTGTACCGTGTGTGTGTGTACCATGTGTTGTGTGTCTGTGTGTACCGTGTGTGTGTGTGTGTTTGTGTATATACAGTGGGTGTGTGTGTACTGTGTACAGGGGATGTATGTGTACAGTGTGTGTACAATGTGTACTGTGTTCGTATGTACAGTGTGTGTGTGTGTGTGTGTGTGTGTGCGCGCACAATGTGTTCTGTGTCTGTGTGTCCCATGTGTTCTGTGTCTGTGTGCACCGTGTGTGTGTGTACCATGTGTTCTGTGTCTGTGTGTACCGTGTGTGTGTGTACCATGTGTTGTGTGTCTGTGTGTGTGTGTGTGTGTGTACCATGTGTTCTGTGTCTTTGTGTATCATATGTGTATGTACACAATGTGTACTGTGTGTGTGTGTGTGTGTACCATGTGTTCTGTGTCTTTGTGTATCATGTGTGTATGTACACAATGTGTACTGTGTCTGTGTGTACCGTGTGTGTGTACCATGTGTTCTGTGTCTTTGTGTATCATGTGTGTATGTACACAATGTGTACTGTGTGTATGTAGGGCCCATTTCCACATGTGTTTCAGAATGGGACACAGCACCTGTGCAGTTGTTGTGCAATGGCTATAGGGATTAGGAAGCATGCTGCAGGAAAATGCAGCATGCGATCCAAAATCGCAATGGCATGTGATTTGGAGGGGAAACCCACTGACTGAATGGGCAGTGTTTCCTCATCCGACTCGCATGCGGGGAAACGCTGTGGATTTGGAACAGATTCGTCCCTACTGGAAACGGACCTTTAGTGTTAAAAAGACATGCTCTATGTGGTGAGGGGTGGGTTTAGAATGGTAATTGCGCAGGCCGCAGTCTGCCTGGGGGGAGGATTTTGTATAGGCCAGGGGCTGCTTGAGGGGGGCACAGGAGTTGAGCTCCGTACTCACCACCTGTCGGGCCCAGCAACATCCTTTGACGATGGTCATTAGGCGAAGCCTCCTCCTGCTGGCGAGTATGCACAATGTCAAGCGACGTTACGTTTCGGCGCGACAAGACTGTAATCGATCGCGTTACTTTGTGCGGGAGTCGTCGGGGATCTTAAAGATCTGATCAGCCATGATGGTCGTTATTGCGGCGCGATGCTAAGCAACAGTTGCATAGTCGTGTGACTGTATCCACATCGCGATAGCGCAGAAATGACTGCTCGGTGCTCAAAAAATTGCTAGTCATTGGGAAAATCGTGACGTAGGTACATAGCTTTAGGCTTTATTAATAGAAACTATACATCACAATTTTTGCGTTATTAATCTCATTTCCTTGTGATTTGTATTATTTGCATGTCGTTGGTATTCTCTGCTTGTCTTTAGGGATATCTGCATTACCATGTGTGGTTTTATTTCTTAAAGTGAACCTAAACCCAATAAATGAGTTTCACTTACCTAGGGCTTTTACCAGCCATCTGCAGCCATCCTTTGCCCTTGACGTCACTCCCGGATCCTCTGGTCCCCCGCCGCCAGCTAGTTTCGGTTTGCCGTCTCGAATCAGCGGGCCACCATGTGTATCATTTCACGCATTACCGCGGTTACAGGATGCTACAGCGGGTGGCAATGCGTACAAAGATACGTGTTGACACCCACTGTAGCGTCCTGTAACTGTGGTAATGCGTGCAATGATATGATTCTGAGTTGGCAAAAACGAAACTAGCTGGCGGCGGGGGACAAGAGGATCTGGGAGTGATGTCAAGGGCAAAGGATGGCTGCAGGGGGCTGGTAAAAGCCCCAGGTAAGTGAAACTCATTTTTTTATTGGGTTTAAGTTCACTTTTACGAAAAGGGGGTGTGATTTGGGGTGTGGCTTCAGCAGAGGGGCGGAGTTTAGGGCGGCAGAACTTCTGTGCCTATAGGCTCCTGAGCTGTAAATCCGGCCCTGCATTCAAAGTTGTTAAATTGGCCTGTTTGAGCAGACCTGCCGACCGTCCCCATCCGCAGAAAGTTCAGTAACCTCTAATTGTTTTATTGCGCTAATTACCAAGAGATAAACCATGCCTTTCATCAGCAAAGAGGGTGAATAATTAGGAGTGTGTTTTCAAAGCATGGCTTTGAATACACACTCCTAATTATTCACCCTCTTTGCTGTCGAAAGGCATGGTTTATCTCTTGGTAATTAGCGCAATAAAACAATTAGAGGTTACTGAACTTTCTGCGGATGGGGACGGTCGGCAGGTCTGCTCAAACAGGCTAATTTAACAACTTTGAATGTAAAATACAAGGTAAAATTAAAGTTTATTTTAATAATGAAACAGATAGTCGGCATACATTTTTTATGTGCTATAGAAATGTCCTGAGTGAAAAAAAGGTGCTCGGTTCACTTTAAGTAATCACTCACTGGCTAGCTAGCTGAATACAAGTATCAGAGACAGTGTAAGGGCAATGTAAGGACTGAAAATGCTTTTTCTGATGTATAATATGGCCTGGAGATGATCCTCTCAGTGCCACAAAGTCTAGCAAGGACGGAGCTCCTCTGGAAATGGCCCCCACATTTTATACAGGAGGGGAGGGCAGAACCTCCCCTCCTATGATTAGTTGCTAGGGCCTGACTGGGAGCCTCTGATTGGCCCAGGGATGTCAATTCTGCCCATTTCCGCCCAATCACGACCTAATCACGGATTTCCACCAAGATCACGGCCGTAACAGAATTTTGAATATTTGCAATCACGGAATTTCCGTGGCCGATTTCCGTGATCCAGAATCGATCATGGATTCGGATTCAGAAGTCGAATGGTGAAAAAGTGCTCGTGAATCACAGGTATTCCATGATCACGGAAATTATCCGAGCACCACTGATTTGAGGACGTTACTGAATTATGTTATTTGAGGTCATGGTAAAAGCTGTTTAATAATAAGATTTCAAGGACATGCTGATGTTATTTGGTAGACATGCTACTTGTTATTTGAGGGGGATGATTATTATTGGTTAATAAATCACCACCTTATTCTGTGGTGCCACCTATGAGATGCTAACTAGGTCTGGTTTTCTTATGTTGCAGGTCATGCACCTACATGACTAGTGCCAAAGCTATAATGTACTAGGGCACCTGCTTTTGTTTGTTATCCAATATATAAAAGGTTCTCTTAAGGCTCTATCGAGTTTAAAGAAAATTATTTTATGTAAATAAGAGTCTTTGTATACGTTCTTTTCTATACTCATAAATCTTTATGAATTGTGTGCTCCTGAGCACAGAGAAGGACTACCGTGACTGATTTATGCAGGCAAATGCAATGAAAGCTGGAATAAAAGTAATTATGTCACTGATAGAAACCAATCACACTTTAGCTAGTAAAGAAAGCAAAAGTTCTGGTTGCTTTGGGTAATTGCAATACTTTTGCATCAGTTGTCTTTGCACTGGTCTTCACAAATCAGCCCCGCTGAGTGAATGCACGGTGTTGAAACTATACAGTTTAGAAGACAGTTCCTTAAACAGGCACCATAGGTGTGAGATACAGGAAGAGAGGCATCAAGCAATTCAGTAATGCTCTGGAATGTATTTTTAGAGAGGAGTCCTGCACTCATATATTGCCTGGGTCCCCACGTGTCATTGCTCAACATTAGGACAAGGCTGCTTTATTTATTTATTTTTTATGATAAACCTGAAGATGGTAGAAGACAGCACAGGTATGTCTAAGAGAAAAATGGCTGCTTGTCAGTGTTTTTATTTTAGGAAAGGTGATAAAAAATGATGCGGAAGACTTGGTAAAGGAAGATGATGATAGAAGACAGCACAGGTGAGTCAGAGATTATTAAAAGTCTGCATGTCATTGTTTCAATTCAGGAGAGGTAATAGAAGATTAGGTGGAAGAGTAGGCAACGGAAGAAGGTGATGGAAGACTGCAAAGGTAAGTCAGAGACTCAGGAAAGGTGATGGAAGACGAGGTGGATGACTGGGTGAAGAAGATATTTCTAGAAGACAGCACAGGTTTGTCTGGAAAAATATGTCTGCATGTCAGTTTTATTTATTTCAGAAAACGTGATAGAAGACGAGGTGGAAAACTGGGTAAAATAAGATGATGATAGAAGACAGCATAGGTAAGTTTGAGTGAAGAAAAAAGTCTGCATGTCAGTGTTTCATTTCAGGAAAGGTTATAGAAGATGAGGTGGAAGACGTTGTAAAAGAAGAGAATGATAAAAGACAGCACAGGTAAGTCTGAGATAAAGAAAAGTCTGCATGTCAGTTTTTGGTTTCAGTAAAGGGGATAAAGGATGAGATGTAAGAGTCGGTAAAGGGAAAGGTTGAATGAAGACTGCAAAAGTAAGTCAGAAAAAAAAGTCTGCATGTCATCTTTCATTTTGGAAAGGTTATAAAAGATGAGGTGGAAGACAGAGTAAAAGAAGAGGATGATAGAAGACAGCACAGGTGAGTCTGAGATGAAAAAAGTCTGCATGTCAGTTTTCGTTTCAGTAAAGGTGGTGAAGGATGAGATGGAAGTGTCGGTAAAGGGAAAGGTTGAATGAAGAAAACTGCAAAGGTAAGTAAGAAAAAAATTCTGCATGTCATTCTTTTATTTCAGGAGAGGTTATAGAAGATTATGTGGATGAGTGGGTAGAGGAAGATGATAATAGAAGACAGCAAAGGTAAGTCTGAGATACGAAAACGTCTGCATGTCAGTTTTTCGTTTCAGGAAACATGATAAAGGATAAAATGGAAATCTCGGTAAAGGGGAAAGCTGAATGAAGTATGCAAAAGTAAGTCAGAAAAAAAGTCTGCCTGTCATTCTTTCATTTCAGGAAAGTGTAACGATTGGCCATGCAGATCGTGGTCGTGACTGGAACCAGACTGGCAGATCCACGATCTCTGCATGGCAATCGTTTTGGTTTAACAAAACCAGAAGATCACAATGGAAATACTGATGTCTGCACAACGGAGTAGAATTATAAATGTGTTTTATTTACAATAATGCAAGTGTACAAATGCAGATCACCATACACATACAATATACAATCAAACAACACGTGGTGCACCACAAATACCAGAACCCTGACTATCTATCTATCTATACAAATATATATAGCAACACACACAATATGAGAATATATACAATAATACAATATATACAGACACGTCTCAGCAGAATCAGCACACGGAAGAATAGTCATACAAGCCAGGATCAATAATCAGAGAATACAAAGTACAAAGGCAGAAGACAGAGAATAGTCAGACTAGCAAGGATCAAATACCAGGAGTACAGAATACTGGAACAGAGTTCAGGAACACAGGACTTGATGGCCAGAGTCACAAATGCAGCGAGCAGACAAACGGAATGACCTAGCAATGTGCTGCTAGGAAGTCCGGCCTTAAATATGCAGCACATTGCTCAGGTGACTGGCCAGAATCTTCCACGGTTCCATCTGCTGGTGAGCCTAGGAATTGCACTGCTCCCAGCAATATGAGAGCCATCTGCTGGTAGACAGCGGAAGTCCACCTCAAGTTCCTTAGTGCTGCCACCAGCAGGATGACACAGGCACAGATCATTACAGAAAGGTTATAGAAGATTAGGTGGAGAAGTGGGTAACGGTAAAAGTTAATGAAAGATTGCAAAGGTAAGTCTGAGAAAAAAAATATCCATGTCAATGTTTCATTGCAGAAAAGGTGATAGAAGATGAGGTGGAAGACAGGGTGAAGAAAATAATTATAGAAGACAGCACAGGTTTGTCTGAAAAAAATATATATCTGCTTTTTACTTTTTTCTTATTTCAGAAAAGGTGATAGAAGATGAGGTGGAAAACTGGGTAGAGGAAGATGATGATAGAACACAGCAATAGTAAGTTTGAGTGAAGAAAACAGTCTGCATGTCAGTGTTTAATTTCAGAAAAAAGTTATAGAAGTTGAAGTGGAAGACAGTGTAAAGGAAGAGGATGATAGAAGACAGCACAGGTGAGTCTGAGATAAACAAAAGTCTGCATGTCTGTTTTTCATTTCAGGAAAGGTGATAAGAGGATAATGAGATGGAAGACTCGGTAAAGGGAAAGGTTGAATGAAGACTGCAAAGGTAAGTGCTTCCTTGCAGTAGAGGTGATAGAAGATGAGGTGGAAGACGCTGTAAAGGAAGAGGATGATGGAAGACAGCACAGGTAAGTCTGAGATAAGAAAAAAGCCTGCATGTTAGTTTTTCGTTTCAGGAAACGTGATAAAGGATGAGATGGAGGACTCAGTAAAGGGAAAGGTTGAATGAAGACTGCAAAGGTAAGTGCTTCCTTGCAGTAGAGGTGATAGAAGATGAGGTGGAAGACGCTGTAAAGGAAGAGGATGATGGAAGACAGCACAGGTAAGTCTGAGATAAGAAAAAAGCCTGCATGTTAGTTTTTCGTTTCAGGAAACGTGATAAAGGATGAGATGGAGGACTCAGTAAAGGGAAAGGTTGAATGAAGACTGCAAAGGTAAGCCAGGAAAAAAATGTATGCATGTCCATGTTTTATTGCAGGAAAGGTGATAGAAGATGAGGTGAAAGACTTGGTTAAGAAAATATTTATAGAAGACAGCAAAGGTTTGTCTGAAAAAAAAGTCTGCATATCATTTTTTTTATTTCAGAAAAGGTGATAGAAGATAAGGTGGAAGACTAAGTAGAGGAAGATGATGATAGAAAACAGCAAAGGTAAGTCCGAGATAATAAAATGTCTGCCTGTCAGTGTTTCATTGCAGGAAAGGTGTTTGAAGATGAGGTGAAAGACGCTGTAAAGGAAGAGGATGATGGAACAGGTGAGTCAGGTGAGATGAGAAAAAAGTCTGCATGTCAGTTTTTTTATTTCAGAAAAAGTGATAGAAGATGAGATGGAAGACTCGTTAAAGGGAAAGATTGAATGAAGACTTTGGAGCCTTCATTCAATATTTCCCTTTACCGAGTCTTCCATCTCATCTTCTATCACTTTTTCTGAAATAAAAAAACTGACATGCAGACTTTTTCTCATGTCAGAAAAAGGTCTGCATGTCATTCTTTCATTTCAGGAAAGGTTATAGAACATGAGGTGGAAGACGATGTAAAGGAAGAGGATCATAGAAGACAGCACAGGTAAGTCTGAGATAAACAAAAGTCTGCATGTCAGTTTTTCATTTCAGGAAAGGTGATAAAGGATGAGATAGAAGAGTCGGTAAAGGGAAAGTTGAATGAAGATGCAAAGGTAAGTCAGAAAAAAAAATCTGCATTTCATTCTTTCATTTCAGGAGAGGTTAAGGAAGATTAGGTGGATGAGTAGGTGAAGGAAAAAGTTGATGGAAGATTGCAAAGGTAAGTCAGAGAAAAAAATGTGTGCATGTCAGTGTTTCATTGCAGGAAAGGTGATTGAAGTTGAGGTGGAAGACTGGGTGAAGAAGATATTTAAAGAAGACAGCACAGGTTTGTCTGAAAAAAAATATGTCTGCATGTCAGTTTTTTTATTTCAGAAAAAGTAATAGAAGATGAGGTGGAAAACTGGTTAGAGGAAGATGATGATAGAAGACAGCAATGGTAAGTTTGAGTGAAGAAAAAAGTCTGCGTGTCAGTGTTTCATTTCAGAAAAGGTTATGGAAGATAAGGTGGAAGACGGTGTAAAGGAAGAGGATGATAGAAGACTGCACAGGTGAGTCTGAGATGGAAAAAAGTCTGCATATCAGTTTTTTATTTCACGAAAGGTGATAAAGGAGTCGGTAAAGGGAAAGGGTTGAATGAATACTGCAAAGGTAAGTCTGAAAAAAAAGTCTGCATGTCATTCTTTGATTTCAGGAGAGGTAATAGAAGATGAGGTAGAAGACGGTGTAAAGGAAGAGGATGATAGAAGACAGCACAGGTAAGTCTGAGATAAACAAAAGTCTGCATGTCAGTTTTTTGTTTCAGAAGAGGTGAGAAAGGATGAAATTGAAGAGTCAGTAAAGGGAAAGGTTGAATGAAGACTGCAAAGGTAAGTCAGAAAAAAAGTGTGCATGTGATTCTTTCATTTGAGGAGAGGTTATAGAAGATTAGGTGGATGAGTGGGTAATGGTAAAAATTGATGGAAGACTGCAAAGGTAAGTCAAAGAAAACAAATGTATGCATGTAAATGTTTTATTGCAGGAAATGTCATTAAAGATGAGGTGGAAGACTAGGTGAAGAAGATATTTATAGAACACAGCACAGGTTTGTCTAAAAAAAATGTCTTCATATCAGTTTTTTTTCAGAAAAGGTGATAGACGAGGTGGAAGACTGGGTAGAAGTAGATGATGATAGAAGACAGCAAAGGTAAGTCTGAGAAAATAAAATGTCTGCATGGCAGTGTTTCATTGCAGGAAAGGTGATAGTAGATGAGGTGGAAGATGCTGTAAAGGAAGAGGATGATGGAAGACAGCACAGGTGAGTCTGAAATAAGAAAAACGCCTGCATGTCACTGTTTTGTTTCAGGAAAGGTGATAGAAGAACAGATGGAAGACTCGTTAAAGGGAAAGGTTGAATAAAGATGCAAAGGTAAGTCAGAAAAAAAAGTCTGCATGTCATTCTTTCATTTCAGGAAAAGTTACAGAAGATAAGGTGGAAGACGGTGTAAAGGAAGAGGATGATAGAAGACAGCACAGGTGAGGCTGACATGAAGAAAAAAGTCTGCATGTCAGTTTTTCATTTCAGGAAAGGTGAGAAAGGATAAGATGGAAGAGTCGGAAAAGGGAAAGGTTGAATGAAGACTGCAAAGGTAAGTGAGAAAAAAAGTCTGCATGCCATGCTTTCATTTCAGGAGAGGTAATTGAAGATGAGGTGGAAGACGGTGCAAAGGAAGAGGATAAGAAAAGACAGCACAGGTAAGTGTGGGATAAACAAAAGTCTGCATGTCAGTTTTTCGTTTCAGGAAAGGTGATAAAGAATGAGATGGAAGAGTTGGTAAAGAGAAAGGTTGAATGAAGACTGCAAAGGTAAGTGAGAAAAAAAGTCTGCATATCATTCTTTCATTTTAGGACAGGTTATAGAAGATGAGGTGGAAGGCGGTTTAAAGGAAGAGGATGATAGAAGACAGCACAGGTGAGTCTGAGATAAAAAAAAAGGTGTGCATGTCAGTTTTTCTTTTCAGGAAAGGTGATAAAGGATGAGATGAAAGAGTCAGTAAAGGGAAAGGTTGAAAGAAGACTGCAAAGGTAAGTCAGAAAAAAAGTCTGCATGTCATTCTTTTATTTTAGGACAGGTTATAGAAGATGAGGTGGAAGGCGGTTTAAAGGAAGAGGATAATAGAAGACAGCACAGGTGAGTCTGAGATAAACAAAAGTCTGCATGTCAGTTTTTCGTTTCAGGAAAGGTGATAATGGATGAGATGAAAGAGTCAGTAAAGGGAAAGGTTGAATGAAGACTGCAAAGGTAAGTCAGAAAAAAAGTCTGCATGTTATTCTTTTATTTTAGGACAGGTTATAGAAGATGAGGTGGAAAGCGGTTTAAAGGAAGAGGATAATAGAAGGCAGCACAGGTAAGTCTGAGATAAACACAAGTCTGCATGTCAGTTTTTCGTTTCAGGAAAGGTGATGGAGGATAAGATTGAAAGTCTGTAAAGGGAAAAGTTGAATGAAGACTACAAAAGGTAAGTCAGAAAAAAAGTCTGGATGTCATTCTTTTATTTTAGGAAAGGTGATAAAGGATAAGATGGAAGAGTTGGTAATGGGAAAGAGTAAATAAAGACTGAAAATGTAAATGAGAAAAAAATTTCTGCATGTCATTCTTTCATTTCACGACAGGTTATAGAAGATGAGGTGGAAGGTGGTGTAAAGGAAGAGGATGATAGAAGACAGCACAGGTAAGTCTGAGATAAATATAAGTCTGCATGTGTTTCATTGCAGGAAAGGTGATTGAAGATGAGGTGGAAGACGCTGTAAAGGAAAAGGATGATGGAAGAAAGCACAGGTGAGTCTGAGATGAGAAAAAATGTCTGCATGTCAGTTTTTTTTATTTCAGAAAAGGTGATAGAAGATGAGATGGAAGACTCGGTAAAGGGAAATATTGAATGAAGACTCCAAAGGTAAGTCAGAATCAAAGTCCTGCATGTCATTCTTTCATTTAAAGAAAGGTTATAGAAGATGAGGTGGAAAACGATGTAAAGGAAGAGGATGATAGAAGACAGCACAGGTAAGTCTGAGATAAACAAAAGTCTGCATGTCAGTTTTTCATTTTAGGAAAGGTGATAAAGGATGAGATGGAAGAGTCGGAAAAGGGAAAGTTGAATGAAGACTGCAAAGGTAAGTCAGAAAAAAAATCTGCATGTCATTCTTTCATTTCAGGAGAGGTTATAGTAGATTAGGTGGATAAGTAGGTAAAGAAAAAAGTTGATGGAAGATTGCAAAGGTAAGTTAGAGAAAAAATGTGTGCATATTAGTGTTTGATTGCAGGAAAGGTGATTGAAGTTGAGGTAGAAGACTTGGTGAAGGAGCACAGGTTTGTCTGAAAAAAATATGTCTGCATGTTAGTTTTTTTATTTCAGAAAAGGTGATAGAAGATGAGGTGGAAAACTGGGTAGAGAAAGATGATGATAGAAGACAGCAATGATAAGTTTGAGTGAAGAAAAAAGTCTGCGTGTCAGTGTTTTATTTCAGATAAGGTTATGGAAGATAAGGTGGGAGACGGTGTAAAGGAAGAGGATGATAGAAGACAGCACAGGTAAGTCTGAGAGGAAAAAAAGTCTGCATGTCAGTTTTTCGTTTCAGAAAAGGTGATAAAGGATGAGATGGAAGTGTCGGTAAAGGTAAAGTTGAATGAAGACTGCAAAGGTAAGTCAGAAAAAAAAATCTGCATGTCATTCTTTCATTTCAGGAGAGGTAATAGAAGATTAACCGGTTCGGCCTATCTGGACGAGCTTTCTCGTCCAGATAGGCACTGCTGCTGTCGCCGTCTCATGCGTGCGATTGGGCGTGCCCCCGCGCGTGCTCCTGCTTCCTGCCGCTAGCCCCCCGATCAGTGAATGGGAATATAATTCCCATTCACCGATCTAACTTCCCCGCAGAAATACCGACGCTTTCTCTCCAGAGAGCGCGGTATTTCTGCCCCCAGGAAACTTCTTCCCAGCATTTTAGTTCCTGGATGCGAGATCATTCGCATCCAGGACTTTTTTCACTGTGGCCATCTTGTGGACAAATAGTAAACTGCATCCACATACATTTTTAATAAAAAAAAATAATATTTTACATTTAAAATTAGCAGTTTCCCTCCCACACCAAAAATTACCCACATACACTTTTTTTTATTAAAAAACAACAACATAAATAGTTACCCAAAGGTCTGAAATTTTTAAATATGCATGTCAAGAGAATATGTTATTATATTATTTAAAATTATAAGCTTATAAATAGTGATGGATGCAAATTGAAAAAATGCACCTTTATTTCTAAATGAAATATCGGCACCATAAATTGTGATAGGGACATCGTTTAAACGGTGTAATAACCGGGACAGATGGGCAAATAAAATACATGGGTTTTAATTATGGTAGTGTATACTAATTTCAAACTATAATGGCTAAAAACTGAGAAATAATGAATTTTTTCTGTTTTTTTCTTATTCTTCCTGTTAAAATGCATTTACAGTAAAGTGGCTCTTAGCAAAATGTACCCCCCAAAGAAAGCCTAATTGGTGGTGGAAAAAACAAGATATAGATCAATTCATTATGATAAGTAGCAATAAAGTTATAGGCGAATGATGCGGATGCATGAGATTTTCGGCACTGCGGTGCTGAACCGGTTATATGGATAAGTAGGTAAAGAAAGAAGTTGATGAAAGATTGCAAAGGTAAGGCAGAGAAAAAATGTGTGCATATCAGTGTTTGATTGCAGGAAAGGTGATTGAAGTTGAGGTGGAAGACTGGGTGAAGGAGATATTTATAGAAGACAGCACAGGTTTGTCTGAAAAAAAATATGTCTGCATGTTAGTTTTTTTATTTCAGAAAAGGTGATAGAAGATGAGGTGGAAAACTGGGTAGAGAAAGATGATGATAGAAGACAGCAATGGTAAGTTTGAGTGAAGAAAAAAGTCTGCGTGTCAGTGTTTTATTTCAGAAAAGGTTATGGAAGATAAGGTGGAAGACGGTGTAAAGGAAGAGGATGATAGAAGACAGCACAGGTGAGTCTGAGATAAACAAAAGTCTGCATGTCAGTTTTTCCTTTCAGAAAAGGTGATAAAGGATGAGATGGAAGAGTCAGTAAAGGGGAAGGTTGAATGAAGACTGCAAAGGTAAGTCAGAAAAAAAAAGTCTGCATGTCATTCTTTCATTTCAGGAGAGGTAATTGAAGATGAGGTGGAAGACAGTTTAAAGGAAGAGGATGATAGAAGACAGCACAGGTAAGTCTGAGATAAACAAAAGTCTGCATCTCAGTTTTTCGCTTCAGGAAAGGTGATAAAGAATGAGATGGAAGATTCGGTAAAGAGAAAGGTTGAATGAAGACTGCAAAGGTAAGTCAGAAAAAAAAGTCTGCATATCATTCTTTCATTTTAGGACAGGTTATAGAAGATGAGGTGGAAGGCGGTTTAAAGGAAGAGGATGATAGAAGACAGCACAGGTGAGTCTGAGATGAAAAAAAGGTCTGCATGTCAGTTTTTCTTTTCAGGAAAGGTGATAAAGGATGAGATGAAAGAGTCAGTAAAGGGAAAGGTTGAATGAAGACTGCAAAGGTAAGTCAGAAAAAAGTCTGCATGTCATTCTTTCATTTTAGGAGAGGTAATAGAAGATGAGGTGGAAGGCGGTTTAAAGGAAGAGGATAATAGAAGACAGCACAGGTAAGTCTGAGATAAACAAAAGTCTGCATGTTAGTTTTTCATTTCAGGAAAGGTGATGGAGGATAAGATTGAAAGTCTGTAAAGGGAAAAGTTGAATGAAGACTACAAAGGTAAGTCAGAAAAAAAGTCTGGATGTCATTCTTTCATTTCAGGAAAAGTGATAAAGGATAAGATGGAAGAGTTGGTAATGGGAAAGGTTAAATAAAGACTGAAAATGTAAATGAGAAAAAAATTTCTGCATGTCATTCTTTCATTTCACGACAGGTTATTGAAGATGAGGTGGAAGGTGGTGTAAAGGAAGAGGATGATAGAAGACAGCACAGGTAAGTCTGAGATAAATATAAGTCTGCATGTGTTTCATTGCAGGAAAGGTGATTGAAGATGAGGTGGAAGACGCTGTAAAGGAAAAGGATGATGGAAGAAAGCACAGGTGAGTCTGAGATGAGAAAAAAGTGTCTGCATGTCAGTTTTTTTTATTTCAGAAAAGGTGATAGAAGATGAGATGGAAGACTCGGTAAAGGGAAATATTGAATGAAGACTCCAAAGGTAAGTCAGAATCAAAGTCCTGCATGTCATTCTTTCATTTAAAGAAAGGTTATAGAAGATGAGCTGGAAAATGATGTAAAGTAAGAGGATGATAGAAGACAGCACAGGTAAGTCTGAGATAAACAAAAGTCTGCATCTCAGTTTTTCGCTTCAGGAAAGGTGATAAAGAATGAGATGGAAGATTCGGTAAAGAGAAAGGTTGAATGAAGACTGCAAAGGTAAGTCAGAAAAAAAAGTCTGCATATCATTCTTTCATTTTAGGACAGGTTATAGAAGATGAGGTGGAAGGCGGTTTAAAGGAAGAGGATGATAGAAGACAGCACAGGTGAGTCTGAGATGAAAAAAAGGTCTGCATGTCAGTTTTTCTTTTCAGGAAAGGTGATAAAGGATGAGATGAAAGAGTCAGTAAAGGGAAAGGTTGAATGAAGACTGCAAAGGTAAGTCAGAAAAAAGTCTGCATGTCATTCTTTCATTTTAGGAGAGGTAATAGAAGATGAGGTGGAAGGCGGTTTAAAGGAAGAGGATAATAGAAGACAGCACAGGTAAGTCTGAGATAAACAAAAGTCTGCATGTCAGTTTTTCATTTCAGGAAAAGTGATAAAGGATGAGATGGAAGAGTCGGAAAAGGGAAAGTTGAATGAAGACTGCAAAGGTAAGTCAGAAAAAAAAATCTGCATGTCATTCTTTCATTTTAGGAGAGGTTATAGTAGATTAGGTGGATAAGTAGGTAAAGAAAAAAGTTGATGGAAGATTGCAAAGGTAAGTCAGAGAAAAAATGTGTGCATATTAGTGTTTGATTGCAGGAAAGGTGATTGAAGTTGAGGTGGAAGACTGGGTGAAGGAGCACAGGTTTGTCTGAAAAAAAAATGTCTGCATGTTAGTTTTTTATTTCAGAAAAGGTGATAGAAGATGAGGTGGAAAACTGGGTAGAGAAAGATGATGATAGAAGACAGCAATGATAAGTTTGAGTGAAGAAAAAAGTCTGCGTGTCAGTGTTTTATTTCAGATAAGGTTATGGAAGATAAGGTGGGAGACGGTGTAAAGGAAGAGGATGATAGAAGACAGCACAGGTAAGTCTGAGATGAAAAAAAGTCTGCATGTCAGTTTTTCACTCAGGAAAGGTGATAAAGGATAAGATGGAAGAGTCGGGAAAGGGTAAGGTTGAATGAAGACTGCAAAGGTAAGTGAGAAAAAAAAGTCAGCATGTCATACTTTCATTTCAGGAAAGGTTATAGAAGATAAGGTAGAAGACAGTGTAAAGGAAGAGGATGATAGAAGACAGCACAGGTAAGTCTGAGATAAACAAAAGTCTGCATGTCAGTTTTTCGTTTCAGAAAAGGTGATAAAGGATGAGATGGAAGTGTCGGTAAAGGGAAAGTTGAATGAAGACTGCAAAGGTAAGTCAGAAAAAAAAATCTACATGTCATTCTTTCATTTCAGGAGAGGTAACAGAAGATTAACCAGTTCGTCCTATCTGGACGAGCTTTCTCGTCCAGATAGGCACTGCTGCTGTCGCCGTCTCGTGCGCGCGATCGGGCGCGCCCCCGCGCGTGCTCCCGCTGCCCGCCGCTAGCCCCCCGATCAGTGAATGGGAATATAATTCCCATTCACCGATCTAACTTCCCCGCAGAAATACCGACGCTTTCTCTCCAGAGAGCGCGGTATTTCTGCCCCCAGGAAACTTCTCCCCAGCATTTTAGTTCCTGGATGCGAGATCATTCGCATCCAGGACTTTTTTCACTGTGGCCATCTTGTGGCCAAATAGTAAACTGCACCCACATACATTTTTAATAAAAAAAAATATTATTTTACATTTAAAATTAGCAGTTTCCCTCCCACACTAAAAATTACCCACATACACTTTTTTTTATAAAAAAAAAAATACAATTAAAAAAAAACAAAAAACAACATAAATAGTTACCCAAGGGTCTGAAATTTTTAAATATTCATGTCAAGAGAATATGTTATTATATTATTTAAAATTATAAGCTTATAAATAGTGATGGATGCAAATTGAAAAAAATGCACCTTTATTTCTAAATGAAATATCGGCACCATAAATTGTGATAGGGACATCGTTTAAATGGTGTAATAACCGGGACAGATGGGCAAATAAAATACATGGGTTTTAATTACGGTAGCGTATACTAATTTCAAACTATAATGGCCAAAAACTGAGAAATAATGAATTTTTTCCGTATTTTTCTTATTCTTCCTGTTAAAATGCATTTACAGTAAAGTGGCTCTTAGCAAATTGTACCCCCCAAAGAAAGCCAAATTGGTGGCGGAAAAAACAAGATATAGATCAATTCATTGTGATAAGTAGCAATAAAGTTATAGGCGAATGATGCGGATGCATGAGATTTTCGGCACTGCAGTGCTGAACCGGTTATATGGATAAGTAGGTAAAGAAAGAAGTTGATGAAAGATTGCAAAAGTAAGTCAGAGAAAAAATGTGTGCATATCAGTGTTTGATTGCAGGAAAGGTGATTGAAGTTGAGGTGGAAGACTGGGTGAAGGAGATATTTATAGAAGACAGCACAGGTTTGTCTGAAAAAAAATGTCTGCATGTTAGTTTTTTTATTTCAGAAAAGGTGATAGAAGATGAGGTGGAAAACTGGGTAGAGAAAGATGATGATAGAAGACAGCAATGGTAAGTTTGAGTGAAGAAAAAAGTCTGTGTGTCATTGTTTCATTTCAGAAAAGGTTATGGAAGATAAGGTGGAAGACGGTGTAAAGGAAGAGGATGATAGAAGACAGCACAGGTGAGTCTGAGATAAACAAAAGTCTGCATGTCAGTTTTTCGTTTCAGGAAAGGTGATAAAGGATGAGATGGAAGAGTCAGTAAAGGGAAAGGTTGAATGAAGACTACAAAGGTAAGTCAGAAAAAAAAGTCTGCATGTCATTCTTTCATTTCAGGAGAGGTAATTGAAGATGAGGTGGAAGACAGTTTAAAGGAAGAGGATGATAGAAGACAGCACAGGTAAGTCTGAGATAAACAAAAGTCTGCATCTCAGTTTTTCGCTTCAGGAAAGGTGATAAAGAATGAGATGGAAGATTCGGTAAAGAGAAAGGTTGAATGAAGACTGCAAAGGTAAGTCAGAAAAAAAAGTCTGCATGTCATGCTTTCGTTTGAGGAGAGGTTATAGAAGATTAGGTGGATGAGTTGGTAATAGTAAAAATTGATGGAAGACTGCAAAGGTAAGTCAGAGAAAAGAAATGTATGCATGTCAATGTTTTATTGCAGGAAATGTGATTGAAGATGAGGTGCAAGACTAGGTGAAGAAGATATTTATAGAAGACAGCACAGGTTTGTCTTAAAAAAATATCTGCATGTCGTTTCTTTATGATTTCAGAAAAGGTGATAGTAGACGAGGTGGAAGACTGGGTAGAAGTACATAATGATAGAACACAGCACAGGTAAGTCTGAGAAAATAAAATGTCTGCATGTCAGTGTTTCATAGTGTTTCATTGCAGGAAAAGTGATAGTAGATGAGGTGGAAGATGCTGTAAAGGAAGAGGATGATGGAAGACAGCACAGGTGAGTCTGAAATAAGAAAAACGCCTGCATGTCACTGTTTTGTTTCAGGAAAGGTGATAGAAGAACAGATGGAAGACTCGTTAAAGGAAAAGGTTGAATAAAGATGCAAAGGTAAGTCAGAAAAAAAAGTCTGCATGTCATTCTTTCATTTCAGGAAAGGTTACAGAAGATAAGGTGGAAGACGGTGTAAAGGAAGAGGATGATAGAAGACAGCGCAGGTGAGGCTGACATGAAGAAAAAAGTCTGCATGTCAGTTTTTCATTTCAGGAAAGGTGAGAAAGGATAAGATGGAAGAGTCGGAAAAGGGAAAGGTTGAATGAAGACTGCAAAGGTAAGTGAGAAAAAAAGTCTGCATGCCATGCTTTCATTTCAGGAGAGGTAATTGAAGATGAGGTGGAAGACGGTGCAAAGGAAGAGGATAAGAGAAGACAGCACAGGTAAGTGTGGGATAAACAAAAGTCTGCATGTCAGTTTTTCGTTTCAGGAAAGGTGATAAAGGATGAGATGGAAGAGTCAGTAAAGGGAAAGGTTGAGTGAAGACTGCAAAGGTAAGTCAGAAAAAAAAGTCTGCATGTCATTCTTTCATTTCAGGAGAGGTAATAGAAGATGAGGTGGAAGACGGTAAGACGGTTTAAAGGAAGAGGATGATAGAAGACAGCACAGGTAACTCTGAGATAAACAAAAGTCTGCATGTCAGTTTTTTTTCGTTTCAGTAAAGGTGATAAAGAATGAGATGGAAGAGTCGGTAAAGGGAATGATTGAATGAAGACTGCAAGGGTAAGTCAGAAAAAAGTCTGTATGTCATTCTTTCATTTCAGGAAAGGTTATAGAGGATAAGGTGGGAGATAATGTAAAGAAAGAGGCTAATAAAAGACAGCACAGGGGAGTCTGAGATGAAAAAAAAAGTCTGCATGTCAGTTTTTCATTTCATGAAAGGTGATAAAGGATAAGATGGTATCGGTAAAGGGAAAGGTTGAATGAAGACTGCAGAGGTAAGTGAGAAAAAAAGTCTGCATGTCATTCTTTCATTATAGGACAGGTTATAGAAGATGAGGTGGAAGGCGGTTTAAAGGAAGAGGTTAATAGAAGACAGCACAGGTGAGTCTGAGATAAACAAAAGTCTGCATGTTAGTTCTTCGTTTCAGGAAAGGTGATGGAGGATAAGATTGAACGTCTGTAAAGGTAAAACTTGAAAGAAGACTACAAAGGTAAGTCAGAAAAAAAGTCTGCATGTCATTCTTTCATTTCAGGAGAGGTAATAGAAGATGAGGTGGAAGACGGTTTAAAGGAAGAGGATGATAGAAGACAGCACAGGTAAGTCTGAGATAAACAAAAGTCTGCATGTCATTCTTTCATTTCAGGAAAGGTGATAAAGGATAAGATGGAAGAGTCGGTAAAGGGAAAGGTTGAATAAAGACTGAAAATGTAAGTGAGAAAAAATCTCTGCATGTGGTTCTTTCATTTCACAACAGGTTATAGAAGATTAGGTGGAAGGTGGGGTAAAGGAAGAGGATGATAGAAGACAGCACAGGTAAGTCTGAGATAAACATAACTCTGCATGTCAGTTTTTCATTTCAGGAAAGGTGATAAAGGATGAGATGGAAGACTCGGTAAAGGGAAAAGTTGAATAAAACATGCAAAGGTAAGTCAGAAAAAAAGTCTGCCTGTCATTCTTTCTTTTTAGGAGAGGTAATAGAAGATGAGGTGGAAGAAGGGAAAGATTGAATAAAGTCTGCAAAGGCAAAAGTCAGCAAAAGACAGCACAGGTGAGTCTGAGATGAAAAAGGTCTGCATGTCAGTTTTCATTTCAGTAAAGGTGGTAAAGGATGAGATGGAAGTATCGGTAAAGGGAAAGGTTGAATGAAGAAGATTGCAAAGGTAAGTAAGAAAAAAATTCTGCATGTCATTATTTCATTTCTAGAGAGGTTATAGAAGATTATGTGGATGAGTGGGTAGAGGAAGATGATTATAGAGGACAGCAAAGGTAAGTCTGAGATAAGAAAACGTCTGCATGTCAGTTTTTCGTTTCAGGAAACATGATAAAGGATAAAATGGAAATCTCGGTAAAGGGGAAGGCTGAATGAAGTATGCAAAAGTAAGTCAGAAAAAAAAGTCTGCCTGTCATTCTTTCATTTCAGGAAAGGTTATAGAAGATTAGGTGGAGAAGTGGGTAACGGTAAAAGTTAATGAAAGATTGCAAAGGTAAGTCTGAGAAAAAAAAATATCCATGTCAATGTTTCATTGCAGAAAATGTGATAGAAGATGAGGTGGAAGACAGGGTGAAGAAGATATTTATAGAAGACAGCACAGGTTTGTCTGAAAAAAAAATATATCTGCATGTTATTTTTTTATATTTCAGAAAAGGTGATAGAAGATGAGGTGGAAAAATGGGTAGGGGAAGATGATGATAGAAGACAGCAATAGTAAGTTTGAGTGAAGAAAACAGTCTGCATGTCAGTGTTTCATTTCAGAAAAGATTATAGAAGTTGAAGTGGAAGACAGTGTAAAGGAAGAGGATGAAAGAAGACAGCACAGGTGAGTCTGAGATAAACAAAAGTCTGCATGTCTGTTTTTCATTTCAGGAAAGTTGATAAGAGGATAAGAGGATAATGAGATGGAAGACTCGGTAAAGGGAAAGGTTGAATTAAAGCGGACCCAAACCAAACATTTTTTTAATTAAAAATATTTAGTTGCACCGCTCTGACACATACAAAGATAAATAAACACTCCTTCAAACCTATGATCATTTCAGTGCATGCTTTTCACCTTTCTCTTTTCATAGCTAGGGTTATACTGGGGGCAGCCATTAGCAATTCCTCCATTGCCAGACACCATCTACTTCACCAGTTTGCCGGAAAAATCCCGGCAATTTGAAAGGAAGGGAGGGGTTTCTCCAATAAATGTGAAATATTTTATATTTGTCATCATGCAGCTGAAAAAAGGCTGCTATTTATTATTATAAATTAGAAAATAGATTTTATTTCTGAAATTTTGTATTTTTAATTTGGGTCCACTTTAAGACTGCAAAGGTAAGTCAGAAAAAAAAGTCTTCATGTCATTCTTTCGTTTCAGGAAAGGTTAAAGAACATTACGTAGATGAGTGGGTAGAGGAAGATGATAATAGAAGACAGCAAAGGTAAGTGTGAGATAATAAAATGTCTGCATGTCAGTGCTTTCTTGCAGAAGAGGTGATAGAAGATGAGGTGGAAGACACTGTACTATCAGTACAGGAACAGAGTAACAGCTTATACTGTACACACTGGGGGTAGCAGAGATCAGCACACACTGCAGCTAGTTTACTATCAGTACAGGCACAGAGTAACAGCTTATACTGTACATACTGGAGGTACCAGAGATCAACACACACTGCAGCTAGTTTACTATCAATACAGACACAGAATAGCAGCTTATACTGTACATACTGGAGGAGCAGAGATAAGCACACACTGCTGCTAAGTTACTATCAATACAGACACAGAATAACAGCTTATACTGTACACACTGGAGGAGCAGAGATAAGCACACACTGCTGCTAGGTTACTATCAGTACAGACAAGGAGTAACAGCTTATAATGTACATACTAAGGGAGCAGAGATAAGCACACACTGCAACTAGTGTACTATCAGTACAGACACAGAGTAACAGCTTATAATGTACATACTGGGGGAGCAGAGATAAGCACACACCGCAGCTAGTGTACTATCAGTACAGGCACAGAGCAACAGCTTATTCTGGACATACTGGAGGCAGCAGAGATAAGCACACACTGCAGCCACTGGCACAGAGTAACAGCTTATCCTGGGCATACTGGAGGCAGCAGAGATCAGCACACACTGCAGCCACTGGCACAGAGTAACAGCTTATCCTGGGCATACTGGAGGCAGCAGAGATCAGCACACACTGCAGCCACTGGCACAGAGTAACAGCTTATGCTGGGTATACTAGAGGCAGCGGAGATCAGCACACACTGCAGCCACTGGCAGAGAGTAACAGCTTATGCTGGGCATACTGGAGGCAGCAGAGATCAGCACACACTGCATCCACTGGCACAGAGTAACAGCTTATCCTGGGCATACTGGAGGCAGCAGAGATCAGCACACACTGCAGCCACTGGCACAGAGTAAAAGCTTATGCTGGGCATACTGGAGGCAGAAGAGATCAGCACACACTGCAGCCACTGGCACAGAGTAACAGCTTATGCTGGGCATACTGGAGGCAGCAGAGATCGGCACACTGTAGCCACTGGCACAGAATAACAGCTTATGCTGGGCATACTGGAGGAGCAGAGATAAGCACACACTGCTGCTAGGTTACTATCAGTACAGACAAGGAGTAACAGCTTATAATGTACATACTAAGGGAGCAGAGATAAGCACACACTGCAACTAGTGTACTATCAGTACAGACACAGAGTAACAGCTTATAATGTACATACTGGGGGAGCAGAGATAAGCACACACCGCAGCTAGTGTACTATCAGTACAGGCACAGAGCAACAGCTTATTCTGGACATACTGGAGGCAGCAGAGATAAGCACACACTGCAGCCACTGGCACAGAGTAACAGCTTATCCTGGGCATACTGGAGGCAGCAGAGATCAGCACACACTGCAGCCACTGGCACAGAGTAACAGCTTATCCTGGGCATACTGGAGGCAGCAGAGATCAGCACACACTGCAGCCACTGGCACAGAGTAACAGCTTATGCTGGGTATACTAGAGGCAGCGGAGATCAGCACACACTGCAGCCATTGGCAGAGAGTAACAGCTTATGCTGGGCATACTGGAGGCAGCAGAGATCAGCACACACTGCATCCACTGGCACAGAGTAACAGCTTATCCTGGGCATACTGGAGGCAGCAGAGATCAGCACACACTGCAGCCACTGGCACAGAGTAACCGCTTATGCTGGGCATACTGGAGGCAGCAGAGATCAGCACACACTGCAGCCACTGGCACAGAGTAAAAGCTTATGCTGGGCATACTGGAGGCAGAAGAGATCAGCACACACTGCAGCCACTGGCACAGAGTAACAGCTTATGCTGGGCATACTGGAGGCAGCAGAGATCGGCACACTGCAGCCACTGGCACAGAATAACAGCTTATGCTGGGCATACTGGAGGCAGCAGAGATTGGCACACACTGCAGCCACTGGCACAGAGTAACAGCTTATGCTGGGCATACTGGAGGCAGCAGAATTCAGCACACAGAGTTACAGTTGCAATTACTTGCTGCTGCTGGCATAGTCCTCTGTGGCTGGGCGCTGTGTGGGGAGTGGAGCGCTGGCGCTGCCCGCTGAATTGCCAGGCTGCTGGGGTGTGGTGCCATGCGGGGTTCGGCGGGCGGGCGTTCCAATTAAGTTTTTATCCGGCATTTCCTCCATGTGCAGCGGGTGGAGCTATTCATGTACTCTCCAGCCCCCTGCCTTTTCAGTTCAATTCTACGCCCGCCTGCCAGATGCTTCTGATTGGGCAGGGGGTGGATGAACTGAGCTGCTGCCTTACTACTGGCCGGGTGCCGGCGACTGACTATTACGAGCGGCTAGCACCGCCCACAACTTGGTGGCTGCCGTCTCCGACAAAATAGGACCTAGTTACTGAAATATTGGTCTAATTAGGAATATCTTGGATCCCTCAATTTTATGCGGACCTACCCATTGTTTGTGAGAAAATGTTACTGATTATTAGTTTTCTGTTTGACGTACTGCTTGCATTCTTTGTACATTATTGCAGTCTTTTCAGCTTTACTAGAGCAGTAGATGATCTCATAAATATGTTTTTTAAGATGTGGATTGGTGACAGGTTTTATTGCTCTATCTATGTACCTGTTTGGGAGATTTCCGCATGTTTACAGTGTTTTCACTGATGATTGTAAGGGCCATGTAGCTTCGTACAGTAGTTGATTGTGACAAGAGTATCAGTAGCAGCAAGTTGCTGTACTGTGTCATACAGTAGCTGTTAACTACTGCTTAATAAGAGAAGCAGGGACACAGTTTCATTTGAGAATGTAATTAGCGCTATTCACACTACATGTTTTGAGTAACAATCATTCATCATGTGCAATGTGGTATGAAATGGATCTAAACACATTTTCAAATTCAAGTTTGTACCAGTGGTGTGTTTCCTTTTAAACTGTAAGTGTCTTACGAAATACCGTTTCCATTAACTGGAATTTACCCTCTGTACTAATTGTGTATTAGAGTTGGGCCGAACGGTTCGCCGGCGAACGTGGTTCGCGCGAACGTAGGTGGTTCGCGTGCGGGTACCGCACGCGAACCTTTTGCGGAAGAAGTTCGGTTCGCCCCATAATGCACTGAGGGTCAACTTTGACCCTCTACATCACAGTCAGCAGGCCCAGTGTAGCCAATTAGGCTACACTAGCCCCTGGAGCCCCACCCCCCCTTATATAAGGCAGGCAGCGGCGGCCATTACGGCCACTCGTGTGCCTGCATTAGTGAGAGTAGGGCGAGCTGCTGCAGTCTCTCATATAGGGAAAGATTAGTTAGGCTTAACTTCTTCCTGGCTGCATACCTGTTCTGTTCAGTGAGCCCTCAGCCCACTGCATACCTGTACTGTGATCCTGCCACTGCATACCTGTTCAGTGATCCTGCCACTGCATACCTGTTCAGTGATCCTGCCACTGCATACCTGTTCTGTTCAGTGAGCCCTCAGCCCACTGCATACCTGTACTGTGATCCTGCCACTCCATACCTGTTCAGTGATCCTGCCACTGCATACCTGTTCTGTTCAGTGAGCCCTCAGCCCACTGCATACCTGTACTGTGATCCTGCCACTCCATACCTGTTCAGTGATCCTGCCACTGCATACCTGTTCAGTGATCCTGCCACTGCATACCTGTTCTGTGAACCCGCCACTGTATACCTGTTCTGTTCAGTGGACCCGCCACTGTATACCTGTTCTGTGAACCCGCCACTGTATACCTGTTCTGTTCAGTGGACCCGCCACTGTATACCTGTTCTGTTCAGTGGACCCGCCACTGTATACCTGTTCTGTTCAGTGGACCCGCCACTGTATACCTGTTCAGTGAACCCGCCACTGCATACCTGTTGTGTTCAGTGAACCTGCCACTGCATACCTGTTCTGTGAACCCGCCACTGTATACCTGTTCTGTTCAGTGGACCCGCCACTGTATACCTGTTCAGTGAACCCGCCACTGTATACCTGTTCTGTTCAGTGGACCCGCCACTGTATACCTGTTTAGTGAACACGCCACTGCATACCTATTGTGTTCAGTGATCCTGCCACTGCATACCTGTTCTGTGAACCCGCCACTGTATACCTGTTCTGTTCAGTGGACCCGCCACTGTATACCTGTTCTGTGAACCCGCCACTGTATACCTGTTCTGTTCAGTGGACCCGCCACTGTATACCTGTTCTGTTCAGTGACCGGCGCCTAGATGAGTGTCTCGGGGGGCACACAAAAGATAATAAGGTCGTTGCTTCATTGTGGTCAGACCAAATTTGATCAGCTGGACAGTCACTGTTTTGTCATTCAGCTACATCAGCCAGGCCGACCATATGGGCTGTAAAGCCACCAAAACCTGCACTCTCGCCATGGTGCGCACCAGTCCAGCACGGCCGTCACTAGTACAAACAGCTGTTTGCGGTGCGTTACACGGTGAGTTTGGTGTGTCAGTGTGAAGCAGTACCTTAATTACACTACCTGATTGATGTATACACATGCAAGATGTTTTAAAGCACTTTAGGCCTGTCATTTAGCATTCAATGTGATTTCTGCCCTTAAAACGCTGCTTTGCGTCAAATCCAGATTTTTCCCGGGGACTTTTGGCGTGTATCCCACTCCGCCATGCCCCCCTCCAGGTGTTAGACCCCTTGAAACATCTTTTCCATCACTTTTGTGGCCAGCATAATTATTTTTTTTTTCAAAGTTCGCATCCCCATTGAAGTCTATTGCGGTTCGCGAACTTTAACGCGAACCGAACGTTCCGCGAAAGTTCGCGAACCCGGTTCGCGAACCTAAAATCGGAGGTTCGGCCCAACTCTATTGTGTATGTTTGAATTAATCTCTGAATTGTTTACTCTGCACGACTCTATACTCTTACCATCTGTATGTTATGCTATCTTTGTTAGCTTCTTCCTGTTAGAAGACGCGGGTAGGAGTGACAGACATTACATACCTTTGGGGGGCTGCTCCCTAGTCCCCCACCTGTATGCGCTCATTCACCTTCTCCATGCAGACCCACAGGTGTCCATTTTCAAGCTACTGCAATGGTGTAGCACTCCCAGACAACCGCAATGCATACAAGGAGATGTAGTCCTTCAATGTGCGAAAAAATGCCACTGGCACTTCAAACTGCTGCAGCTCCAGGTCTGCCTGGAGGAGATGCAGGAGCACATACAGACGAGGGGCAAGGGGGGAACTCCAAAAAGATTAGTAATGCCTGTCACTACCGCCCACCCCACCCCCCACCCTTAACAGCTCAAACTATTTATGAACCTCCCTTATAAGGTTAATTTTATATATTTTGTGACACGGGTGCCCAGATCCCTTTGATGCTAAATTAACTTACTCTAAGCTAACCCCTTTGCTACCTTAATTGACTTTACTCCCTCTTTGACATTAAGGATATCTATTTCACTATGAAATGGGTGCCTGATTGCTGCTAATTAACACATGTGTCTATTAAACGCCCGCCAATCCCTGTGCCCAAATGACCTGATCCAAGATTGGGGATCAATTATCATCTTACTATCTTTCTGTGCTCATTTTGTTTGCACAATATTACTAGTAATTAAAATTAAAGAAGGCAAAGATGACAGAATAAATAGTGCTGTGTAAAACAATAAAAACTAACATAACTGAAAAAAAGCCTATGCAGTCATAAAGGAATGGCTTGTGTTCCAGTCTTATTAACCACTTAAGGACCATGTGCTTAAACCCCCCTAAAGACCAGGCCATTTTCTACAAAATGGGCCACTGCAGCTTTAAAGGAGTTATCAGGGAAAAAACTAAAAATAAGCTTTACTCACCTGGGGCTTTCTCCAGCCCCTTGCAGCCGACTGTCCCACGCTGTCACCTCCGCTCCCCGACGCTTTTCCGCTCTCGCCGCTCAGTATTCAGGCTGACCACGGGTTTGGCCTTACTGCGGCTGCGCGAAGCGCCGCTGTCAATCATGGCCCCGTGGGCGGCGGCAAACTGCGCAGGTGCAGAACTACTGTTATACACTCTGTAGTCAGGAGGTGCTCCACACCAGAAAGAAGATGAGTGTGCCTCGACCTTCACCTCTGCGTCCACTGAGGTGCTCAAAGCATTCAAGTAGTAAAGAGGTCGGCACCACTCCAAGCATCAGGAAAAGCTCTTTTATTGCATCACCATTGTGGCTTAACAATGACAAACGTTGTTTCGGGCATAGCCCTTTTTCAAATTGCAACAGCCATATACAAACACACATGTGCAGTGCCTTAAATACCCCACCTCCACTAAAATCACCAATCGGTGACTAACTGGGCGGAGACCAGTGGTGGACCTGATGGGGAACTGCAAAGGCTAATATGCAAATCACAATTAACCATTTACCTGCTGACAAAAAGAGTCAATGTAGAGAGTAAACGTGCCTCCATTGATCAAAATGGACAGATCATGTGACATCCACAACACTTCCTGGCCCTTTCTGGCCAATCAGGAAGAACCACATCATCCAACGGAACAACGCGTCTAAAAAATACGCATGCATGCATGATCATACGCGTAAAACGCCAACCAGCCGCGATGTAACCTCAAAAACGCGAGGAGAAAAAAAAAAGCGAGAAAAACGCGAAAACGCGGGAAAACGCGAAAAAACGCGGGAAAAACGCAAAAAAGACGCGAAAAACGCGGGAAAAACGTGAAAAACGCGAAAAAACGACGGCAAAACCGCTTCAGAACAGTGCATCATAAAATGCGCATCCCAACATGGCGGTACGCATGGAACACACCCCAAACGCGGAGTGCGCTCCCAAAAGCGTACGACTGATCCACAACGCGTCAAAAAAACGCGAAACATATGGTTATACGCGTAAAAACCGACAACAGAACACTTCAAAACAGTGCGTCACAAAGTACGCATCCCAACATGGCGGTACGCATGGAGCGCGCCCCAAGTGCGGAGTGCGCTCACAAACGCGTACAGCTGATCCTCAACGCGTCACAAAATACGCAAAACTTATGGCTATACGCATAAGAGCAGAATGCATGCATACCAGAACACTAAAGTTTGACCAACCAAACAAATATAGTGTTCATAGAACCAAAATACCAACTAGACACTCATGTTCCCATACCAAACAAAATCCACAAGTGTGGACAAGTCAATGTTGGCACTATGAAAAAAAAAAAAAAAAATTACAGCAGGCAAATGATTCAATACGTCACCCTCAGCAGGTCCATCACAGTACAGCCCAGGGATATCTAAAACAAATACAAAAGCAATAAAATAAATGTAAGATCAAAAGTTAAATGTCAATCAATCAAAAACAGTAGTAAATTGCAGGCATTACGAAAGACCCCGCCCATCAGATAATAATTGACCCTCAATGAATATAAAATGCTAGGTCATATTCCCGATTGAGTCTATTAGGCTCCATCGTCCCCAACCGTCTTATCCAGAACGCCTCCCTCTTGCGTAGTGCAATCTCCCTATTGCTTCCTCTCCAATCCATAGGCACCGAATCGATAATCTTAACTTTAAGTTGTGTAACTGAATGTTTCATCTGTGCAAAATGTTCAGAAACCGACTGGCCCTGTGTCTTATGTCGTATCGCCGACTTGTGCGACGAAATACGATCCTTAAGGCGTTGCGTGGTCATGCCCACATATGCAAGCCCGCAAGGGCACTTAAGCATATATATGACATAACTAGAGTCACACGTGTAAAAATCTCGTAACCGAAAAAGAGTACCCTGGGACGGGTGAGTGAAGGTATTACCCTTCAACACCATGCCACACATGTGGCACCCCATACATGGGTACATACCCGTACGTTTATTCGCCGGTCGTCCTTTACTCTTTGTATGTAACTTGTCCCGTATTGTCGGGGCCCTCTTAAAGGACATCATAGGCGGGTAACGAAACTCGGGAAACCCGTGAAAAACCGTCGGATAAAATTCGCCAATGCCGTCGTATGACCCGTGAAATCACATCACTATTCGCACTAAATGTTGACACAAATGGAAGACGGGGGCCAGTCGGTTTCCGCCCACGTCTAGTCCGTGGAGTAAATGTCTCAGACGGGTAGCCTCTTTGTCGAAATCTGCCAATCATTTCATCCCTACGTCTAGTACGTTGGAACTCATTGCTAACTATCCTGTCTACCCGACCCAACTGGCTCCGAGGTATACTGTTCTTGGTACCCATGGGATGGAAGCTTTCATAATGCAATACGGAATTGCGATCAGTACTCTTATTGAACAGATCAATCACCAATTCTCCTCCCTCCCCTCTGGTGATAGATGTATCCAAAAATGATATGGTGTTTAAATCACTGTGGGACGTTAGCTTAATGTAAGGGCAGCAGCCGTGTAACTGAAAAATAAACTCCATAAGGGTCTCATGTGACCCCCTCCATATGCAGAAAACATCATCAATATAGCGCCACCAGCAAATTGCATGCCGGTGGAATAATGCATTATTATAAACAAACGCCTCTTCATATAGGCTCATGTATAAATTTGCATAGGAGGGGGCCACATTTGACCCCATGGCCGTGCCACGACGTTGCATAAAAAATTGTCCCTTAAACTCAAAATAATTAAAGCGTAAAACAATCCCCAGCAAAGTCAAACAAAATCTCCTCTGATCTGAAGAGAGATCAGTACGCGTCATTAAAAACCAATCGACAGCCTCTACACCCCCATCATGTGGGATGGAGGTGTAGAGGCTGTCCACATCAAGGGTAACAAGAAGGATCTGATCATCAGGCAACCGCAATTCCCTAATCTTTTCAAGGAACATGGAGGTGTCCTTCAAATACGAAGGAGTTGACCGAACCAATGGTTGAAGTAAAGCATCCAAAAATTTAGCAAGGGGAACAAATATCGAGCCAACCCCGGCCACAATCGGGCGGCCAGGGGGGTTGGCTAGAGACTTGTGAATCTTGGGGAGTGTGTAAATTCTAGGGTTGGAGGGATGATCAGCCTTTAAAAAAGTAAACAGCCCATTATCAATGACATTTTTTCTCAAAGCATCATGTAACACACTATCGATTTGTTTCTGTATCCACACCAGGGGATCTCCCATTAGTGGTTCATACACTGCTTTATCAGAAAGCTGTCGTAAGATCTCATTCTCATACATACTCGTGTCCATCACCACCACCGCCCCCCCCCTTATCAGCTGGGCGGATGGTAACGGACACATTATTCTGCAGGGCACACAAAGCCTCCCTCTCATCCCTACTGAGATTATAATGTAGGGTATGTTCACCCTTCCTCACACCTTCCTCCAACTTCTTAATGTCACCCTGAACCTTGGAAACAAAATTGTCAATAACAGGATGACTCGGGGGTAAAAAAGAGCTAGGGTTTCTGAAACCCAGCTCCTTCAACCTAAATTGTCCATCAGCATCTTCTTGATTGGTAGAAGGAAAAGTGGGCAAACATGAAAAAAAGTATTTCAATCTAATGTTCCGAAAAAAACGAAACAGATCTTGAT
This sequence comes from Hyperolius riggenbachi, assembly GCF_040937935.1. NCBI lineage: Eukaryota > Metazoa > Chordata > Amphibia > Anura > Hyperoliidae > Hyperolius > Hyperolius riggenbachi. Next base: position 328,364,797 of record NC_090646.1, on the reverse strand, counting down.
CTAATTGAAAAAAGTCAGTGGCAAAAGTGGGACAGAAGGAAAGTCCATAATTCAGAACGTGAGTCTCTAACGGAGATAACGTATATGAGGAAATATTTACCACAAGGGACTCTACTTCCTCCTCCGGCGTAATACCCGTGGACTCAGAACTTTCTTGGAAGCTGCGCCTCCTCCGGCGCCTCCCTCCCCTATGCCTCCTCCTCTTCCACAGTTTGGGGAATCATCCCGTGAAGAGGCCCCGGATTCCTCTCGAGGTGAATCGGAGCCGGGTCTGGGGGGCCTCCCACCCCGAGGTGGTTTTCTTCCTCTAGGAACAGGATTACGCAGCCCAGATTGTCGCTGCCACGGATATACGTATCCAGAGACATAATCACAAGCATCTCGAGTAAATTTGCCCCTCTTATCCTCCTCGATCTTTTTGGTCAAAATGCCCAACTTGTTGTTAAGAGAATCCATGAAATCATCAAACTTATCCGTGGGAAGGGTCTCCTTAATCTGTTTAGTCAAGACCTCAATCTTTGTCGTGAGTAGGGGTAATTCACGCTGGATGCAGACGATCGTGTGCAACATCGCATCCAATGATGCCTTGTTCCAAATGTTGGCCCACACATCACTAGGAAATAATGTCGGTGCCACATGTGCCCTCATCGACCGAGGAATCCTCTTGGCGTGACAGTATTCTGCCAAAGTCCTGGAATGCAGGTCCAGGTTAACCTTCCTCCTCATGGTCATCTCCAGGTCATGCTGTAGTGGCTTAGGATTCGGAGTTTGTAAAAAAGATGTACCCCTTTCCACTATCGACAAGATCTCAGTAGCTTGTAGATCACTATAGCAGAACGTGCCTGCAACCTTCTCCGTCTGTGGGGTCGCCATGAAGCTCCACTCCCTTGGACACTCACTAATGTTATACACTCTGTAGTCAGGAGGAGCTCCACACCAGAAAGAAGATGAGTGTGCCTCGACCTTCACCTCTGCGTCCACTGAGGTGCTCAAAGCATTCAAGTAGTAAAGAGGTCGGCACCACTCCAAGCATCAGGAAAAGCTCTTTTATTGCATCACCATTGTGGCTTAACAATGACAAACGTTGTTTCGGGCATAGCCCTTTTTCAAATTGCAACAGCCATATACAAACACACATGTGCAGTGCCTTAAATACCCCACCTCCACTAAAATCACCAATCGGTGACTAACTGGGCGGAGACCAGTGGTGGACCTGATGGGGAACTGCAAAGGCTAATATGCAAATCATTGCAATCAATCAATTAATGGTTAATTGTGATTTGCATATTAGCCTTTGCAGTTCCCCATCAGGTCCACCACTGGTCTCCGCCCAGTTAGTCACCGATTGGTGATTTTAGTGGAGGTGGGGTATTTAAGGCACTGCACATGTGTGTTTGTATATGGCTGTTGCAATTTGAAAAAGGGCTATGCCCGAAACAACGTTTGTCATTGTTAAGCCACAATGGTGATGCAATAAAAGAGCTTTTCCTGATGCTTGGAGTGGTGCCGACCTCTTTACTACTTGAATGCTTTGAGCACCTCAGTGGACGCAGAGGTGAAGGTCGAGGCACACTCATCTTCTTTCTGGTGTGGAGCTCCTCCTGACTACAGAGTGTATAACATTAGTGAGTGTCCAAGGGAGTGGAGCTTCATGGCGACCCCACAGACGGAGAAGGTTGCAGGCACGTTCTGCTATAGTGATCTACAAGCTACTGAGATCTTGTCGATAGTGGAAAGGGGTACATCTTTTTTACAAACTCCGGATCCTAAGCCACTACAGCATGACCTGGAGATGACCATGAGGAGGAAGGTTAACCTGGACCTGCATTCCAGGACTTTGGCAGAATACTGTCACGCCAAGAGGATTCCTCGGTCGATGAGGGCACATGTGGCACCGACATTATTTCCTAATGATGATGCATACTGTGATGTGTGGGCCAACATTTGGAACAAGGCATCATTGGATGCGATGTTGCACACGATCGTCCGCATCCAGCGTGAATTACCCCTACTCACGACAAAGATTGAGGTCTTGACTAAACAGATTAAGGAGACCCTTCCCACGGATAAGTTTGATGATTTCATGGATTCTCTTAACAACAAGTTGGGCATTTTGACCAAAAAGATCGAGGAGGATAAGAGGGGCAAATTTACTCGAGATGCTTGTGATTATGTCTCTGGATACGTATATCCATGGCAGCGACAATCTGGGCTGCGTAATCCTGTTCCTAGAGGAAGAAAACGACCTCGGGGTGGGAGGCTCCCCAGACCCGGCTCCGATTCACCTCGAGAGGAATCCGGGGCCTCTTCACGGGATGATTCCCCAAACTGTGGAAGAGGAGGAGGCATAGGGGAGGGAGGCGCCGGAGGAGGCGCAGCTTCCAAGAAAGTTCTGAGTCCACGGGTATTACGCCGGAGGAGGAAGTAGAGTCCCTTGTGGTAAATATTTCCTCATATACGTTATCTCCGTTAGAGACTCACGTTCTGAATTATGGACTTTCCTTCTGTCCCACTTTTGCCACTGACTTTTTTCAATTAGATCAAGATCTGTTTCGTTTTTTTCGGAACATTAGATTGAAATACTTTTTTTCATGTTTGCCCACTTTTCCTTCTACCAATCAAGAAGATGCTGATGGACAATTTAGGTTGAAGGAGCTGGGTTTCAGAAACCCTAGCTCTTTTTTACCCCCGAGTCATCCCGTTATTGACAATTTTGTTTCCAAGGTTCAGGGTGACATTAAGAAGTTGGAGGAAGGTGTGAGGAAGGGTGAACATACCCTACATTATAATCTCAGTAGGGATGAGAGGGAGGCTTTGTGTGCCCTGCAGAATAATGTGTCCATCACCATCCGCCCAGCTGATAAGGGGGGGGCGGTGGTGGTGATGGACACGAGTATGTATGAGAATGAGATCTTACGACAGCTTTCTGATAAAGCAGTGTATGAACCACTAATGGGAGATCCCCTGGTGTGGATACAGAAACAAATCGATAGTGTGTTACATGATGCTTTGAGAAAAAATGTCATTGATAATGGGCTGTTTACTTTTTTAAAGGCTGATCATCCCTCCACCCCTAGAATTTACACACTCCCCAAGATTCACAAGTCTCTAGCCAACCCCCCTGGCCGCCCGATTGTGGCCGGGGTTGGCTCGATATTTGTTCCCCTTGCTAAATTTTTGGATGCTTTACTTCAACCATTGGTTCGGTCAACTCCTTCGTATTTGAAGGACACCTCCATGTTCCTTGAAAAGATTAGGGAATTGCAGTTGCCTGATGATCAGATCCTTCTTGTTACCCTTGATGTGGACAGCCTCTACACCTCCATCCCACATGATGGGGGTGTAGAGGCTGTCGATTGGTTTTTAATGACGCGTACTGATCTCTCTTCAGATCAGAGGAGATTTTGTTTGACTTTGCTGGGGATTGTTTTACGCTTTAATTATTTTGAGTTTAAGGGACAATTTTTTTATGCAACGTCGTGGCACGGCCATGGGGTCAAATGTGGCCCCCTCCTATGCAAATTTATACATGAGCCTATATGAAGAGGCGTTTGTTTATAATAATGCATTATTCCACCATCATGCAATTTGCTGGTGGCGCTATATTGATGATGTTTTCTGCATATGGAGGGGGTCACATGAGACCCTTATGGAGTTTATTTTTCAGTTACACGGCTGCTGCCCTTACATTAAGCTAACGTCCCACAGTGATTTAAACACCATATCATTTTTGGATACATCTATCACCAGAGGGGAGGGAGGAGAATTGGTGATTGATCTGTTCAATAAGAGTACTGATCGCAATTCCGTATTGCATTATGAAAGCTTCCATCCCATGGGTACCAAGAACAGTATACCTCGGAGCCAGTTGGGTCGGGTAGACAGGATAGTTAGCAATGAGTTCCAACGTACTAGACGTAGGGATGAAATGATTGGCAGATTTCGACAAAGAGGCTACCCGTCTGAGACATTTACTCCATGGACTAGACGTGGGCGGAAACCGACTGGCCCCCGTCTTCCATTTGTGTCAACATTTAGTGCGAATAGTGATGTGATTTCACGGGTCATACGACGGCATTGGCGAATTTTATCCGACGGTTTTCCACGGGTTCCCGAGTTTCGTTACCCGCCTATGATGTCCTTTAAGAGGGCCCCGACAATACGGGACAAGTTACATACAAAGAGTAAAGGACGACCGGCGAATAAACGTACGGGTATGTACCCATGTATGGGGTGCCACATGTGTGGCATGGTGTTGAAGGGTAATACCTTCACTCACCCGTCCCAGGGTACTCTTTTTCGGTTACGAGATTTTTACACGTGTGACTCTAGTTATGTCATATATATGCTTAAGTGCCCTTGCGGGCTTGCATATGTGGGCATGACCACGCAACGCCTTAAGGATCGTATTTCGTCGCACAAGTCGGCGATACGACATAAGACACAGGGCCAGTCGGTTTCTGAACATTTTGCACAGATGAAACATTCAGTTACACAACTTAAAGTTAAGATTATCGATTCGGTGCCTATGGATTGGAGAGGAAGCAATAGGGAGATTGCACTACGCAAGAGGGAGGCGTTCTGGATAAGACGGTTGGGGACGATGGAGCCTAATGGACTCAATCAGGAATATGACCTAGCATTTTGTATTCATTGAGGGTCAATTATTATCTGATGGGCGGGGTCTTTCGTAATGCCTGCAATTTACTACTGTTTTTGATTGATTGACATTTAACTTTTGATCTTACATTTATTTTATTGCTTTTGTATTTGTTTTAGATATCCCTGGGCTGTACTGTGATGGACCTGCTGAGGGTGACGTATTGAATCATTTGCCTGCTGTAATTTTTTTTTTTTTTTTCATAGTGCCAACATTGACTTGTCCACACTTGTGGATTTTGTTTGGTATGGGAACATAAGTGTCTAGTTGGTATTTTGGTTCTATGAACACTATATTTGTTTGGTTGGTCAAACTTTAGTGTTCTGGTATGCATGCATTCTGCTCTTATGCGTATAGCCATAAGTTTTGCGTATTTTGTGACGCGTTGAGGATCAGCTGTACGCGTTTGTGAGCGCACTCCGCACTTGGGGCGCGCTCCATGCGTACCGCCATGTTGGGATGCGTACTTTGTGACGCACTGTTTTGAAGTGTTCTGTTGTCGGTTTTTACGCGTATAACCATATGTTTCGCGTTTTTTTGACGCGTTGTGGATCAGTCGTACGCTTTTAGGAGCGCACTCCGCGTTTGGGGTGTGTTCCATGCGTACCGCCATGTTGGGATGCGCATTTTATGACGCACTGTTCTGAAGCGGTTTTGCCAACATTTTTTCGCGTTTTTCGCGTTTTTCCCGCGTTTTTCTTGTCTTTTTTGCGTTTTTCCCGCGTTTTTTCGCGTTTTCCCGCGTTTTCGCGTTTTTCTCCTTTTTTTTTTTTTCTCCTCGCGTTTTTGAGGTTACATCGCGGCTGGTTGGCGTTTTACGCGTATGATCATGCATGCATGCGTATTTTTTAGATGCGTTGTTCCGTTGGATGATGTGGTTCTTCCTGATTGGCCAGAAAGGGCCAGGAAGTGTTGTGGATGTCACATGATCTGTCCATTTTGATCAATGGAGGCACGTTTACTCTCTACATTGACTCTTTTTGTCAGCAGGTAAATGGTTAATTGTGATTTGCATATTAGCCTTTGCAGTTCCCCATCAGGTCCACCACTGGTCTCCGCCCAGTTAGTCACCGATTGGTGATTTTAGTGGAGGTGGGGTATTTAACCTCCTTGCCGGTTTTCCCGACCTGAGCTCGGGGTAGAAAAAATAAGCTGTTAGCGGTGATCCCGAGCTCAGGTCGGGGTAGGCATTGCAGAGCTTTACCTTTAGTTGTGGAGTCCCGCACACGATCTCGCTACGCAGCGGGACTCCAGCCTCTCTCCCCGGCAGTGTGGGGTCTTTCCCTGGCCGCCGGGATCCCCCATGTCCCTGCTATTCTTCCGGGGACCCGGCAGCCAGTTGGAGCAGCGCAGCCGTGGTGGCAGCAGCAGAGCGGTGGTGGCAGCGTGACGTCATCGGGGGCGGGGCTAATATTGAAAACGAACTTCTCTATATTAGAGAAATATAGAGAAGTTTGTTTATATGTATATTAGCGCCATCTTGTGGGCAAAGAGAAAACTGCAGCACAGGAGCCCAGGAAGGTACTTTTTTTTTTTTTTTTGCTGCAGATCTCCCTGCCAGAATGATTTTTTTCAGGTTTTAGGGTCTGAAAGAGTGGAAAAAAATTGCACCGCTTTTAGACCCTAAAATCTGGAAAGAATCAGACCGCCAAGGAGGTTAAGGCACTGCACATGTGTGTTTGTATATGGCTGTTGCAATTTGAAAAAGGGCTATGCCCGAAACAACGTTTGTCATTGTTAAGCCACAATGGTGATGCAATAAAAGAGCTTTTCCTGATGCTTGGAGTGGGGCCGACCTCTTTACTACTTGAATTCAGGTGCAGAACTACTGCGTCTGCGCAGTTCGTTCGGCACTGCACGTCTGCTGCAGTCAGTCTGTATTATCACTGCAGATCTACAAGCTGCAGCACCACTTCCTCCTCTTATCTCTTCAGGCAAAGCAGGCACGCAGCATGCTGGGACCTTTGAATCTTGCCCATCATCTAGCAGCTCTGATGGGGTGGAGCTACAACAGGTGGCTACATCGGGGGCAGAGTTAACTCACACGGCCGCGGCTGCAGCAATTAGGAGCAGAGTAGTGGATTGATGTGCTGATGGGCGGCCTATGAAGAGGTAGGCGATTTAAGATGGGGGGGCAGGGTTAGACCTGGACACCTGTCGGCAGCTGTGGGGCCCTATGCAATTGCCTACTTCTGTGCCCCCACCCCACTGCCTTTTGAGTAAGATCTTCCACCCAGCACAATTAATAAATTCACTTGATTTGGGCTGGTCAAAATTAATCAAAATACAATTGGATGGCCATGATAGGGCACCGATCTCTGGCAGTAGATGATAGTGATTGCAGGGTATGGGCTTTTGTCTGAAAATGAAGTCCTTAACCACTTGCCGACCGCCAACTGTAGATTGGCGGCGGCAAAGTGGCAGCCCCAGGACCACGTAACGCCAGTTGGCGTCAGGTCCTGGGACTCTTCCGGGCCGGGGATCACTGCGCGCGCATCCGCCGGCAATAGGCTCCGCCCACCCGCGACGTCAACCTGTTGGCCGAACGGAAGCGCTGGCGGGTTGTTAACCCCTGAATCGCTGCTATAGAAGCGTATAATACACTTTGTAATGTATACAAAGCGTATTATATAGGGTGCCTCCTGCCCTGGTGGTCCCAGTGATCGAGGGACCACCAGGGCAGGCTGCAGCCACCCTAGTCTGCACCCAAACACACTGATTGGCCCCCCCCACCCTCTGATCGCCCACAGAACCCCTCAGGCCCCCCCTGCCCACCCCCTCAGACCCCTGTTTGCACCCAATCACCCCCCTAATCACCCATCAATCACTACCTGTCACTATCTGTGAACGCTATTTGTTAGATTAGCCCCTTAACTGCCCCCTGTGGGCTCCTATTCTCGCTTGTAATAACCTACTGATCACCTATCAATCACCCCGTCACCCCCTGTCACTGTTACCCATCAGATTAGACCCTAATCTGCCCCTTGCGGGCACCCAATCACCCGCCCACACGCTCAGATAGCCCCCCAGACCCGCTCTGATTAACTCGCCAGTGCATTGCTTGCATATATTCTTGTAATGGATAGCAGAGATGCCGCCGCATGGGAGAGCGGCATGGCGGCTATCTCCACGTTCCAGCCGGCGGCTGTTGCTGCGCAGCAGTGTGATGCTGCCTTGCCTGGTCCTTCTAGTGCACACAGATGGAGAACTACGTGCGCGCACGCCAGGCGACAGGTCCTTTATGCTGCTAGAAGGGGAGTCAGCTGATCATGCCGATCAGCTGACTCCGGCTGTGCTCCGGATTGGCTGAGTGACTGGGGCGGCACTGTGGAGCGCTTTTAGTATATATAGGACTTGCTGGTCACTTGTAAGTTGTCTGCTGTTGCGAACATTACGTGTGAGCGCTCAGACCTGAGTCAGATCCCACAGTGTGTTAGAACCAGCCGGAGCTGGGAATTCACACTGAGTCAGATTTCATTGATAGCTTAAAGTACTATTGCTTGCTACTGTTTATGTGTTAGACTAGTTCCCAGGTGTTGAGACCAAGGACCTCACACCTAAGACTAGGAGATTGCTACTATCATCTGTTAGACTAGATCCCAGGTGTTGAGACCAAGGACCTCACACCTAAGACTAGGAGATTGTTATATTGTTACTATCATCTGTTAGACTAGATCCCAGGTGTTGAGACCAAGGACCTCACATCTAAGACTAGGATTGAGAGAGATTTCTGTTACCTGTTATGATCTTTGGCTTTCCTGACTACTCTCCTGTCCTCTGATTCGGTACTTCCTCCCATCTGATTACCTGTTGCTGACATTGCCTGTACCTGGATACCGAATCAGTCTTCCGCTTCTGTACTTTGTCTGTCCGTTTGTTGCCGACCTGGCTTGTCTGACCTTTCTGGCTGTCACCTAGTCCCTGGGTGATCAGCCTTACTGTATACCTGTGACGGCTGCTCTTCAGGTGGTTATTAGCTGCTATATCAGGCCTATGGTCACCAGCTCCACTGGAGACCATTGTGCAACACAGTCAGTGAGTCTCTACCTATCCAAGGTCCACTGGCTGCAGTACAGTCTGATTCCCTGCCTCTCAGAGAATCCTTGGCTGCAGTACAGTCTGATTCCCTGCTCCTCAGGGAATCCCTAGCTGCAGACCAATCATCATCAATATTACTCCAGACAGTGATCCCTGCTCCTCAGGTATCCACTGGCTGCAGTACAGCCTGATTCCCTGCCCCTCAGGGAATCCTAGGCTGCAGAAGTGTTTGTATCTCTCGCTTCTCGGGAGATAATCTCTCCAATTACTGTTGCACAAAACACTATATCACATTGGGTGTCCTGTGTCTAGCTATACTGGTATTATTGGTGATTCTGCAGATCACCACATGGTCAGGTGTAGCATCTGTATTATTGGTGATACTGCAGATCACCAATAGTCAGAAAAATCTATGTTGCTGACACCAATCATTACAATTCTCCTCTGTAATCACCTATTGATCACCTATCAATCACCCCGTCACCCCCTGTCACCACCTGTCACTGCTACCAATCAGATCAGACCCTAATCTGCCCCTTGCGGGCACCCAATAACCCGCCCACACCCTGAGATAGCCCCCCAGACCCCTCTGATCACCTCCCCAGTGCATTATTTACATCTGTTCTCCCCTCTAATCACCCATCAATCACCAATCAATCACCCTCTGTCACCACCTGTCACTGCTACTCATCATACCCATCAGATCAGACCCTCATCTGCCCCTTGTGGGCACCCAATGACCGGCCTACACCCTCACATCGCCCTCAGATACCCCAATCACCTCCCCAGTGCATTGCTTGCATCTATTCCCCCCTCTATTCACACCCTGAGACACCCATCAATCACCTCCTGTCACCCCCAGCACACCTACCCATCAAATCAGGCCCTAATTTGCCCCGTGTGGGCTCCTGATCACTCAGCCAAACCCTCAGATCCCCCTTCCGATCACCTCCACAGCGTATTGATTGCATCTATTCTCCCCTCTAATCACCCACTGAGACACCCATCAATCACCTCCTGTCACCACCTGTCACCCCCTAGCACTCCTATTCATCAGATCAGGCCCTTATCTGCCCCTCTGCGGGCTTCTGATCATCCGGCCAAACCCTCACCCGCCCCACCGCAGTGACAGAATTTGTTTTTTCTGATCACTGCTGGTACGACTTAATTGTGGCGAGACCAACCGTTATGCCACACAATACGCAACCGCCAATCCAAGAAGCTACTATGCCCAGCCTTTTCGGTGGAAGCCACTCCAAGATTCCGAACGTAACATTTTTTGGGGCCTTCTCCTTAACATGGGTCTAGTCAAAAAGAATGTATTGCGGTCTTATTGGTCTACGCACCCAATACATCACATGCCCATGTTCTCTGCTGCCATGTCCAGGTCACGATTTGAGAACATCCTGCGCTTCCTGCACTTCAGTGCCAATACAACCTGTCATCTAAGAGGCCATCCTGCTTATCACTAGTTCCACAAAATTCGGCCCCTCATAGACCACCTGTCATCAAAATTTGCAGATGCTTATACCCCTGAACAGTCATTTTGAGGCATTTGGTTTCTAGACTACTCCTCACGGTTTTGGGCCCCTAAAATGCCAGGGCCATATAGGAACCCCACAAGTGACCCCAAAGTCCAATGAGTACCTTTAGGATTTCACAGGTCATTTTGAGACATTTGGTTTCAAGACTACTCCTCACAGTTTAGGGCCCCTAAAATGCCAGGGCAGTATAGGAACACAACAAATGTCCCCATTATAGAAAGAAAACACCCCAAGGTATTCCGTTAGGAGTATGGTGAGTTCATAGAAGAATCTTCTATGAACTCATCATGCCTCTTAGTGAATACTTTGGGGTGTCTTCTTTCCAAAATGGGGTCATTTGGGGGGTATTTATACTATCCTGGAATTCTAGCACCTCATGAAACCTGACAGGTGCTCAGAAAAGTCAGTGATGCTTCAAAATGGGAAAATTCACTTTTTGCACCATAGTTTGTAAACGCTACAAACCAATAAATATACACTGAATGTTTGTTTGTTTTTTTATCGAAGACATGTAGCAAAATAAATTTGGACAAATATGTATATCGGAAATTTTACTTTATTTGAAAAATGTCAGCACAGAAAGTAAAAAAAAACAATTTTTTTTGACAAAATTCATGTCTTTTTTGATGAATATAATAAAAGCTAAAAATCACAGCAGCAATCAAATAGCACCAAAAGAAAGCTGTATTAGGGACAAGAAAAGGAGGTAAAATTAATTTAGATAGTAGGTTGTATGACCGAGCAATAAACCGTTAAAGCTGAAGTGGTCTGAATGGAAAAAAAGTGTCTGGTCCTTAAAGGGAACCTTAACTGAACGGGGGGTAAAGAGTTTCACTTACCTGGGGCTATTACCAACCCCCTGCAGCAGTCCTGTGCCCTCGGAGCCGCTCTCGAATCCTCCGGTCCCCCGCTGTCACTTAGTTTTGTTTTTGACGACTCACCAGTCGGCCGGCCGCCATGCGTATTATTGGACGCATTCCCTACTGCAATTAGCGCTGTTGCGGACCGCAACGCGTACAAAAATACGCATATCTAGGCGTGCGGAATGCGGCAACGCGTATTTTTGTATGTGTTGCGGTCCGCAACAGCGCTAATTGCAGTAGGGAATGTGTCCAATAATACGCATGGCGGCCGGCCGACTGGTGAGTCGTCAAAAAACGAAATTAAGTGACAGCGGGGGACCGGAAGATTCCAGATCGGCTTGAAGGGCACAGGACTGCTGCAGGGGGCTGGTAATAGCCCCAGGTAAGTGAAACTCTTTACCCCCCGTTCAGTTAAGGTTCCCTTTAAAGAGAACCTGTACTGAGTAAAAATATTTAAAATAAACACATGAGGTAACTTCAAATGAACATTGCATAGTTACCTTGCCATCAGTTCCCCTCAGAAGCTCACCATTTTCTTCTGACAATAATCCCTTCCAGTTCTGACAATATTTTGTCAGATCTGAAATATATCAGTTGCTGTCAGTAAAATATCAGTTGCTGTCAGTTATAGCTGAGAGGACAACTGCTGTGCCAAGTAATGTCTATGTTTCCCTATGGTAAACAACAAATTTGGGCAAGCACCATCCACTCTACCATATGTATGGGTAAATAACATAGAGTGTGCAGAAAGGAACTAAAAATAAATGCACATAACAGAAGAAAAGTAGTTCCCTAAAAACCGCACCACTCAATCAATGTCAAATGAATCAATCTTTATTCAGTACAAAAAAGAATTTAAAAACACTAAAAACAAGGCCCAGACGAAGCCGCGCATTGAAGACGGCGAATCGCGACGGCGTTGTGGGGCACACTCTCCTCCTGCCTGTCCCTCCTCATCCCTGGTAAGCTGCAGCCTCTTCTCCTAGCTCTCACAGCACCCTTTTTTTCTATGGTTGGTCTAATTCTGCACTTTTGTTTTACACATTTTGACTATCATGGATGGTCTTTTTTTGGTATTATCCTCCGATTGCACTATGCACTTTACTCACATGTACACTTGAATTAATTTATATACTTGAGGCTGACCTCTTGTCTGTGGGTTTTTTGATTGTCATTCTATATGTAGATAATTGTTTGTACCTTGTCACTATTGATTAGGAGTTGTTATACAGGCAGTGTGGTTTTATGAATTTACTATATGCTATCAATATTATCATGTGCCCCTTTGTACCTTGTTTTTAGTGTTTTTAAATTCTTTTTGTACTGAATAAAGATTGATTCATTTGACATTGATTGAGTGGTGCGGTTTTTAGGGAACTACTTTTCTTCTGTAATATGTTTCCCTATGGCTCAAGTGGGCGATGTTACAGTTTAACTGTGTGCTGACCAGAAAGCTGTTATGGGTAATGGCCATTTTCAAAATGGAGGACAGAAAATTCCCTTGATCACAGTGAACAAATAGGACGCGGGATAGGAGAAAGACACTGAGGAGTAGACTACATGGAAGGTAAGTATGACTTGTGTATGCTTATTTTGATTTTTAATTTTCAGTTCAGGTTTTCTTTAAGGAGTTTTTTGACTGTAGTCCTTAAGTGGTTAAACTGAACATAAAATTATTCAGTTCTATGCTATATTTACCTTTAGTAAAACACATACAATAAATCATCTCATAAGTTTATTTTCGCTTCAAAATAAATCAACAGAGGATAGCGCTCACAGTCAGAACAACCCTGTAAATGAGAGTACCAACAATACACAAAGTCGATAAACAAGCTTGTTCGCCTCCTCTATATATCACATATCATATTAAATCACAGAGGATGGCGCTCAAAAGCTAAGTGCAAAACAAGTCCAATGTCCTGCAATGACACAGTCCACAGTTCCTCACCTTCAGTTGAACTGAAGTTGAGGAACTGTGGACTGTGTTATTGCAGGACATTGGACTTGTGGTGGAAATAGGGGAGCCCTATTGGGTCCGCTCTACTACACAGGTGCAGACGGTTCGCGCCTGCACAGTAGAGCAGACCTGATAGGGCTTGGCTATTTCCGCTGGAGCCTGATTATGTAGGTAGAAAAAAATACTGGAGCCTGAGGGAAAGCTACTTGTGTGCCCGCGCAGGAGCAGCCACAAGCACACTTTCGGGGCAGCCAGCGCTGCTGAGGAGGACAGGGGAAGCCTCTTTAGGATCCAGAGGTGTCCCCCTCTCAAGGTAAGTACCCCCTAGGGAGCACTTTTTTCCTTTAAGGTACTCTTTATTGATGATGATGAGCAGATTCTTCCAGAAAGAACCTAGACTATGATCTTTAAAAATAACATTATCATCACTGAAGCTGTTTGCTACTCTTTTCTCTAATTATTTCTGACTTATTCAGGGGAACATTACAAGTTTTGCAAATAATAAGGTTTGAAGCTTAAAGATTTTTTAAAAGCTATAAAACACTAATTTTATTCATATTCAGTGAAAAATTAAATGACACTCCATAGCGGTTTTCTTTAAAGTTCAGATTAGTGTTCAGTTATTGTAAGGCTTTGAATGAAAATTAGTTAATGTTAGGCTTTTGGCAATCACTTGGTTAGGCTTAGAGTTTAGCAATGGTGGCAGATACATTTTCACTTTTTGTAATTGTTGGCGACCACGTTGTCGCATTGAAACCCACTGGACTTGTCTCTCAGTGATGAAAATGAAGTTGCTGGCAGTTATTGAGTTCTGTTCTTGTAAGTATGACTTTGCAAGGACAGGTCTCAATAAGGTATAACACTATTTTGAATAATTTAAGCTTCTTTACAAACCAAGAGCACAGCAAATTAACACCTTAGGCATGAAACCAAAATGTCAGCATAGTTGATGTCAAATTCAGCAATTTACTTTACACTGTAACCACTTACTATGTGGTAGATAGCACAGTTTAATTAAAAATCATGTACATTTGCTTTTGTCTGCATTTTGTTCGTATTTGATTAGCCAGCATAGGAAGCTAGTGAGTGTTGGAACACTGCTTTGAATGATCCAAAGTCCTACAACACAGAGGAAAGTTTTCCTTCTCAGGTATAGAGATGGCCCAAACCTCCGATTTTTGGTTCGTGAACCGGGTTTGCGAACTTCCACAAAAAGTTCGATTCGCGCGAACTTCTGCGAACCGCAATAGACTTCAATGGGGAGGTGAACTTTGAAAACTAGAAACACTTCTGCTGGCCAGAAAAGTGATAGAAAAGATGTTTCAAGGGGTCTAACACCTGGAGGGGGGCATGGCGGAGTGGGATACATGCCAAAATACCCAGGGAAAAATCTGGATTTGACGCAAAGCAGCGTTTTAAGGGCAGAAATCACATTGAATGCTAAATTGCAGGCCTAAAGTGCTTTAAAACATCTTGCATGTGTATACATGGATCAGGTAGTGTAATTAGTGTATTGCTTCACACTGACAGACCAAACTCACTGTGTAACGCACCGCAAACAGCTGTTTGTGTAGTGACGGCCGTGCTGGACTACTGTGCACCATGGCGAGATTGCTCTTCCTCACTCAGTGATATCAGGTAATGTCTGACTGCCTTATCAACTTTTTTTATAGCGGCCACTGCTAACAGCGGCCTTAAAAATTCAAGAATCCACCTGGAGTCCTGTACCCTGTTGGTGGTGGCGAAGAAGGCAGTCAAGCGGCCTGTGGGCAGAGGTGCTGTGTGGGGAGCGACTTAGTCTTGGGGAAGGAAGTCACACGGCATGCAGGCAGAGATGCTGTGTGTGGGGACGGATTTAGTCTTGGGGCGGGCAGTAGCCCTCCGGGATCCATGCCTCATTCATTTTGATAAAGGTGAGGTACTGAACACTTTTGTGACTTAGGCGACTTTTCTTCTCAGTGACAATTCCTCCAGCTGCGCTGAAGGTCCTTTCTGATAGGACGCTTGAGGCAGGGCAAGACAGAAGTTGGATGGCAAATTGGGACAGCTCTGGGCACAGGTCAAGCCTGCTCACCCAGTCGTCCAAGGGTTCATCACTGCTCACAGTGTCTACATCCACACTTAAGGCCTGGTAGTCAGCTACCTGCCAGTCCAGGCGTTGGTGGAAGGTGGATCCGGAAGCGCTAAGGAAAGGCGTTGGACTAAGGAATGTCCGCATGTCCGACATCATCATGAGATCACTGGAGCGCTCCCTCCCATTACTGTTCCTCTTCACGCTCCTCCACAGCTTGATCCACCACTCTACGCACGGCACGCTCCAGGAAGTAAGCGTACGGGATCAAGTCGCAGATGGTGCCTTCACTGCGACTCACCAGGTTGGTCACCTCCTCAAACGGTCACATGAGCCTGCATGCATTTCGCATCAGTGTCCAGTTGTTGGGCCAGAGCATCCCCATCTACCCAGATTGTGTCCTACTGAAATTGTAGAGGTACTGGGTGACGGCTTTCTCCTGTTCTATCAGGCGAGAGAACATAAGTAGGGTCGAATTCCAGCGAGTCGGGCTATGGCAAATGAGGCGTCTCACCGGCAACTAGTTTCTCCGCTGAATCTCGCCAAAGTGTTCCATGGCCGTGTAAGACCGCCTGAAATGCCCACACATCTTCCTGGCCTGCTTCAGGACGTCTTCTAAGCCTGGGTACTTAGACACAAATCTTTGAATGACTAAATTCAGCACATGTGCCATGCAGGGTACATGTGTCAACTTTTCCAAATTCAATGCGGAAATGAGATTACTGCTGTTGTCACACACCACGTTGCCGATCTCCAGCTGGTGCGGGTTCAGCCACTGATCCACCTGTTTGTTAAGAGCAGCCAGGAGAGCTGGTGCAGTGTGACACTCCACTTTGAGGCAAGACATGTCTAAGATGGCGTGACACCGTCGTACCTGGCATGCAGCATAGGCCCTGGGGAGCTCGGGCTGTGTAGCTGGAGAGGAGATCGCAGCACCAGTAGAATTGAACTGCCACTCAGCCAAGGAGGAGGAGGAGGTTGATGACAGCGAAGAGGATGTAGCAGGAGGAGAGGGGGTGGCAGCAGGCCTGCCTGCAAGCCGTGGAGGTGTCACAAGTTGGTCCGCTGCACAGCCACGTACTCCCTGCTAGTGATGGGCCGAACCTCCGATTTTAGGTTCGCGAACTTCCGCGGAAGGTTCGGTTCGCGGAAAAGTTCGCGAACCGCAATAGACTTCAATGGGGGGCAAACTTTGAAAAATAGAAAAAATTATGCTGGCCCCAAAAGTGATGCAAAAGATGTTTCAAGGGGTCTAACACCTGGAGGGGGGCATGGCGGAGTGGGATACACGGCAAAAGTCCTGGGGAAAAATCTGGATGTGAAGCAAAACAGCGTTTTAAGGGCAGAAATCACATTGAATGCTAAATTGCAGGCCTAACGTGCTTTCAAACATCTTGCATGTGTATACATCAATCAGGTAGTGTAATTAGAGTACTGCTTCACACTGACGCACCAAACTAACTGTGTAACGCACCGCAAGTTACCAGCTGTTTGTGTAGTGACGGCCATGCTGGACTACTGCGCAACATGGCGAGATTGCTCTTCCTCACTCAGTGATGTCAAGTAATGTGTGACTGCCTTCTCAACTTTCCATGGCATTGTTAAAAAGCTTACGTTTTGTTTTTAAATTACATTTTCTACTTGTAGCGGTACTTGTTCAGTACCGCTACAATGAGAATCCTATGGAGGCGGGCAAGTCTGGCATTGTGACCCCGGGTAATGGCCGGGGAATGAGGGATGGAATCTGGTGTGGAGCCTGAGCAACGGCTACCACTACACATCCAAGGAGGGCAGCAGTCAGGCATGCACGCCCGCCCCGAGGTAGTGACCAAAAATAACAATACAGGAGGACTATCGAGGGCTTGCTGTATTTGAAATGAATGTACTTTAAATCCTTTAACAAGAACCAGTTATGGCGGGCAAAGATGACACCACATTCCTTTCACGAGAATCATATGGAGGCGGGCAAGTCTGCCATTTGTGACCCCGGGTAATGGCCGGGGAATGAGGGATGGAATCCGGTGTGGAGCCTGAGCAACGGCTACCACTACACAGGCAAGGAGGGCAGCAGGCAGGCATGCACGCCCGCCCCGAGGTAGTGACCAAAAATAACAATACAGGAGGACTATCGAGGGCTTGCTGTATTTGAAATGAATGTACTTTAAATCCTTTAATGAGAACCAGTTATGGGGGGCAAAGATGACACCACATTCCTTTCACGAGAATCATATGGAGGCGGGCAAGTCTGCCATTTGTGACCCCAGGTAATGGCCGGGGAATGAGGGATGGAATCCGGTGTGGAGCCTGAGCAACGGCTACCACTACACAGGCAAGGAGGGCAGCAGGCAGGCATGCACGCCCGCCCCAAAGTAGTGACCAAAAATAACAATACAGGAGGACTATCGAGGGCTTGCTATATTTGAAATGAATGTACTTTAAATCCTTTAACGAGAACCAGTTATGGCGGGCAAAGATGACACCACATTCCTTTCACGAGAATCATATGGAGGCGGGCAATTCTGACATTGTCACCACGGGTAATGGGCGGGGAATGAAGGTTGGATTCCGGCCCAAAGTGGGAGCCTGCCGAGACCCATGCTGTAGCTGCCCTGGCCGTGCTTTGCAGACCAGGCATCTGTGATCAGATGGACCCTTGACCCAGCGGAAGACAAACCAAGTCGAAAGCATTTGCCAAGAATGTTTTACGGAGGGTAAGTTTTTTGCCTTTTTTTTCAATTGTTTGAAACTGTAGATGGTTGTATTTTTAAATTGTTTGAAAATGTAGATGGTTGTATTTTTAAATTTTTTTAAAATGTAGATGGTTGTATTTTTAAATTGTTTTAAAATGTAGATGGTTGTATTTTTAAATTGTTTGAAAATGTAGATGGTTATATTTTTCAATTGTTTAAAACTGTATCCATTCAAGTGCAAGTTATGCACTGACTGCCAGGTATAATGTGCAGTCACAGATGCAGTGAAAGGTATGCAGTGACTGCAAACAGCCGTTTGTGTAGTGACG
Source organism: Hyperolius riggenbachi (assembly GCF_040937935.1). Lineage (NCBI taxonomy): Eukaryota > Metazoa > Chordata > Amphibia > Anura > Hyperoliidae > Hyperolius > Hyperolius riggenbachi. Next base: position 328,346,645 of record NC_090646.1, on the reverse strand, counting down.
GGCGTGCTGGAATGGTGCGCACCATGACGAGAGTGCAGGTGATGGTGGCTTTTCAGCCCATATGGTCGCCCGGCTGATGTAGCTGAATGACAGAACAGTGACTGTCCAGCTGATCAAATTTGGTCTGACCACAATGAACTAACTCAGACGTATGAGGTGGTGTACCTGCGCCTTCTTCTTGTTGTTGCAGTAGTAGCTGTGAATCAGTGATTTCACCACCACCACCACCAAACAACTCCTGCGAAGTGTCAAATGCAGCGGATGTGGTGCTTGTACTAGCGCTGGTAGCACTGGCTGCGGGAGATGAGGTCTTCTGTGTTAAATACTCAAGCACGTCCTCACAATTTTGGGAAGTGATGGCACGTGCCTTCTTCTGAGCACTGTACTTTTGTCCAGGTCTGCACGAAATCACAGCAACACCACCTCGCACAGACCTGCCAGTGCCAGGTGGCCTTCCTCTGGGTCTTCCTCTACCTCTTCCTCTACCTGGTTTGTCCATTTTGTCCATCTCGGGGGGAAGCTAGGTATATGCAGTGAGGTGAGTTCACTCAACAGAAAAGGTAGATATGCAGTGAGGTGAGTTCACTCAACCCAAAGGTAGCTATATATGCAGTGAGGTGAGTTCACTCAACCCAAAGGTAGTTATATATGCAGTGAGGTGAGTTCACTGAACACAAAAGGTAGCTATGTGCAGTGAGGTGAGTTCACTCAACCCAAAGGTAGTTATATATGCAGTGAGGTGAGTTCACTGAACACAACAGGTAGTTAGATGCAGTCAGCTGAGTTCACTCAACACAAACGTAGTTATATGCAGTGAGTTGAGTTCACTCAACAGAAAAGGTAGATATGCAGTGAGGTGAGTTCACTCAACCCAAAGGTAGTTATATATGCAGTGAGGTGAGTTCACTGAACACAAAAGGTAGCTATGTGCAGTGAGGTGAGTTCACTCAACCCAAAGGTAGTTATATATGCAGTGAGGTGAGTTCACTCAACCCAAAGGTAGTTATATATGCAGTGAGGTGAGTTCACTGAACACAAAAGGTAGCTATGTGCCGTGAGTAGTGTTGGGCGAACATCTAGATGTTCGGGTTCGGGCCGAACAGGCCGAACATGGCCGCGATGTTCGGGTGTTCGACCCGAACTCCGAACATAATGGAAGTCAATGGGGACCCGAACTTTTGTGGTTTGTAAAGCCTCCTTACATGCTACATACCCCAAATTTGCAGGGTATGTGCACCTTGGGAGTGGGTACAAGAGGAAAAAAAAATTAGCAAAAAGAGCTTATAGTTTTTGAGAAAATCGATTTTAAAGTTTCAAAGGGAAAACTGTCTTTTAAATGCGGGAAATGTCTGTTTTCTTTGCACAGGTAACATGTTTTTTGTCGGCATGCAGTCATAAATGTAATACATATAAGAGGTTCCAGGAAAAGGGACCGGTAACGCTAACCCAGCAGCAGCACACGTGATGGAACAGGAGGAGGGTGGCGCAGGAGGAGAAGAAGGCCACGCTTTGTGAGACACAACAACCCCGGCCTTGCATGAGGGCAAGAAGCGTGCGGATAGCAGGCTTTGTACCGCCATGCAGTCATAAATGTAATAAAGATAAGTGGTTCAATAAACAGGGACCACGCGGCAACGCTAACCCAGCAGCAGCAGACGTGATGGAACAGGAGCAGGCGCAGGAGGAGAAGGCCACGCTTTGTGAGACACAACAACCCAGGCCTTGCATGAGGGCAAGAAGCGTGCGGATAGCAGGCTTTGTACCGCCATGCAGTCATAAATGTAATAAAGATAAGTGGTTCAATAAACAGGGACCACGCGGCAACGCTAACCCAGCAGCAGCAGACGTGATGGAACAGGAGCAGGCGCAGGAGGAGAAGGCCACGCTTTGTGAGACACAACAACCCAGGCCTTGCATGAGGGCAAGAAGCGTGCGGATAGCAGGCTTTGTACGGCCATGCAGTCATAAATGTAATAAAGATAAGTGGTTCAATAAACAGGGACCACGCGGCAACGCTAACCCAGCAGCAGCAGACGTGATGGAACAGGAGGAGGCGCAGGAGGAGAAGGCCACGCTTTGTGAGACACAACAACCCAGGCCTTGCATGAGGGCAAGAAGCGTGCGGATAGCATGCTTTGTACCGCCATGCAGTCATAAATGTAATAAAGATAAGTGGTTCAATAAACAGGGACCACGCGGCAACGCTAACCCAGCAGCAGCAGACGTGATGGAACAGGAGCAGGCGCAGGAGGAGAAGGCCACGCTTTGTGAGACACAACAACCCAGGCCTTGCATGTGGACAAAAAGCGTGCGGATATAGCAGCAATGCTTTTTGCCGCCATGCAGTCATAAATGTAATACAGATGAGAGGTTCAATAAACAGGGCCCGGAAACGCAACACCATCCCAGATGTTCATTGGTCATGTTACTTGGTTGGGGTCCTGGAGTGTTGCGTAGTCATTTCCAATCCAGGATTGATTCATTTTAATTTGAGTCAGACGGTCTGCATTGTCTGTAGAGAGGCGGATACGCCGATCTGTGACGATGCCTCCGGCAGCACTGAAACAGCGTTCCGACATAACGCTGGCTGCCGGGCAAGCCAGCACCTCTATTGCGTACATTGCCAGTTCGTGCCAGGTGTCTAGCTTCGATACCCAATAGTTGAAGGGTGCAGATGGATGGTTCGACACAGCTACGCCATCTGACATGTAGTCCTTGACCATCTTCTCCAGGCGATCGGTGTTGGAGGTGGATCTGCACGCTTGCTGTTCAGTGGGCTGCGGCTGCATGGGTGTCAGAAAATTTTCCCACTCCAAGGACACTGCCGATACCATTCCCTTTTGGGTACTAGCTGCGGCTTGCGTTGTTTGCTGCCCTCCTGGTCGTCCTGGGTTTGCGGAAGTCAGTCTGTCTGCGTACAACTGGCTAGAGGAGGGGGAGGATGTCAATCTCCTCTCTAAAGTCTCCACAAGGGCCTGCTGGTATTCTTCCATTTTGACCTGTCTGACTCTTTCTTCAAGCAGTTTTGGAACATTGTGTTTGTACCGTGGATCCAGAAGGGTATAAACCCAGTAATTGGTGTTGTCCAGAATGCGCACAATGCGTGGGTCACGTTCAATGCAGTCTAGCATGAATTGAGCCATGTGTGCCAGAGTCCTACCAGAATCCTCATCATCCTCTTGTGAGCGTTGTGATAGTTGTTGTGATGCATCATAGTCGTCACCTTCCTCCTGGTCTGCTTCTGCTGACCATTCGCGTTGAATTGTGGAAGTCCAACGTGCACCGCTCTGGCCCTCGTCAGTGGTGGCATGAAATTCCTGCTCCAACTCCAGCTGTTCCTCCTCCTCTTCTTCGTCATAGCTGCTGGGGCCAGCGTTCCCTGAGGCGGATGGCCTGATGTTGGTACCATCACGCTGATCGTTTTCTCCTTCAGATTCCCCCAGTTGCATCATGACAGCTGTTTCCTTGATTTTTAACATCGACCTCTTCAGTAAACACAGCAGTGGTATGGTAATGCTGACTGAAGAGTTGTCACTGCTCACAAGCAACGTGGATTGCTCAAAATTTTGGAGGACTTGGCAGAGGTCCAACATGTTGGCCCAATCGGATCCACAGAAGCTTGGCAGCTGGCCGGATGCGCCTCGGTACTGCGCCGTCATGTACTGGACCACTGCACTCTTCTGCTCGCAAAAGCGGGCTAGCATGTGCAGCGTAGAATTCCAGCGCGTAGGGACATCACACAGCAAGCGATGGTGGGGGAGATTGAAGCGCTCCTGCATCTTGGCGAGTGCCCCCGAAGCAGTACTGGAATTTCTACAATGTTTGGACACTCGACGCACCTTCAACAGCAGATCGGGCACGCCTGGGTATGTCCTCAGGAACCGCTGAACTACTAGGTTCATCACGTGCGCCAGGCAAGGGATGTGTGTCAGCTTAGCCAACCTTAAAGCGCGAATGAGATTACTCCCATTATCACACACAACCATGCCCGGTTTCAGGTCCAGCGGTGCCAGCCACAAATCCGTCTGTTCCTTTATTCCCCTCCAAATTTCCTCCCCTGTGTGCTGCTTATCCCCAAGGCAGATTAGCTTCAGCAACGCTTGCTGACGCATGCCAACAGCTGTGCTGCACTGCTTCCACGATCCTACTGCTGCTGGGTTAGCGTTTCCGGATGAGGTACAGCTTTGAGATGCGTTGGAGGAGAAGGAGTCAGAGAGGTAGGTGCTGCTGTTATCCAGTGGGAGGGACGGCGGTGCAGCTGTTTGTGGCGTGGGCAACACCCGTGCCGTAGCAGGTGAGGAATCGCTGCCAGGCTCCACAAGGTTCACCCAGTGCGCGGTAAGGGAGATGTATCGACCCTGGCCGAACGCACTCGTCCAGGTGTCAGTGGTGAGGTGAACCTTGCAGGCAACGGCATTCTTCAAGCTTCGGGTTATTTTGCTGACCACGTGCTCATGCAACTCAGGCACTGCAGAGCGTGCAAAGTGGTAGCGGCTGGGAACCACGTAACGTGGGATGGCCACTGACATCATGCCCTTGAAGCTGTTTGTCTCCACCAATCGATATGGCAGCATTTCGCAGGCCAGAAGCTTGGCTATGCTGGCTGTTACTGCCACGGCCCGGGGGTCATTTGCTGGCAATTTCCTCTTGCGCTCAAACATCTCCGACACAGACAACTGAACCGTAGCGCTGCACACGGAAGGGCTGTTGGTTGTTGTGTTTGATGAACACTGGGAGACCTCAAGAGCACTACTCCGGAAAGTGACAGTGTCAGCGTCGTCTGATGTTTGTGAATGTTGTGAACCACGCAATGGCTGGGCTACTGCTGCTGCTGAGGCGGGTCTGGTGAACCCAAGGGAGGCAGTGTTGTTTCTGGTACCCTGTCCTGACGCGTTTGCCCAAAGAGTGGGATGTTTGGATAGCATGTGACGGCTCATGCTGGTGGTGGAGAGGTTGTTAATATTTTTCCCCCTGCTCAGGCGGGTCTTGCACACCTTGCAAATCGCCATGGTAACATCCTCAGTGCAGTCTTCAAAGAAAGCCCAGACTTTGGAGCACCTGCCTCCTTGCTGGCGATTTCTGTTTGCTCCTCTTTTGCCTCTCACTTGAACTTCCACGCTTGTGGTGCCTGAAATTGCGCGCCGCCTACCTTGTGGCACAAGGCGAACTCGTGCAGCAGTGTGTTCTTCAACAGACTCATCTGTGCTGCTGCTACGACGGCGATGTTCTCGTTCACAAACAAAATCTGGGTCTCTGTCCACATTGTCCATACCCTCCTCTTCCATCTCCTCAAACTCGTCATATGTCATTGTGGGCCACCGCCGTGGAGTAGAGCTCCCCACAACAACCTCTGCGCAGCACACTCCAACGTCGTCTTCCAGATCTTGTCGGCCGACCTCCTGCAATTGCAACCCCTCCTGCCCAAATTGCTCTGGGATTTGGGTTTCCGAGTCCTCTTCGGACTCGCCTCGTATTTCAGTGCGCGGTACATTTCCCACAGTTAACGGTTGTGAATCCAGGCACAACATTTCTGGCTGTTCCTCCATTGACCTTTGAAAGGTGGAAGTTTGTTGGGCTGGGAATAGCTCCTGCGAATACCCCATTGTGTCCTGAGGTAATTCATCGGACTGGTTATCTGGCAGTTGTGTGCGTGGTGTCGCTGCCGGTTGTGTCAGCTTTGTGCCCACTGGCTCCTTGTAACTGGCTGAGGACTCGGACCTCGTGCGTGATGTGCTGGTGCTGCTTAACCCACTGCTGGACGCTTGAGAGGTCATCCAAGTAATTATCTGGTCCTGTTCTTTTGGATTTGTGAGGGTTGTTGTCCTGGACAACATGGGTGGTATTGAGTGGGTTTTCTTGGGTGCTCCCCTGTGGCCTGTACGTGAACCGTCAGGGGAAACACCTCTTCCCTTGCCCCTCCCTCTTTCACCGGATTTCTTCCTCATTTCACTTATCCTTACAGTACACGCTGACTGGCAGCAGTACAGTGGCAGTACAGAAATGCTATACAGTACCACTATTCCCAGCAGCGACACAGAGCACAATGCTATACAGTGACGGGTGAGCGGTGTACCACTATTCCCAGCAGACACAGAACAGTGAACAGAATGCTATATAGTGTGGCTGAGCGAGCGGTGTACCACTATTCCCAGCAGACACAGAACAGTGAACAGAATGCTATATAGTGTGGCTGAACGAGCGGTGTACTACTGTTCCCAGCAGACACAGAACAGTACACAGAATGCTATATAGTGTGGCTGAACGAGCGGTGTACTACTGTTCCCAGCAGACACAGAACAGTGAACAGAATGCTATATAGTGTGGCTGAGCGAGCGGTGTACCACTATTCCCAGCAGACACAGAACAGTGAACAGAATGCTATATAGTGTGGCTGAACGAGCGGTGTACTACTGTTCCCAGCAGACACAGAACAGTACACAGAATGCTATATAGTGTGGCTGAACGAGCGGTGTACTACTGTTCCCAGCAGACACAGAACAGTACACAGAATGCTATATAGTGTGGCTGAACGAGCGGTGTACTACTGTTCCCAGCAGACACAGAACAGTGAACAGAATGCTATATAGTGTGGCTGAGCGAGCGGTGTACCACTATTCCCAGCAGACACAGAACAGTGAACAGAATGCTATATAGTGTGGCTGAGCGAGCGGTGTACCACTATTCCCAGCAGACACAGAACAGTGAACAGAATGCTATATAGTGTGGATGAGCGAGCGGTGTACCACTATTCCCAGCAGACACAGAACAGTAAACAGAATGCTATATAGTGTGGCTGAGCGAGCGGTGTACCACTATTCCCAGCAGACACAGAACAGTGAACAGAATGCTATATAGTGTGGCTGAGCGAGCGGTGTACCACTATTCCCAGCAGACACAGAACAGTGAACAGAATGCTATATAGTGTGGCTGAGCGAGCGGTGTACCACTATTCCCAGCAGACACAGAACAGTGAACAGAATGCTATATAGTGTGGCTGAGCGAGCGGTGTACCACTATTCCCAGCAGACACAGAACAGTGAACAGAATGCTATATAGTGTGGCTGAGCGAGCGGTGTACCACTATTCCCAGCAGACACAGAACAGTAAACAGAATGCTATATAGTGTGGCTGAGCGAGCGGTGTACCACTATTCCCAGCAGACACAGAACAGTGAACAGAATGCTATATAGTGTGGCTGAGCGAGCGGTGTACCACTATTCCCAGCAGACACAGAACAGTGAACAGAATGCTATATAGTGTGGCTGAGCGAGCGGTGTACCACTATTCCCAGCAGACACAGAACAGTGAACAGAATGCTATATAGTGTGGATGAGCGAGCGGTGTACCACTATTCCCAGCAGACACAGAACAGTAAACAGAATGCTATATAGTGTGGCTGAGCGAGCGGTGTACCACTATTCCCAGCAGACACAGAACAGTGAACAGAATGCTATATAGTGTGGCTGAGCGAGCGGTGTACCACTATTCCCAGCAGACACAGAACAGTGAACAGAATGCTATATAGTGTGGCTGAGCGAGCGGTGTACTACTGTTCCCAGCAGACACAGAACAGTACACAGAATGCTATATAGTGTGGCTGAACGAGCGGTGTACTACTGTTCCCAGCAGACACAGAACAGTACACAGAATGCTATATAGTGTGGCTGAACGAGCGGTGTACCACTATTCCAAGCAGACACAGAACAGTGAACAGAATGCTATATAGTGTGGCTGAGCGAGCGGTGTACCACTATTCCCAGCAGACACAGAGTGGCAGTAAACAGAATGCTATATAGTGTGGCTGAGCGAGGTACACAGAGTGGCAGTAAACAGAATGCTATATAGTGTGGCTGTGCAAGCGGTGTACTACTATTCCCAGCAGACACAGAGTGGCAGTAAACAGAATGCTATATAGTGTGGCTGAGCGAGGTACACAGAGTGGCAGTAAACAGAATGCTGAGCGAGCGGTGTACTACTATTCCCAGCAGCGACACACAATGACTGGGGGGGACCCTGGCTAGCGTGGCTGGAGCGCGAACTACCCTGCCTGCCTACCCAAAGCTAAACCCACAGACAAATGGCGGAGATATGACGTGGTTCGGGTATTTATTTACCCGAACCACGTGACAGTTCGGCCAATCAGAGCGCGTTCGGGTCCGAACCACGTGACCCGTTCGGCCAATCACAGCGCTAGCCGAACGTTCGGGGAACGTTCGGCCATGCGCTCTTAGTTCGGCCATATGGCCGAACGGTTTGGCCGAGCACCGTCAGGTGTTCGGCCGAACTCGAACATCACCCGAACAGGGTGATGTTCTGCAGAACCTGAACAGTGGCGAACACTGTTCGCCCAACACTAGCCGTGAGGTGAGTTCACTCAACCTAAAGGTAGTTATATGTGCAGTGAGGTGAGTTCACTGAACACAACAGGTAGTTAGATGCAGTGAGGTGAGTTCACTCAACACAAACGTAGTTATATATGCAGTGAGGTGAGTTCACTGAACACAACAGGTAGCTATGTGCAGTGAGGTGAGTTAACTCAACCCAAAGGTAGTTATATATGCAGTGAGGTAAGTTCACTGAACACAAAAGGTAGCTATGTGCAGTGAGGTGAGTTCACTCAACCCAAAGGTAGTTATATATGCAGTGAGGTGAGTTCACTGAACAGTGAACACAACAGGTAGTTAGATGCAGTCAGCTGAGTTCAATCAACACAAACGTAGTTATATGCAGTGAGGTGAGTTCACTCAACAGAAAAGGTAGATATGCAGTGAGGTGAGTTCACTGAATGCAAAAGGTAGCTATATGCAGTGAGGTGAGTTCACTGAACTCAACAGGTAGTTAGATGCAGTCAGCTGAGTTCACTCAACACAAAGGTAGTTATATGCAGTGAGGTGAGTTCACTCTACAGAAAAGGTAGATATGCAGTGAGGTGAGTTCACTCAACTTAAAAGGTAGTTATATGCAGTGACGCAAGTTCACTCAACACAAAAGGTAGTTATGTGCAGCGAGGTGGGTTCACTCAACACAAATGTAGGTGTATGCAGTGATGAGGTGGGTTAACTAAACACAACAGGTACCTGTAATAGGTAAATGCAGTACTGGGTAGATAGTACAATGTGCAGCTCCCTGTCACACACACAGGTGTCACTGAATGTGCTGCTGAATGCTGGTGGGCTGCTGGCAGTGGGACACACACATTATGAATTAGCAATGCTGTCTAATGGTGGGCAATAATGATCCAATCTTTTTCATCCAATCTTACCAAATCTATGTAGCATTAGGGTAAACTGAGTGAATATACTGAATGGATACTTCAGGCAGTTACCTTATATTACATAGAAATGGTAAGATTGGATGAAAAAGATTGGATCATTAGTGGCCACCTCAAACAACACAAGTGTCTCACACACACAGGTAGTAGTCACTGAATGTGCTGCTGCTGCTGGCAGTGGGACACACAGTATGAATTAGAAATGCTGTCTAATAAACACAAGTGTCTCACACACACACAGGTAGTCACTGAATGTGCTGCTGCTGGCAGTGGGACACACAGTATGAATTAACAATTCTGTCTAAAAAACACAAGTGTCAGTTTCAAACACAGAAAAAAAAATTGATCACACGAGCAGGATGAGCTCTGAAAAGAGCTTTTCTGGGGCGCTATTATAGCAATAAGATTCAGCTAAGCAAGCTAAGAAGGCAAGAGCCTGACTAATCTGTCCCTAGGAGAACAAGTCAGCTGTCCCTATTCTGTCTCTAGCAGGCACACGAGTGAGGCTAATGGCCGCCGGAGCCTGCCTTATATAAGGGGGGGTGGGGCTCCAGGGCTTAGTATAGCCGGATTGGCTACAATGCGCCTGCTGACTGTGATGCAGAGGGTCAAAGTTGACCCTCATAGAGCATTATGGGGCGAATCGAACTTCCGGGAAAGTTCGCCTTCGCCGGCGAAGGCGAACCACCCGATTTTCGCCTGGAACCGTTCGCCGGCGAACCGTTCGCCCCATCTCTACTCCCTGCTTGCCATCAGTCACCAGGTTGACCCAATGGGCTGTGTAAGTAATGTACCTGCCCTGACCATGCTTGGCAGACCAGGTATCCGTGGTCAGGTGGACCCTTGACTGTGTGCCAGAGATGACACCACTTGCCTCTCAACTTCACGGTAGAGTTTGGGTATCGCCTTTTTAGAGAAATAATTGCAGCCTGGCATCTTCCACTGCGGTGTCCCAATGGTCACAAATTTACGGAAGGCCTCAGAGTCCACCAGCTGGTATGGTAACAGCTGGCGAGCTAACAGTTCCGCCAAGCCAGCTGTCAGACGCCGGGCAAAGGGGTAACTGGCAGAAATTGGCTTCTTCCGCTCAAAGATTTCCTTCACAGACTCCTGGCTGCTGTGGGCCGAGGAGCAGGAACCACTCAAGGTCAGAGGCGGAGTGGAGGAGGGTGGCTGTGAAGGTGCAAGGGAGAAAACGGCTGAAGATGCTGCACCTGAAAGAAGGGGGAGGAGATGGAGGGTGGCTTTTCTATTGTGTGCTGCTTTTTCTCTGGTGCTCTTTGCCATGCAGTTTTTCTCCATGTGCCTTCGTAAGGAAGTTGTCCCTACGTGGGTGTTGGCCTTTCCACGGCTCAATTTTTGGAGGCAGAGAGAACAGATGGCATTGCTCCGATCTACGGCAGACACACTAAAAAATTTCCAAACCACTGATTCCCCCTGGGGTGATGGCACTAGTGGCATCAGCAGCTGATGTTGAAGGGCATGTTGGCTGGCTGTACATAGGTGGCAATACATGCTGCCAGACACTGCCACCAGCTGTTTCTGATGACAAGCTCCCTTTCAGGAACTCGTCTCCTCCTACTTCTCTCTGACTCCCCCTCTGAACTGTCCCCCTGTTCATCTCCTCTATTGGGAACATCCATGGGATACATATCATCGTCATCATTATAATCATCCTGCCCAGCTTTGTTTACCTCAGACTTCTCCAAAACTGCACCAACAGCAGGTACTTCATCACCCCCCTCTGCACACTTTACGTCCATAGTGTCACCTAACTCAAACATATGAGGTGGTATAACTTGCTAAGCGCCTTTATCTGGTTGTAACATTAATGGCTGTTCATCAGTGATTTCCCCACCAAATAACTCCTGCGAACTGTCAAATGTAGTGGATGTGGTACTTGGAGTAGCGCTGGTGGCTGCGGAAGATGAGGTGTTCTGTGTTAAATAGTCAACCACGTCCTGACAATCTTGGGAGTTGACGGGATTTGCCTTCTTCTGAGCACTGTACTTTGGTCTAGGGCCACACAAAATCACATCAACACGACCTCGCACAGAGCTGCCGGGTGGCCTTCCTCTGGGTCTGCCTCTACCTCTGCCTCTACCTGTTTTGTCCGTTTTGTTCATCTCAGGGGGGGATGAAGTGAAAGGTATGCACTGACTTGAGTAATACAATGTGCAGTCACACAGGTGCAGTTAACAGGTATGCATGTGCACTCACTTAGGTAGGTGGGTGAACAACAGATAGGTATATGCAGTGATGGGTATTACAATGTGCACCTGTCACACACAGACAGGTACCAGACAGGCACAATGATACTGCGTGCGCTCACGTAGGTGGGTGGGTGCACAGTGAACAACAGGTAGGTATACGCAGTGGGTATTACAATGTGCACCTGTCACACACAGACAGGTACTGGACAGGCACAGTGACACTGCGTGCGCTCACGTAGGTTGGTGGGTGCACAGTGAACAACAGGTAGATATATGCAGTGGGTATTACAATGTGCACCTCTCACACACACAGGTAGTAGTCACTGAATGTGCTGGGCCTGGCAGTGGCACATACAGTAGGAATTACCAAGGCTGTCTATGTAACACAAGTGGATATAGTATTGTTCAAAGATTTGTACAGAGGCGCCAATCAGAATAAAATAATTTAAAATATCATAAAATGGGGGGTCTTGGATGATTTACCACCCCAGAAATCAGACACTAAATTTTGATATAAATAATCATTCACAATTTATTAATTTGACTCCCACAATTTTGCAACACGTTTCATGGGTCTATCGCCCGCTTCCTCAGGCAGTATAAAACAGGAGCACTAAAGTTTCACTTGGTCTAAGTGTAGCACCTCTGTGTCACCTCTGTTGGATGGGTGTGATTACCTAATCCTTCTACGGAGAGCGACTTCTTAGCCTGAGAGGGGACAGGCCTAACATCCCCACAAGTGTTTCTAGTGGTTGCCTATGCTCGGCAACCCATTTTTGTGAGTATTATCTCTCTTCAAAAAATTTTATTGATTGTGTTACAGTACGCACTATTGGAGCTCTCGATTTTCTTTTTGTTTTATGTAACACAAGTGTCAGTGGACACACACACACACACACACAAAAATACCTATCTACCTGTTGTTCACAGTGTACCCACCTACCTACGTGAGTTGAGCACACGCAATGTCACTGTGCCTGTCCGCTACCTGTCTGTGTGTGACAGGTGCACATTGTAATACCCATCACTGCATATACCTACCTACCTGTTGTTCACAGTGCACCCACCTACCTACGTGAGTTGAGCGCACGCAGTGTCACTGTGCCTGTCCGCTACCTGCCTGTGTGTGACAGGTGCACATTTTAATACCCATCACTGCATATACCTACCTACCTGTTATTCACAGTTCACCCACCTACCTACGTGAGTTGAGCGCACGCAGTGTCACTGTGCCTGTCCGCTACCTGTCTGTGTGTGACAGTTGCACATTGTAATACCCAGTACTGCATATACCTACCTACCTACCTGTTGTTCACAGTGCACCCACCTACCTACGTGAGCGCACACAGTGTCACTGTGCCTGTCTGCTACCTGTCTGTGTGTGACAGGTGCACATTGTAATACCCATTACTGCATATACCTACCTACCTATTGTTCACCTACCTACATGAGTTGAGCGCACGCAGTGTCACTGTGCCTGTCTGCTACCTGTCTGTGTGTGACAGGTGCACATTGTAATACCCATCACTGCATATACCTACCTGTTGTGTTCAGTGCACCCACCTCATCACTGCATATACCTACCTGTTGTGTTCAGTGCACCCACCTACCTACGGGAGTTGAGCGCACACAGTGTCATTGTGCCTGTCCGCTACCTGTCTGTGTGTGACAGGTGCACATTGTAATACCCATCACTGCATATACCTACCTGTTGTATTCAGTGCACCCATCTCATCACTGCATATACCTACCTGTTGTGTTCAGTGCACCCACCTAACTACGTGAGTGCATGCAGTGTGATATACCACTCCGTGCATACCTGTTAACTGCACCTGTGTGACTGCACATTGTATTAGTCAAGTCAGTGCATATCTTTCACTTCATCCCCCCCAATATGGACACAATGGACAAAACAGGCAGAAGTAGAGGCAGACCCAGAGGAAGGCCACCCTGCAGGTCTGTGCGAGGTTGTGTTGATGTGATTTCGTGCGGCCCTTGACCAAAGTACAGTGCTCAGAAGAAGGCACGTCCCATCAACTCCCAAGATTTTCAGGACGTGGTTGACTATTTGACACAGAACACGCCATCTTCCGCAGCCACCAGTGCTACTACAAGCACCACATCCGTTGCATGTGACACTTCGCTGGAGTTAATTGGTGGGGAATTACCGTAACTGATTCACAGCCATTAATGTTACAACCAGATGAAGGCGCTTAGCAAGTTACACCACCTCATATGTCTGAGTTAGGCTGCGACACTATGGACGTAACGTGTGAAGATGATGAAGTACCTGCTGTTGGTGCAGTTTTGGAGGTGTCTGAGGCAAGCGAAGCTGGGCAGTATGATTATGATGATGACGATCATACGGATCCCACGTATGTTCCCAATAGAGGAGATGAACAGGGGGACAGTTCAGAGGGGGATTCAGAGAGGAGTAGGAGGAGACGAGTTGCTGAAAGAAGCAGGGGGAGCTCGTCATCAGAAGCAGCTGATGGCAGTGTCCGGCGCCATGTATCGCCACCTATGTACAGCTAGCCAACATGCCCTTCAAAGTCAACTGCTGATGCCACCATAGTGCCATCACCCCAGGGGGGCTCACCAGTTTGGAAATTGTTGTCTCTGCCTCCAAAAATTGAGCCGTGGAAAAAAAACACTCACGTAGGGACAAGTGCCTTACGAAGGCACATGGAGAAAAGGCACAAACTACAATGGGAAGAGAACCCTAGCAAAAGCAGCACACACAAAAAAGCCACCCTTCTTCTCCTCTTCCTCCTTCAGGTGCAGCATCTTCAGCCACTTTCTCCCTTGCACCTTCACAGCCACCCTCCTGCACTCCGCCTCTGCCCTTGAGCGGTTCCTGCTCCTCTGCCCACTGCAGCCAGGTGTCCGTAAAGGAAGTCTTTGAGCAGAAGAAGCAAATTTCTGCCAGTCACCCCCTTGCCCGGCATCTGACAGCTGGCGTGGCGGAACTGTTAGCTCGCCAGCTGTTACCATACAAGCTGGTAGACTCTGAGGCCTTCCATAAATTTGTGGCCATTGGGACACCACAGTGGAAGATACCAGGCCGCAATTATTTCTCTAAAAAGGTGATACCCAAACTGTACCGTGAAGTTTAGAGGCTAGTGGTGTCATCTCTGGCACACAGCGTTGGGTCAAGGGTCCACCTGACCACGGATGCCTGGTCTGCCAAGCATGGTCAGGGCTGCTACATTACTTACACAGCCCATTGGGTCAACCTGGTGGGTGATGGCAAGCAGGGAGTACGTGGCTGTGCAGCAGACCAACTTGTGACACCTCCACGGCTTGCAGGCAGGCCTCCTGCCACCTCCTCTCCTCCTGCTACATCTTCTTCGCTGTCGTCGTCCTCCTCCTCCTTGGCTGAGTGGCAGTTCAACTCTACTGGTGCTGTGATCTCCTCTCCAGCTACACAGACCCAGCTCCGTAGGGCCTATGCTGCATGCCAGGTACGACGGTGTCACGCCATCTTAGTCATGTCTTCCCTCAAAGCGGAAAGTCACACTGGACCAGGTCTCCTGGCTGCTCTTAACAAACAGGTGGATCAGTGGCTGACCCCGCACCACCTGGAGATCGGTAACGTGGTGTGTGACAACGGCAGCAATCTCATTTCCGCTTTGAAATTGGGAAAGCTGACACATGTACCCTGCATGGCACATGTGCTGAATCTAGTCATTCAAAGATTTGTGTCAAAGTACCCAGGCTTAGAGGACGTCCTGAAGCAGGCCAAGAAGTTGTGTGGGCATTTCAGGCGATCTTACACGGCCATGGCACGCTTTGCGGACATTCAGCGGAGAAACAACTTGCCAGTGAGATGCTTGGTATGTGATAGCCCGACTCGCTGGAATTCGACCCTGTTCATGTTCTCTCACCTGCTAGAAAGCCGTCACCCAGTACCTCTACAATTTCAGTAGAACAACACAATCTGGGGAGATGGGGAGGTTCTGGCCCAACAACTGGACACTGATGCGAAATGCATGCAGGCTCATGCGGCCGTTTGAGGAGGTGACCAACCTGGTGAGTCGCAGTGAAGGCACCATCTGCGACTTGATCCCGTATGCTTACTTCCTGGAGCGTGTCAGGCGTAGAGTGGTGGATCAAGCTGTGGAGGAGCGTGAAGAGGAACAGTTATGGCAGGAAAAGTTGTGGGAGCAATTTACATCAGAATCAGATGTTTCCTCAACACCTGCGGCAGCACAGAGGGGGAAGGAGGAGGAAGAGTCGTGTCGGGAAGAGGAGTCAGACTCAGATGATGAGGAAGGTGTTTCTTTGGAGGAGGAGGAGGCGGCGGCAGAAGAACAACCGCAGCAGGCGTCGCAGGGGGTTGTGCTGCTCGATGTTCCCGTGGTATTGTTCGTGGCTGGCGGGAGGAGGAGGACTTACCTGACATCACTGAGGAAGAGCAAGAGGAGATGGATAGTACGTCTGCATCCAACTTTGTGCAGATAGAATTTTTCATGCTGTCCAGCCTGTTGAGGGACCCCCGTATAAAAAAACTCAAGGGGAATTAGCTGTACTGGGTGGCCATGCTACTAGACCCTCGGTATAGACACAAAGTGGCGGACATGTTACCAACTCACCAGAAGGCAGAAAGGATGCAGCACATGCAAAACAAGCTGGCAACTATGCTTTACAATGCGTTTAAGGGTGATGTCACATCACAACACAATAAAGGTACCACTGCCAGTAATCCCCCTCCCATGTCCACGCAGGCAAGGACAGGACGCTCCAGCGATCTCATGGTGATGTCGGACATGCGTACATTCTTTAGTCCAACGCCTCGACTTAGCGCTTCCGGATCCACCCTCCTCCAACACCTGGACCGGCAGGTAGCTGACTACCTGGCCTTAAGTGTGGATGTAGACACTGTGAGCAGCGATGCACCCTTGACCTACTGGGTGCTTGAGCTGTGGCTAGAGCTGTCCCAATTTGCCATCCAACTTGGCTACCCTGTGCCTGCTGACTGTGATGTAGAGGGTCAAAGTTGACCCTAATGATGTAGTATGGGGGCGGGTCGAACCGCCATAAAGTTCGCGGTTCACCGCTAATGCGAACCACCGAAGTTCGCACGAATAAGTTCGCGGTCGAACTGTTCGGGCTATCTCTAATCCTGTTGAATACTTTTAGCCATTGACCCTGAACAAGCATGCACCAGATCAGGTGTTTCTGACGTTATTGTCAGATCTGACAAGATTAGCTGCATTCTTGTTTCTGGTGTGTTATTGAGACACTACTGGAGCCAAATAGATCATCAGGTCTGCCAGGCAACAGGTATTGCTTAAAAGGAAATAAATATGCCAGCCTCCACATACCTGTTGTAACAGTTGTCCTTTAAGTTTGATTCAGTGTAAAAAGTACCATTTGCCATTTTCACTAAGCAGCTGAATAAAATATATGCCACAGTCACGGAGGGCAACAGACCAAGGCAAGCTTTCTGCAGTTTTGAAAAATCCTGGAAATGTACAGTACTAGATACAGTTTTCCTAGAAGCATATTGTGAAAGTAGCATGGTACGACTATAAATGTCTCTCTCTCTTTACCCTCCCTTTCATGTCTGTAAAGAAAAAAAAAACCTCCTTACTTGATTTAACCCAGCATTTACATTTTTTGTTTCAGGGCAATCCAGAGTTGCAGGTTGATGAAGAAGTTGCAGGTTCCTGATGAAGCTACTGTATGCAATATGCTAGAGCTGCACCTGCCATCT
Organism: Hyperolius riggenbachi; assembly: GCF_040937935.1. Lineage (NCBI taxonomy): Eukaryota > Metazoa > Chordata > Amphibia > Anura > Hyperoliidae > Hyperolius > Hyperolius riggenbachi. The sequence goes on along the minus strand of NC_090646.1, from coordinate 328,329,442 downwards.
CTAATAAAGGCTCATACACACGCTTGACTAAAGTTGGCTGAGGTGGCCGATAACAACTGTCACAGCCAGTAATCAGGCATGTGTACAGAGGCTCGCAACCCCCAATCCAAAAGTGATCCGCTCGGTGAATCAACTTACCCCCCCTACTGCTATGGCCGATCCCATTGTTTGTGCAACTCCCCTGTCCACCATGTGATGTCATGCACATGCTGCTTCGTCATCCCTCCACCTCCCCACATAGCAACACAGCACAGTATTCTAAAACAATTATAACCCATTGTTTGCTGTTGGTGAGTGGAATATCAGTGCTGTGTAGGGCTCTATAACAGAACTTACTGTTCTGCTTACATTTTAATTATAGACATTTGCAGCAAGCACACGTGTTACACAACCTGTATTCAGTGGACAGTTCAATGCAAAGTTAAGACATGACATTCTTTATTTCTAGCTGCAGTCTTTTCAGCTATGGTAAGGTAGGGTTTCCATTATTTCACAGTCCAGATGGACTGTAAAAAAAACCAAAACACTGAGATCTTTGCATATGGTTAAGGGTATTAATTATGCAGGTACGTTAATAAAACAAAACAGCATCTTCATGGCTATAGTTATTCCACATAATAACAGGCATTTTACACTTTCAATCATGCCATGAAATAGTATCATTAGGATATTGAATTTCATGCTGTTCTCTAATTCATACTACTTCTCAGAGGAATGTTGGAATTAGACCTCCTCCCATGTCTGCACAGCTACTTAGATCACAAGTAAACTTTGGCAAGGGAATAACTTCAGAACATGTAAATCACACTTTACATTGGTTATGTAGATTCTTGCAACTGTTATGCCTCTGCTCTGTACCAGTCTGATGTCAGAATTCAACAGGGGCATTGACCCTCCTCAGTCTGCTTTATGTCATGTTGAGGATTCTATTGATCTTATCAATTTAGATAGGATGCCTGGGAAAGCCTCCTCAGTAACAGTTAAGGCATCTAATTACATTTATGTTTGCTAAAGAATGTTTCTCCTCTGTATGTCAGTGTATATAAGCTGTGTTTTTCAGTTTTGGTCAGGAACCAGTCCGACGAAGGCTTTTTATAAGTCGAAAGCTCACTGTTTATCCATCTCTAAGTTAGCCAATGAATGGTATCATCCTGATTCAAAACTTCTTGCTTCCACTACTGCTGGGTATCACCTCTGTTCTAGAAACAGGGGCTCACTGACTATCATTACACTGTGTCACTGTGTACAATCTGAGCTAGGCCCTGTGGACACATATTTACTATATACTGTATGTTCTCTTTATAATTATAATTTATTATATTTATTAAGCGCCAACACATTACACAGGGCTGCACAATAGATACATGGGTTAACATACAATGTAGGGCATATAAGGAGCTCACAACAAAACAAGATCGTGCAAATGTTTTTGATAGAGATGGCTTGAACCTACGATTTTAGGTTCGCGAACCTCGAACGCGAACGTGCACAAAAGTTCATGTTCGCACAAACTTTGCAAACCTCAATAGACTTCAATGGGCAGACGAATTTTCAAAACTACAAACACTAATTTTGGCCACAAAAGTGATAGAAAAGATGTTTCAAGGGGTCTAACACCTGGAGGGGGGCATGGCGGAGTGGGATACACGCCAAACGTCCCAGGAAAAATTACAGATTTGATGCACAGCAGGGTTTTAAAGAGACACTGAAGCGAAAAAAAAACTATGATATTATGATTTGTATGTGTAGTACAGCTAAGAAATAAAACATTAAGATCAGATACATCACTCTAATTGTTTCCAGTACAGGAAGAGTTGAGAAACTCCAGTTGTTATCTCTATGCAAACAAGCCATTAAGCTCTCCGACTAAGTTAGTCGTGGAGAGGGCTGTTATCTGACTTTTATTATCTCAACTGTTCCTGGACTATTTACTTTTCCTCTGCCAGAGGAGAGTTCATTAGTTCACAGACTGCTCTGAAAGAAAAATTTTGAGTGCAGAGTGTTGTGTAATCTGCTCATATTATAGAATGATGAAATGTTAGAAAAAACACTATATACCTGAAAATAAAAATATGAGAATATTTTCTTTGCTGCTAATCTTCTAGTAATTATTCATAGTACACAGCCAATTCATTATATCATATATTTTTTTTCGCTTCAGTGTATCTTTAAGGGCAGACATCACATTGCATTTCTAAATTGGAGGCCTAAAGTGCTTTAAAACATCTTGCTTGTGTATACATCAATCAGGTAGTGTAATTAGTGTACTGCTTCACACTGACAGACCAAACTCACGATGGCCGTGCTGGACTGGTGCGCATCATGGCGAGAGTGCAGGCGATGGCGGTTTTCAAGCCCATATGGTCGGGCTGAGGTAGCTCAATGACAGATCAACCAGTGGCTGAGTGTCCAGCTGATCAAATTTGGTTTGTCCACAATGAAGCAACGACCTTATTATCTTGGGTCAGGTGTGCCCCCAACACACTCATGTAGCCGGTCATTGCTTCATTGTGATACGCAAGCCCCTTCAACGTGGCAAGGTAACGATCATGAAGGGGAATTGACACATGTACATGCCTTTTGTTTTGTTGTTGCAGCCGCAGTGCAGCCAGAAAAATTAGGCAGGCATGTACACGCACCAGAAAAATTATTATAGCGGCCCCTGCTAGCAGGAATCCACCTCCTGGAGTCCTGGACCCTGTTGGTGGTGGACTGGTGGTGCAGAAGGCAGTCAAGCGGCCTTCAGGCATAGATGCTGTGTGGGGAGCGACTTAGTCTTGAGGCAGGCAGTCACACGGCGTGCAGGCAGAGATGCTGTGTGTGGGGACTGACTTAGTCTTTGGGCAGGCCTGACCGTGCTTTGCAGACCAAGCATCTGTGGTCAGATGGACCCTTGACCCAACGCTGTGTGCCAGAGATGACACCACTTGCCTTTCAACATCACGGTACAGTTTAGGTATTGCCTTTTTTGAGAAATAATTACGCCCTGGTATCTTCCACTGCGGTGTGTTGCTTTGCTTTTGTGTGCTGCTTTTCCTCAGGTGGTCATACCATTGCAGTTTGTGCTTTTTCATCATGTGCCTTCATAAGACAGTTGTCCCTATGCCGGTCTTGGTCTATCCACGGCTCAATTTTCGGTGGCAAAGAGCACAGATTGCATCACTCTCATTTGAGGCAGACACACAAAAAAAAAATCCACACCGCTAAGCCCTGGGATGATGGCATTTTGGTGATGGCTGCCGACTGAGTGTTAAGTGGGGTGCCAGAATCAGAGCAGGAGGAGGAAGATATGTCACACTTCTGTGCGGAAGCTGAGGAAGATGATGTGCTCTGTGTTAAATAGTCAACTATGTCCTGACAATATTGGGGGTTAATGGCACGTGCCTTCTTCTGAACACTGTACTTTGGTCGAGGGCCGCACAAAATCACGACAGCACGACTTTGAACAGACCTGCCGGGTGGCATGCCTCTGGCTCTGCCTCTGCCTGTTGCTTTGACCATATTGGGGGGGGGGATGAAGTGAAAGGTATGCACTGACTTGACTAATACAATGTGCAGTCACACAGGTGCAGTGAAAGGTATGCAGTGACTGCTGGTATAACAATGTGCAGTCACACAGGTGCAGTGAAAGGTTTGCCTGCTTGAGGCTTACAATCTCAAGTGTGGGGGATGAGAAAATAGGTGTACAGCAGTGGTGCTCGAATGTACCCAAATTCGATTTGAGTACATTCGAATTTAGGTCCGGGTCAAATTCGGGTTCGGCCGTGATCACGACCAGTAGAATTTGATTCGAATTCGAAACGGGATCTGTAATTAAATTCGGGTATTACCACGAATTCGTGATCACGAATTTGGATGGGCTTAAAGCTATTTTTTTAAAGGGAAATCACAATTAAATAAGTGTAATTTAATAAAAAATGATGGAAAACCTTCTTCTTCTCCTTCTCCTCCTTCTCCTTCTCCTCCTTCTTCTCCTTCTTATTCTTCTCCTTCTCCTTCTTCTTCTTCTTTTTTTTGTGTTCATATTCTTCCTCTTGTACCCAACTTAATCTTTTTTCCCTTACAGAACACAACTGTTGTAAAATATGTTCTTCAACAGCATAGCTAAATTTGTAGCGTAATAATAGCTAGTGGCGCATGGCAGCAGCGCATAATTCTGCAGACCCTGGTGGTGGGAACACAGAAAGCAGGAGGTTAAATGTGGCAGCAGGAGGAGGAGTGACCTGTGGCAGCAGGCAATGTAACAGGCCATGGTACCTAGCATTGGTACCACGGCTGTAATAATAAACACAGCAGGAGGTTCCGGACAGCAGTCGTGAAGCCCACATTGTGTCCAAAACACAACTGGAACAGCACAGTTTTCAACCCAGACACCTCAGAATAATTTTTTTTTTTACAAAAAAATGTAGCTATTGTAGTGGCGTAATAGCTATTGGAGCATGGCAGCAGCACATAATTCTGTGGACCCTGGCGGTGGGAACACAGACAGCAGGAGGTTAAATACAGCAGGAGGAGGAGGAGGAGTGACGTGTGGCAGCAGGCAGTGTAACGGACCATGGTCCCTAGCGTTGGTACCACGGCTGTAATAAACACCATACAGCAGGCGGTTCCGGACAGCAGATGAGTAAAAGAAAGATGAAATTATAAACGCAAAGAAAGGCACATACCCATGTTTATGTTGTAATTGCTGTGGGGCCAATTATAAAGGGCAGCAGTGTCTCTCATCCTTCTACTGGAGCGAGCATACCTATTAGGGGCAGGTTTTCCTGCTTGAGCCAATACGTTGTGTACGGACTCAAGTGCCCCTGTGGGTTTGTATATATTGGAAAGACAGAAAGACCTGTGAAGGAACGAATACAGGAGCATAAAAGGGCAGTTACGAATTTTGCATTGGGCAAAAAAGAATATGAGACGTCTGTATCTAGGCACTTCCTGCAATCTCGACATAGAGCCAGCCAATTGCGGTGGTTTGTGATGGAGGATGTGCCTAAACTTCAAAGAGTAGGGGACAGAAAGAAGTTGCTGCTTCAGTGTGAGGCCAAATGGATTAACAATAACAATAACAATAATATTTATATAGCGCTTTTCTCCCTGGGGACTCAAAGCGCTGTGACCCTGCATTATGCAGTCTCAAAGGCTAGGGAAAAGAGGTGAGTTTTTAGCCTTTTTTTAAAGCTGTCCAGAGAAGGAGCCTCTCGTACTGATTGTGGAAGTGAGTTCCATAGAGTAGGGGCTGCATAGGAAAAGGCCCGAGCACCAAATGTTAAGTGTATCCTGGGAATAACCAGCTTCATCTTGTTGGCAGAGCGGAGGGTGCGTGGAGGGGCATAAAGTTCCAATAGATCCGCTATGTATTTGGGTCCCATGTGGTGTAGAGCCTTGAATGTCAGCAGGCAGATCTTAAAATTGATTCTCCATTTTACTAGCAACCAGTGAAGAGTTTGCAGTACTGGGGTGATGTGTGAGCTGCGGGGGGCATTGGCTAGGAGTCTGGCTGCAGCATTCTGTACTAGCTGTAAGGGGCGCAGAACCTTATCTGTAGATCCGATTAACAGGGCGTTGCAGTAGTCTAGGCGGGAGGATACAAATGCGTGAACCAGGGCAGGTAGGTCTTCAGCTGGGATAAGGTGTTTTATTTTAGAACATTTAATTGTGTAAGCCCTAATGGTTTAAATGAAAACTTGAGCTTGAAATGTTTCTTGTGATTTGTTTTCTCTCCTAGGGTGAAACGGACTGTACAGAGTGTCTAAAACAGGACCTTATCAAGAATGATATTGTAAAGACCACAAAAATTATGTTTATACATGTGTATTAAGTGTTAAACAAGTATATATTGGGATATGCTTAGGTGACCTATTCCTCAAGTATTTTTTGGGGTAGACACCTTGTGGTGTAGTTCCCCATTTGGATATATTCATTTATATGTATGGTGTGATGGTCATGTGACTTGTTTTGGTCTCATGACTTCCTGTGGGATGGTATAAAGGTGTTACAGGTGATGGGTGTGGCACACCTGAGGAAGGGCTACGCCCGAAACATGTTGTGTGTGTGCCTCTGCATGCTCTAATACAGTTCTATTACTGAAGCCATCTGTGTGCCGTCTCCAGTTTTGTGCATCCGTGGTCTCAGCACCCTGGAACTAGTCTGGAGTATAACACAAATGATAATACAGTTTTCTAGTCTGGGTGTGAGGTCCTTGGTCTCTACACCCTGGAACTAGCTTAAGCAGAAACAGAATAACAGTTCAAGTAATCTGGCTCAGTGTGAATTCCCAGGTCCACCTGGTTCAAACACACTGTTGGATCTGACTAAGGTCTGAGTGCTTCCACGTAGTGTTCGCAACGGCAGACAACTTGCAACTGGCCAGCAGTAACTATATATGGAGTAGTGCTCTCCAGCACCACCCCTAATTGATCAACCAATAGTATCCTGCTCTGGAGTCAGCTGTTCGGCATGATCAGCTGACTCTCTCTGCCCAGTGTAAGAATTCTGCCTCTCCTAAGCCTGTGTGCACTAACAGACTCAGTCACACCAGACACATGCTACCGCGTGCAAACCGCCACGCTGGACGCGGAACCAGCCGCCTTACTGTTGTTGCATGCGGCGGCTTTCCGCGTTCTGCCCTGCTACCAGACACACGCTTCCGCGTGTAAACCACCGCATTGGACGCAGAATCAGCCGCCTCCTCAGTAGCACACGCGGCGGCTTTTCCGCGTTCTCTCACAAGCAGCAGGAGGAAGAGTGACGTGTGGCAGCAGGCAATGTAGTAGGCTGTGGCACTCAGCGTTGGTACCACGGCTGTAGTAAACACCATACAGCAGAAGGTTCCAGACAGCAGTCGTGAAGCCCACATTGTGTCCAATACACAACTGGGACAGCACGGTTTTCAACACAGACACCTCAGAATATTTTTTTTTTACACAAGAACAGAAATAGTAGCTATGTTGAGGGTGTGTTAAATAGCTAGTGGCAACAGCGCATAACGGAGTGGACCCTGGTGGTGGGGGTGGGAACACAGACAGGAGATCTAATGCAGCAGCAGAAGGACATACATGGCAGCAGGCAGCCTAGGCCATGGCACCTAGCGGTGGTACCACAGCACCTAAAGAAAAACCAGGCCAAATGTGCAGGGGACTGAAGGTTGATGTTGTTAAAAAATAATTCCCAGGCACCTAATGTCCTCCTGTCGCCTACAACAGGTGCCTGGAACGTGCCTTTAATCCAGGCCTGGTTAATCTTGAGGAATGTGAGTCTGTCCATGGACTCTGTGGACAGACGAGAGCGCTGCTCTGTAACCACGCCACCGGCCACACTATATCACCTCTCTGACAGCACGCTGGAAGGGGGGCAAGACAGGACTTCCAGGGTGTACTGTGCCAGCTTACTCCACATCTGCAAGCGCTCGACCCAGTACTCCAAGGGGTCCACAGGCTCCTCGCCGCCGGTGTCAAGCCCACTGAAGGACCCCATGTAGTCATCCACCATCCGGTCAGGCGCTGCCTGTGACTTTGAGAGGACGATGCTGCTGCACGCACCTCCTCTCTCGGCTGCTCTACCGTCAGGTAGAGTGCCTTTGTCAAAGACAGCAGGTCTCCTGGGCGCCTGCTGCTGCTGCAGGCACCGGCTGCTGTGCTAGCTGGACAGGGACAGGGAGGTGGAAGGCTGGGGAAGGCTTCCTCCAATCGCTGAACAAGGATCTCCTGCAACTCCCTTGTTCACTGCTCACGGTCTCCTGCTGGCAGGAACTAAGCCACCTTCCCCCTCAGCCGTGGGTCCAGGATCATGCTGATGCAGGCGTCCTCCCTCGCTTGCATCTGCTTAACCCTGGGGTCTGTGCACAGGCACTGCAGCATGTGACCTGCCATGGTGAACAGGGCGGTCCGTCCAACAGAGACATCAGGATAAGTGGCCTCAAGTTTGTTGTCCTCCTCCTCCTCTGGCCCCTGAGCCTCTTCCTCCTCTCTCCACCCTCTCACCACTGCTGCTGCGCTCCGCTGTTCCCCCTCAACAGCAACATCCAGCACCTCCAACTCCTCCTCCAACAACTCAAATTCCAGCGCAGAAGTGGACTGCGCAGGCGACTGCTGTTCCAGCTAGTTCAGGGCCTCCTCTCCCACATCCATCAAATCACACAGTGCCCTGTCCAGCAGACACACAAAGGGCACCCACTAGCAGAGGGATGCCCATTCCTCGCTCACCAGGTTGGTTCCCTGCAGGAAGGGAGCCAACACCAAGCGGACCTGCTGCATCTGCCCCCACTGTGCGTTGGAGATGAGCTGAAGTTTGGTGGTGCCAGCGACAGTAGCCTCAATGATGTAGTGGTGGACAGCCCTTCTCTGCTCAACCAGCCGCTCCAACATCACCAGGGTGGAATTCCAGCGAGTAGCCACATCAATCACTAGCCGGTGTCGTGGCAGGCCCTCGCACTGCTGAATGTCGACCAGGTTTGCTGTGGCAGCGGCTGAGCGGCGGAAACTGCGAACAATTTTCCGAGCCGCTTCCAACAGATCCTCCATCCCCTGGTAGGTGCGCAGGAACTTCTGCACCACCAGGTTCAGGACATGGGCCAAGCAGGGGACGTGGGTCAAGTGTCCCCTGCTGATGGCAGCCAGCAGATTTGCCGCATTGTCGGACACCGCCAATCCGACTCTGAGGCCTCTTGGGGTCAGCCACGTCTTCTCCTGCTCGCTCAGGTAGTGGAGCACGTTGGCTGCCATCAAACTGTTCTTCCCCAGGCTTCTCATCTCCAGCAGCGCTTGGCAGTGGCGGGCCTTTACGTTGCTGTTGATGCGGGGTCGCTTGGCACCGGGAGATGCTGCTTCTCCCCTGACCCCGCGTAGTGGCACCACGTAGTGGACAACTGGTGCTGTTGCTGCTGCTGATGCACCCGAGGATGGACCTGCTGCTTCCTTGCTGGCGCATTCCACCAGGCAGACCCAGTGAGCCCTGAAGGACAGGTAGCGGTCTGTCCCAGAACGGCTGCTCCATGAGTCCATGGTTATGTGGATCTGCTCACTCATGGCGTGATCGAGTGAGTGGCCAACTTTCGCCATAGCAAAACGGTGCAGTGCTGGGATCACCGTGCGGGAGAAGTAGTGGCGCCTGAGGATTTGCCACTCCGGGATCCCATACTGTAGGAGCATTGGCATGTCACTCCCCTCCTGCACAAAGGAGTATGGCGGGAGCTGAGAGCACATGGCCTGGGCAGGCAACCCGCTCAGCACCCAGATGCACCTGTTGGTGGCAGGCAGAACCTTGGTCACATCGGGAAAGGACTTGTTGAGCAGAGTCTGCCGGCGTTTGCCTTCACGGGAGGATGAGGAGGCCACTGTGGAGGGAGCAGATGAGGCCACTGAGGACTGGCTACCCAGGGGGGGGGGGGGGGAGCAGTGAATTTCTGCGCTCCTGCTGCTGATGCTGGATGAGCAGGAGGGTGGGATGCTGCTGCTGCTGAAGTCTGTGCAGTGGCTTTCTGGCTCTGACCACTGCCTGTGCCACTGTCCTTCAGCTTCAGAAAGTCACTGTAGTCCTCAAAATGTTTGCTCTCCAAGTGGGTCTGCAGGCACGAGGTACCCAACTTGTTGAGATCGCGACCTCTGCTCAGGTGGGCACCACAACTGTGGCAAATGGCACGGGTCTTGTCATCTTCGCACACTGTGAAGTACCACCAGACTGGGGATTTCAACTTGCCCTTCCCGCTTGAGGGCTGAGAGCTTTTTTGGCTTTGGAGGGCTTTTTTTTTTGGAGGAGCCTTGGTGCAGTGGTGGTGGTAGTGGCTGAAGCAGCAGGCTGTGGCTCCTGCTTTCCACGCCCTGTGCTGGCAGCCATGCTGCTGCCACGCTTCTGTGCCAGAGATGCCTCCTCCTCCTCAGATGACGTGCTGCCTTCACCCAACTGTGCTGGTGGTGGCACATAAGGACGATCCAGCACCTCATCATTATCATACCCAAACATCTCCTCTGAGACCTCAACCAACTCCTCTGCCCCAACATCCCCTGCATCAGGCCCCTCCTCCTCCTCCTGAAATTCCACTTGTTGTGCGCCGCCAACAACAACCTCCTCCACCTCAAACTCCTCCTCCTTGCATTCCACCAACATCTCCTCCTCAAACTGGGCAACCACATCCCTCAAAATGCTTGCGGTCCCTGGGGTGAAGAGCGAGGGCAGTGAGGGCAGGCTGGTCGCTGGGGTCGACGTGACCTCAAGCAGTGGTGGAGGGTGGCTGCTGCTGCGGACCGGAGTGCTGATGGTGGCACTGGTGTCGCTGGTGCTGGAGGTCTGGCTGGAAACGGTGGCTTGCTACTCCGCCATCATTTCCACCACAGCCTGTGCCTGACACTCCGCAATGGGCCGGGGATGAAGACCCAAGGCAAAGATGGGCACAACACGCTGCTGCTGCGCCTCTGCTCCCTCCTCCACAACTCTATGGTCAGTGGCTGGTGGCGGACCAGTCACAGACCTACCGGCAGTGGATGCGGCAATGGCGCTGCCTCTCCTGGTGGTGCCTCTACTTCTGCCAGTCATCGTACAATTATACAAATACAATAAGAAAAACAAAATAATATATATGTGGAAAGGGTGAGAAAGGGTGTAAACTTTAATAAAGAGTCTGGGTTGGTGGATGAGTGACCAAAAAAAAGAAAGTTTTTTTTTTTTTAAATACTAGTGGACAGTACTAGTAGTGTAGTCTACAGTAGTCGATAACTAACTCATGTGAACGACATTGACAATCAAAGTCTGTCACACACGGACGCAATCAATAGGGTCAGGCAGAGATGACAGGTGACAGGCAGTCACAGATCACAACAGATGCTGCCCTCTGTAAAGTAACTAACACAGTACTGAAGCTAATAAACTCAACAACTAACAACAGTAGAAATTAAGTAAAATAGTACGTAGGTAAATAACAACTAACTATAATCCCTAGTAGTAGTAGTGTAGTAGACTAGTAGTCGATACTAACTCATGTGACCGAGAGTGACAATCAAAGTCTGTCACACACGAATGCAATCAATAGGGTCAGGCAGAGATGACAGGCAGTCACAGATCACAACAGATGCTGCCCTCTGTAAAGTAACTAACACAGTACTGAAGCTATTATAAAAACGCACAGACTAACAACAGTAGAAATTAAGTAAACTAGTACGTAGGTAAATAACAACTAACTATAATCCCTAGTAGTAGTAGTATAGTAGTCTAGTAGTCGACACTAACTCGTGTGACCGAGAGTGACAATCAAAGTCTGTCACACACGGACGCAATCAATAGGGTCAGGCAGAGATGACAGGCAGTCACAGATCACAACAGATGCTGCCCTCTGTAAAGTAACTAACACAGTACTGAAGCTAATAAACTCACAGAATAACAGTAGAAATTAAGTTAACTAGTACACAACGAACTATAATACCTAACCTACCTAAGCTAGTAGTAGGCTAAGGCTACCTAGGCTAGCAGGCCTAGCCTGCACACAGACCTAACACTAGCCTAGCACAGTATACAGTATACACTACACTAGCTGGCTGAACTATAACAATCAAATCACTAGCTATCTATAAAACAATATAATATATGTGTAGAGAATGTGTATAGGAGGTAAAACACTTGGTTTTAACAATGAAAAGCACTTGCTCAGACCAATAGCAGCACTGGAGATGCTCTCTCAGTACCGCTCAGTCACACAGCAAGGACGGGTTCCGCAACATGGCCGCCGCCTTATATAGAGGAGGGGAGGGCCAGGCTCCCCTCCTCTGATTGGTTGCTAGGGCTTCGGCTGGGGGCCTTCTGATTGGCCCAATGATGTCATCCCCTGGATACCGAAGCCGAATTCGTGATCACGGGTTAACACCCGTGATCACGGCTGAATTCGAGAGGCACTATTCGGGTAAATTCGACTTCGAATTCGGGAGCAGAATCGCTATTCGAATTCGCAAATTTGGAGAGCAACAGAACATATTAACCATTATCGTGTGGTTTGGATGATCTGTGCTGCGGGGACTCTTCAGCCCGCAGCACAGATCAGATAGCAGGCAGGGCGATCAGACTTCCCCCCTTTTTTCCCCACTAGGGGGATGTCCTGCTGGGGGGGTCTGATCGCCGCCGCGCTGCCTCCTTCCCTCCCTCCCCTCTTCATTATGGGCTGCGCAGGACGGAAATCTGTACGCAGAATCCTGAAGTGGTTAAGGTTATGATGCAGGGGGATAGGCAGAATGAAAAGGTGAGTCTTGAAGGCTCGTTTGAAGGTATTAAAGGTGTGGGAGAGTCTGATGGCTGGTGACAGTGATTTTCAGAGAGTGGGGGCAGCCCTATTGAAGTCCTGCAATCGTGCATGGCAGTGAGATATGTGTGGTGCGACCAGGCGCAGGTCGTTGGAGGGGCAGGGCAGTATGTGTCTGTGGACAAGATCGGAGATGTAGGTCGGGCAGGTCCTGTGAACCGATCTGTAGGCCAAGCACAGAATTTTGAAGTTGATCCAGAAGCGGATGGTGAAGGGAAGGTGAAGGGAGAGGCTCTGCAATGAGAGGGGTTATTTAGTGTGACTGCTGCATTCAATAGTGATTGAAAGAGGGCAATACGATTTGAGGGGAGGCCTGACAAAAGGGAACTGCAATAGTCAAGGCAGGAGATGACAAGGGCTTGAATGGGGAATTTACCGGTGTTAGGGGACAGGTAGGAGCTGATCTGGAGATGTTGCAGGGGTGCAGGCAGGGGTGCCTCTAGCCATTTTGTCACTTCAGGCGAGAAAGCCCCCCCCCCCCCCCCCCCGAGAAATTAATCGGAATGCAGCATAGTTTCACCAGAACATAACCGTAATGCAGAAGTGTTTCACCAGAAGATAATCGTAATGCGGCAGCATTTCATCAGAAAATAGTCCTAATTCAGAATCGTTTCACTAGAAAATAATCGTAATGCAGAAGCATTTCACCGGAAAATAATCGTAAGGCGGCAGTGTTCACTTATTGCAGCAGCATTTCAACTAAAAATAATCGTAAGGCGGCAGTGTTTCGTCAGAAAATAATTGTACTGCAGCAGTGTTTCACCAGAAAATAATCTTAATGGGGCAGCATTTCACCAGAAAATAATCGTAATGCGGAATTGTTTCACCAGAAAATAATCGTAATGCAAAATTGTTTCAGCAGAAAAGAAGTGTAATGGGGAAGCGTTATGTCAAAAAATAATCATAATGCGGAAGCGTTTCACCAGAAAATAATCGTAATGCGTAATCGTTTCAGCAGAAAATAATGATAATGGGGAAGTGTCATGTCAGAAAATAATCGTAATGCGGAAGCGTTTACCAGAAAATACACGTAATGCGGGCAGAGGGAAAGAGAAGAGGGGGAGAGGCAGCATAAGATGGAAGAGAGTGCAGAGGAACAGAGAGGAGAGAGACAGCATAAGATGGAACAGGGGAGCAGAGGAACAGAGAGGAGGGAGAGACAGCAGAAGATGGATGAGAGGGGCAGAGGAACGGAGAGGGGAGAGACAGCAGAAGATGGAAGAGGGGAGCAGAGGAACAGAGAGGGGGAAGGGAGTGGTAGCAGAAGATGGAAGAGGGGGGCAGAGGAACAGAGAGGGGGGAGGGAGAGACAGCAGAAGATGGAAGAGGGGAGCAGAGGAACAGAGAGCGGGGAGGGAGAGGCAGCATAAGATGGAAGAGGGGGGCAGAGGAACAGAGAGGGGGGAGGGAGAGGCAGCAGAAGATGGAAGAGAGGGACAGAGGAACAGAGAGAGGGGGAGGGAGAGACAGCAGAAGATGGAAGAGGGGGGCAGAGGAACAGAGAGGGGGAGGGAGAGACAGCAGAAGATGGAAGAGGGTGTGCAGAGGAACAGAGAGGCGAGAGACAGCAGAAGATGTAAGAGGGGAGAGACAGCACTAAAGCACAGGTTTACAGCTTTAGCAGCCTACAGCCTAACCAGCTTTCAAAGAAAACTATAGAATCAAAAGAGCAGGGCACATTCTAGCAGTTATAACAGTAACGGGAGTCTGCACTCTGCACACAGGACAGGAAGTGTTCTCAGCATACCTTCTCTTCTGCCTGTGCATGATGCATCTTATTATCTCTGGAGCAGAAACTTCCTGGCTCCCGGGCTGTGTTGCTGTCTTGTGCGGGGGCGGGGCTCCAACACAGACACATCACATTCTTCTCTCTGTGACTGCATCTGCCCCCTGTGTCTGTGTGCACTGCAGCCAGTGACACGGAGGTCAGACTATCGGAGGCATTAGCTGGCTGGCTGCTGGCTCCTGGGTTGACTGGCGGGGGGGCGGAGTTAAAGGCTGGGCCACACGAGGTAAACACTTTACCCGTGTGGCTACTGAGAAGAAGGGGAGCGGCTTTAAAGGAGGAGCCTGGCGGAGAAGAGCAGTATTGATTGCTCTATTGGCTGGGGAAGGAGGGGGCGTCTATGGAGGTGGAGGCACTGCTGAGCACATGGAGGTAGCGTGCCGAGCACCGGGGACTGAGTTAGGTTCGGGAGGTTATATTATTGAAAGAAAACAAAACACCATGGTCACGGAAGCAGCAGCGGGAGAATGCGCCTCATCACTTCATGTCGCCTCAGGCAACCGCCTGTACTTGCCTGGTGGGTGAGGCGCCCCTGGGTGCAGGATCGAGTAATACTTTGAATATGACGCTCCGGGCAGTGTGTGTGCAGCTTGGGGCCGCGCATGCGTAGTAGCGACAGACTTGTGGTGACAGGCCAGCTTTGCGAGGCTCACCGCTGCTGGCTGGAGGCGATCAGGAGGACGTTGTGTGCTCACTATGCGTCCAGGGGCTGGAATAAGCCCCAGGTAAGATAAAATCGTTTTTTTTTTGTTTCACTTACATTTTCCTTTAACAATCATGAAAAGTCTAGTGGGACAGTAAAAGATGACAATCATTTGCAGAATCATTCTTTTTCAGCTGTTAAGCTTTCTATGGAAATACATTGTACACTGTATTTGAATAAACAAAACAGTTTGTCTCATCGAGGCTTCATTTTCCTGTACAGTATAAAGCTCAGGTATTGTGAATAACCTCGTTCTTGTCACCATTTTCATTAATGGTTAAATCATTATAGAATATGTGTACTACCTAGGTTCTTAACATGGGGTACCCGTACCCCAGGGGATATTTCTGATGGGTCTAGGGGGCACTTGGCCTTGATGTATTTAATTAAGTTTAATACATTTATAGTTTCAGAAAATAATAAATCCTATATAAACAACAGCCAAACTAGTATTTCAACTAATTAAAAACAATAGCAAATGTGTGGAAGTGGTTTAGAAATGATTAACATGTACTACTGTACTACTACATGTACTACTTATACTGTACAGTATAAAGACTCTGTGCGAAACCTTGGGGTGATCCTGGATGGAAATCTAAAACTCAAACAGCAGATATCAGCTGTCGTCAAGTCTTCCTTCTTCCATCTAAGAAATATAGCGAAAATCAAACACCTTATCCCAGCTGAAGAACTACCTGCCCTGGTTCATGCATTTGTATCCTCCCGCCTAGACTACTGCAACGCCCTGTTCATCGGATCTACAGAAAAGGTTCTGCGCCCCTTACAGCTAGTACAGAATGCTGCAGCCAGACTCCTAGCCAATGCCCCCCGCAGCTCACACATCACCCCAGTACTGCAAACTCTTCACTGGTTGCCAGTAAAATGTAGAATCAATTTTAAGATCTGCCTGCTGACATTCAAGGCTCTACACCACATGGCACCCAAATACATAGTGGATCTATTGGAACTTTATGCCCCTCCACGCACCCTCCGCTCTGCCAACAAGATGAAGCTGATTATTCCCAGGATACACTTAACATTTGGTGCTCGGGCCTTTTCCTACGCAGCCCCTACTCTATGGAACTCACTTCCACAATCAGTACGAGAGGCTCCCTCTCTGGACAGCTTTAAAAAAAGGCTAAAACCTCACCTCTTTTCCCTAGCCTTTGAGACTGCATAATGCAGGGTCACAGCGCTTTGAGTCCCCAGGGAGAAAAGCGCTATATAAATATTATTGTTATTGTTACTATTTAGTATCAAAGGGTACTTGAGATGGTCTTTACCATATCAGGGGCTATTTGGCCAGCACAGGCTTTTAAAAGGGGTACATACCCATGAAATGTTGAGAAACGCTGCTCTACTACAAATACACACTTCCAATGTGTGCCCTGCACAGGTAGGTTCCACATATAAGCCAAATCTTAATCATCACTTGTGGATAATGTCCAACTTTTAGATCAAATTTATGGTCTAAAAATGCCAGTGTATAGTGTCCATACTTCTTTATATGTACAGAATTGCAAATGCTAAAATGTTTTTGGTGGATCTTTATAAACTGGGTGAACATGTGTGATGTTTATAAGGCTTCATCCTTAAATGGACCCTGAGCAGTGCCATAAAAATGAAATCTGGACTTACCTGGGGCTTCCTCCAGCCCGCGAGGTCCCCCGGCACCCTTTTACTCCCTTCCATGGTCCTGCTGGTGGCTGAGGTAATCTGGTGACTGTGACTGAAGTCGCGCCTGTGCGCCCATGGCACGTCATCATGTCGATCGATGTAAGCACACTGCGAATGTGCGGTTCAGTCTTTAGAGAATGGCGCATGCACAGGACACCTACGGCGACCGGCGTAAAGGCGTGCTGGGGGCGCACTTGCAAAGTCACCGGATTACTGGACCATGGAATGGAGCAAGAGGATGCCGAGGACCTGATGGGCTACAGGGGGCTGGAGGAAGCCCCAGGTAAGTCCAGATTTCATTCTTATGGCACAGCTCAGGGTCCCTTTAAATTCCATGAAGAACAAAATCATGTACTAAACTACCAATAATGTATTTTTTGTTCTATATTTGCTAATTTGTGTAATTGGAAACTTCTGGATTTGTTGAAATATTAGAATCAGGTTCTACAGGTTTTGTTAGGTCTCTTTTGCTGGATAGCTTATATGGGAACTGAAGGAGTTCATTTTATTTTAGTTAAATATTGTTTTACAAAATGCATGACTAGACTCCCCTCCTGTCTGTATATATTACAACACAATACTTCTTTTACCCTTAACTGTTTTACCAGATCGGTGCTTTAACAATGCCTACATACAGAAAAGATTATCCTAAGGAAATAGGTAATGTATGGACATCTGCTGCTATAGCCAGGTGCAGGGAGGATATTGTCTGGGAAACCTGTGCACTAGTTTAAGGCGGAGCTTGGCCGTTATGAACAACAAGCTGCATCTCTTTCTGTTTGCTTGGTCTCTAAATGATGCACGTTTTGTAACACTCTATTACTGATGATTCCAACCGTAAGAAGCAATTAACTCTGGTAAGTAGAGTGTTTAGTTTTACATATTGTTTTTTTTTCCCTTTATAAGGGACAGCCACAGTAAGGAAAGGATTTGGTAAAAACTAATACCTGTTTTACTTCTTATAGCAGAAATGAAATCTGTGTGATTCTTTTTGAGTACACTAGGTGTTGTGTATTGCTGCACTAGAATTGTCACAATAGAGTGTAGTAGTGCATTATGTTAATACGGGGGCATTAGTGGACCAATTGATATATTTAATAGCACTGTAGAAGTGATTTTACATGCAATTCCGATTTGCGATTTTTAATCGGTACTGCATACTACGTTTTTTCTGCATTTTTCTTCTTGTGTTGATAGCATCCAGGGAAAATCGGAGTTGTAAAATCAGAATTGGCTAATGCTGATGTAATCTAGTAGGTCTATTATGCATACTTACAGATTAGTAATGTTAATGTGGATTTCAAACAAGTTATGCATGGTGTGTGGATTAGGCGATGTTTATCATGACATTGCATTAATATGCATCCACATCAGTCCCTATAAGGAGGCAGTTTTACAGTTTCCAGAGTCATCGATGTTTAAATGTCACACATTATCTAAATATTTTCCATTTTATTATAGAAACCCAATAAAAGTTAAGCTACAGGGGAGAAGAAGCTTCTTTTCCCTGTCCTCAGAGACTGATAACTAAGGGCACAGAGAGAGAAACACTTACAGCTTTCTGCACAATTGTTCTAATGACAGCATCTGCTCAGCCACTTAAAATAAATTATACAAAGTTTTGCAGCAGGGGCGTTCCTAGGGTCCTTGGAGATCGGGGGCACCTGTGGGCACCAGGTGGGGGGGGGGGGGGGGGGGGGGGGCAAAAAATGGGCGTGGTCATGCAGTGAGTGGGTGTGGCCATTTGTGGGGCCAAACGTACATGAACTTAGTAGCGGTGTAAGCTACAGATAACGGGCCTGCCCATCAAAATACTGGATGGAGCCCCCTGTCCTTTATTTAAATCATTTACAATCAGTATAAGCATAGATCAAACATGTATATGCACATACAATTTTACCATCCCTATGTAGTAAGTGAGCCAACAGACAATGAATTTGATGAACAGAGCTAAAATTGGCTAATCAAAATTGTATGTGTGTACCAGGCTTTACAGCTAATACTGTACATACTGAAAGTAGCAGGGATCAGCATACAATACAGCTGTTTTACAATCAGTAAAGGCACAGAGTAACACCTTACACTGTACACACTGGAGGTAGATCAGCACATAGTGCAGGCACTAGAGAACAGCTTATACTGTACATACTGTAGGCAGCAGAGATCAGCACACTGCAGCTAGCGCGCCGAAAAATATGAGGGATACGTTGTGCGGCGTGTGAAAAATAGGTGTGGCCATGGACCAGAATGTGGGTGTGGTCATGGGTGGAGACAAATTTACCTGAACTTAGCAATGGTGGGACATTAGATTAGGACAGTGGTGGCAAACTTTTTGGAGGCTGAGTGCCCAAACTGCAACCCACAAGTCACTTATCTATCGCAAAGTGGCAACAGCAATTTAAACTAAATACTGTACAAATGTTTTAACCACTTCCCGACCACCTAACGCACAGAGGCGGCCGGGAAGTGGACCCCGCAAGGACCGCCGTATAGACAAATGGCGGCGGTCCTTGTAGGGGCATGGGCGGAGCGATCGCGTCATCCGTGACGCGATCCTCCGCCTCCGCCTGACGCCGCTCACCCGCCGCAACATCCCGCCGGCCATACGGAAGCGCCGGCGGGATGTAAAACCGACGATCGCCGCATACAAAGTGTATAATACACTTTGTAATGTTTACAAAGTGTATTATACAGGCTGCCTCCTGCCCTGGTGGTCCCAGTGTCCGAGGGACCACCAGGGCAGGCTGCAGCCACCCTAGTCTGCACCAAGCACACTGATTTTACCCCCCCTGCCCCCTGATCACCCACGGCACCCCTCAGGACCCCCCCCTGCCCACCCCCCAGACCCCTGTTTGCACCCAATCACCCCCCTAATCACCCATCAATCACTCCCTGTCACTATCTGTCAATGCTATTTTTTTATCCCCCCCCCTGCCCCCTGCCCCCTCCTGATCACCCCCCCACCCCTCAGATTCTCCCCAGACCCCCCCCCCAGACCACCACCCCCTGTGTACTGTATGCATCTATCCCCCTGATCACCTGTCAGACACTCTCAATCACCTCCTGTCACCCCCCTAGCACTCCTATCCATCAGGTCAGGCCCAATACAACCTGTCATCTAAAAGGCCACCCTGCTTATGACCGGTTCCACAAAATTCGCCCCCTCATAGACCACCTGTCATCAAAATGTGCAGATGCTTATACACCTGAACAGTCATTTTGAGACATTTGGTTTCCAGACTACTCACGGTTTTGGGCCCGTAAAATGCCAGGGCGGTATAGGAACCCCACAAGTGACCCCATTTTAGAAAAAAAGACACCCCAAGGTATTTTGTTCGGTGTATGACGAGTTCATAGAAGATTTTATTTTTTGTCAAAAGTTAGCGGAAATTGATTTTTATTGGTTTTATTCACAAAGTGTCATTTTTCACTAACTTGTGACAAAAAATAAAATCTTCTATGAACTCACCATACTCCTAACGGAATACCTTGGGGTGTCTTCTTTCTAAAATGGGGTCACTTGTGGGGTTCCTATACTGCCCTGGCATTTTAGGGGCCCTAAACCGTGAGGAGTAGTCTTGAAACGAAATTTCTCAAAATGACCTGTGAAGTCCTAAAGGTACTCATTGGACTTTGGGCCCCTTAGCGCAGTTAGGGTGCAAAAAAGTGCCACACACGTGGTATCGCCGTACTCAGGAGAAGTAGTATAATGTGTTTTGGGGTGTATTTTTACACATACCCATGCTGGGTGGGAGAAATCTCTCTGTAAATGGACAATTGTGTGTAAAAAAAATCAAACAATTGTCATTTACAGAGATATTTCTCCCACCCAGCATGGGTATGTGTAAAAATACACCCCAAAACACATTATACTACTTCTCCTGAGTACAGCAATACCACATGTGTGGCACTTTTTTGCAGCCTAACTGCGCTAAGGGGCCCAAAGTCCAATGAGCACCTTTAGGCTTTACAGGGGTGCTTACAATTTAGCACCCCCCAAAATGTCAGGACAGTAAACACACCCCACAAATGACCCCATTTTGGAAAGTAGACACTTTAAGGTATTCAGAGAGGAGCATAGTGAGTCCGTGGCAGGTTTCATTTTTTTTTGTCGCAAGTTAGAAGAAATGGAAACTTTTTTTTTTTTTTTTTTTTGGTCACAAAGTGTCATTTTCCGCTTACTTGTGACAAAAAATAATATCTTCTATGAACTCACTATGCCTCTCAGTGAATACTTTGGGACGTCTTCTTTCCAAAATGGGGTCATTTGGGGGGTATTTATACTATCCTGGAATTCTAGCCCCTCATGAAACATGACAGGTGGTCAGAAAAGGCAGAGATGCTGGAAAATGGGAAAATTCACTTTTTGCACCATAGTTTGTAAACGCTATAACTTTTACCCAAACCAATAAATATAGGCTGAATGGGTTTTTTTTTAGCAAAAACATGTTTGTCCACATTTTTCGCGCTGCATGTATACAGAAATTTTACTTTATTTGAAAAATGTCAGCACAGAAAGTTAAAAAAATCATTTTTTTGCCAAAATTCATGTCTTTTTTGATGAATATAATAAAAAGTAAAAATCGCATCAGCAATCAAATAGCACCAAAAGAAAGCTTTATTAGTGACAAGAAAAGGAGCCAAAATTCATTTAGGTGGTAGGTTGTATGAGCGAGCAATAAACCGTGAAAGCTGCAGTGGTCTGAATGGGAAAAAAGTGGCCGGTCCTTAAGGGGGGTAAAGCCCTAGGTCCTCAAGTGGTTAACACATACATGAACATTATGGAAAATCCAAGTTGAAAAACTGTGAAGATAAACAATTTCATCCATCCTACTCCTAAAAAAATGTATTCATTTTTTTAGAACCTCCCAGTTTTATTTTCTGTTTTAAAAAGCTAAAAAAGTAGGTTTAATGCTATTGTCTCAGATGATGATGATTCAGCTTTTCCCATAGTCTCCCAGTTAGCAATCATGTGACCCCCAACAAGACAAATTCATCAATCATGAGGCCCCTATCAAGACAAATTCAGAAATCATGAGGCCCCCAACAAGACAAATTCAGCAATCATGAGGCCCCCAACATGACAAATTCAGCAATCGTGAGGCCCCCAACAAGACAAATTCAGCAATCATGAGGCCCCCGACAAATCATGAGGCACCCAACAAGACAAATTCAGCAATCTTGAGGCCCCCAACAAATCATGAGGCCCCTGTAACGATTGGTGTCAGCAAGTAACAGGATTCTGATTATTAGGTGATCTGCAGCAGGGCCGGGCCGAGGCAGAGGCTGAAGAGGCCCCAGCCTCAGGGCGCAGTGTAGGAGGGGGCGCACAATTTATTCAGCTGTCATTCCCAATTGTGTTTGAAGCACAAACAAATAAGAAAAGTACATACATAGCAGTGACTACAAGCCAGATAACTAGAGATTAAAGTGTTGGGGATGTTGGGGGCCCTGGGGTGCCTCTTAGTCTAATAGCAATTAGTGTGTGATGGCTGGGGTGGGAGGGATAGAGGGGCGCACTTTGCTGTCTCAGCCTTGGGTGCTGAAGGACCTTGTCCCGGCTCTGATCTGCATTATCACCTATAATGCAGATATATACCTGATTATATGATGATCTGCAGAATCACCAATAATACAAGTATACAACCAGCTAATGTGATAGCAAGGTAAGTGCTTGGTGCAACAGTATTACTGATAGGTTAGCTATGCCACACCAGTGGAGCTGGTGGGCACTAACAGTACAAAACCCCTCACCAGAGACTAGGGCCCTCTGGTGAGAGTAGAGTGGTCAGACTAAACGAGTTGGCAATGGCAACAGACTGGCAGATACGGTACAAAGTCAGAAGGCAAAGGCAAGAAGGTTTTAACAGACAGAGTCAGCAACACGATCAGATGGGCACAAGTGCAGAATCACTGAGAGTAAGAATAGTCAGAACGAGCAAGAGTCATACACAGATAATACAATATTCAATTATGATTATGGCTATCAAACAATCCTATCACTGTGTGAAATCCTCGGTTTCCTCACGGATCAAAGCACACCGGATCTATCTAAGGTCTGAGCACTAACACGAAGTATTCGCAACAGCAGACAGGGAAGCTTAAGAAGCAGAGGAGACCCCTCCGGCACGCCCCTTCTCATCAACCAATGAGGAGCGGCGAGCGGCTCCTCTGACGTCAGCCGACCAGCCGGTCAGCTGATGTGCCTCCTCCCTGTATAAAGGTCTCGTTTGTGCGCACGCGCACACGACATTGCAACCCTATGTGCTGCTGACAAATCCGTCCTCGGCGTGGTAGACGCCCGAGGACCGGACAGATCGCTAGGAAGGGAGATGGAGGCAGCTGCGGTGGTATCGCTGTTCACCGCAGCTGTCTCTTCCGTGTTTGTTACAGCCCCCAACAAGACAAATTCAGCAGTCATGAGGCACATAAATAGACAGCATTTCACATAAATAGGCAGAATGCCCCCTTAATATGGTAGACACCTCTCACCTGGCTTCTGAATTCTCCTCTACTGGCTGCTGTGCCTGGCAATACTGTTTTTGGCTAGATTGGGGATGATGTGTGAGCTGAAAGGCCTGGCAGTGATGCTGTGGCCTGGCTGGCGGTGATGCTGTGGCCGAGTTGGCTGGCGGTGATGCTGTGGCCAATGTTGTGGCTCGGATGGCTGGCAGTGATGCTGTGACCTGGCTAATGGTAATGCTGGGCTGTGTTTGGCTGGTTGAAGTAAATGCTGGCCTGACTGGTGGTGATGCTGTGGCCTTTTTGACAGTGATTCTGGGCTTGTTGGGTGGTGGTTATGCTGGGCTGGCTGGCCTGGATAGTTTAGGTAGTGACAGGTGCCCCCTAGTTAAGGTAGCGTCAGGAGTCCCCCAGTTTACGTAGTGACAGGAGCCCCCCCAGTTCAGGTAGGGACAGGAGCCCCCCAGCTCATTTAGTGACAGGAGCCCCCCAGTGTATGTAGTGACAGGTGTCCCCCAGTTCAGGTAGTGACAGGGACCCCCCAGTGTATGTAGTGACAGGATCCCTCAGTTTAGGTAGTGACAGGCACCCCCCAGTTAGGTAGTGAGTGACAGGGACCCCCAGTTGGGTAGTGAGTGACAGCAGGGACCCCCAGTTAGATAGTGAGTGACAGTAGGGACCCCCAGTTAGATAGTGAGTGACAGCAGGGACCCCCAGTTAGATAGTGAGTGACAGCAGGGACCCCCAGTTAGATAGTGAGTGACAGCAGGGACCCCCAGTTAGATAGTGAGTGACAGAGACCCCATGTTAGACAGTGAGTGACAGCAGGGACCCCCAGTTAGATAGTGAGTGACAGAAGGGACCCCCAGTTAGATAGTGAGTGACAGCAGGGACCCCAAGTTAGATAGTGAGTGACAGCAGGGACCCTAAGTTAGGTAGTGAGTGACAGCAGGGACCCCCGTTAGGTAGTGAGTGACAGCAGGGACCCCTGTTAGATAGTGAGTGACAGCAGGGACCCCCAGTTAGGTAGTGAGTGACAGCAGGGACCCCGGTTATGTAGTGAGTGACAGCAGGGACCTCCGTTAGGTAGTGAGTGACAGGGACCCCCATTTAGGAAGTGAGTGACAGGCGCGCTCCCCACCCCCACCTACCTTGCTGTGTCAGACCTCAGGATCAGCAGGCGACCCGACCAGTTAGAGCGGGCACAGGGAGCAAATATGCAGAAGTGATGTCACTTCCGCATATCAGCGGTGTCCGCTAGGTCCTAGCGCCCGCTCTATCTGGTCGCCCGCTGATCGAGGTCTGACGCTGCTGTCTGGCAGCGGGGACAGCCGGGGGGGGGGGGGGGGGGGTCAGCGGCGGCTGGGAGATCCATGGCACCCCAGGACAGATTGGGGGCACGGCCCCTCCTCCAAAATTGGGCTAGTGACGTCCCTGACAATAACAATAATATTTTTATAGCGCTTTTCTCCCTGGGGACTCAAAGCGCTGTGACCCTGCATTATGCAGTTTCAAAGGCTAGGGAAAAGAGGTGAGGTTTTAGCCTTTTTTTAAAGCTGTCCAGAGAAGGAGCCTCTCGTACTGATTGTGGAAGTAAGTTCCATAGAGTAGGGGCTGCATAGGAGAAGACCCGAGCACCAAATGTTAAGTGTATCCTGGGAATAACTAGCTTCATCTTGTGGAGGGGCATAAAGTTCCAATAGATCCGCTATGTATTTGGGTCCCATGTGGTTTAGGGCCTTTAATGTCAGCAGGCAGATCTTAAATTTGATTCTTAATTTTACTGGCAACCAGTGAAGAGTTTGCAGTACTGGGGTGATGTGTGAGCTGCAGGGGGCATTGGCTAGGAGTCTGGCTGCAGCATTCTGTACTAGCTGTAAGGGGCGCAGAACCTTATCTGTAGATTCGATGAACGGGGCTTTCAGTAGTCTAGGCGGGAGGATACAAATGCATGAACCAGGGCTGGTAGGTCTTAAGCTGGGATAAGGTGTTTAATTTTCGCTATATTTCTTAGATGGAAGAAGGAAGACTTGAGGACAGCTGATACCTGCTGTCTGAGTTTTAGATTTCCATCCAGGATCACCCCAAGGTTTCGCACAGAGTCTTTATACTGTACAGTATCTCCCCCAATTGCTAGTTTGAGGTGGTGAGCGTTTTGAACTTTATCCATCATGTGTGGACCACCTACCACCAACACCTCTGTTTTGTCAGAGTTCAGCCTCAGCCAGCTGGTGTTCATCCAATTTTGCAAATCCACTAGACATGCATTTATGGATGCTGATGGGTCTTGGGTGCCAGGCTGAAGGACAGATACAGTTGTGTGTCATCTGCATAAAAATGGTATCCTAGGCCATAGTTCTGGATTATTTTGCCCAGTGGGAGCATGTAGACTGCAAAGAGTAATGGTGATAGTACAGAACCCTGTGGAACTCCATAGGCAAGTGGCACTGGATTAGAGTAGTGTGTGCCCAGACATACTTGCTGTGTCCTGCTAGATAGGAAGAACAGTACCCCTTAGACCACAGTAATTCTTCAGTCGCTGGATTAGTATTTCATGATCCACAGTATCAAATGCTGCAGACAAGTCAAGAAGAATCAGAATTGAGCAATCACCCTTGTCCCTTGCAGTAAGTAGATCATTCATTACTCGGACTAATGCCGTTTCAGTTCTGTGTCTTTTCCTGAATCCTGACTGAAAAGTATCAAAGATGTTTTTACCTGTAAGCCTGGCTTCTAGCTGGTTGGCCACTGCTTTCTCGATAACTTTTGATAGGAATGGTAAGTTCGCCACAGGTCTGTAGTTGGTCACAGAATCAGGATCTAGTGATGGTTTCTTCAAGAGGGGTTTTATGATTGCTTTCTTTAGTTCTTCTGGGAAAAATCCACTTTGCAAGGAGCACTGAGTGATTTTGTGAAGTGCTGGCCTGATCAGCTCTGGGCACTGCATTAATGATCCAGTTGGGCCAGGATCCAGGTCACAGGTAGTGGGGCGGAGACTTTGAATGAGAATTCCAAAATCTTCTTCACTCAGAGTGTCAAAGACTTGCCATGATGGTACGGTAGTAGGCATATGCAAAGTCCAGTGGTCAATTGATATTGTTGGTGTGATGCTGGCACGGATGGCAGACACCTTGTTTGTGAATAAGGCAGAGAATTCTTCACACCTTTCCCTGGAGAATGTGGTTGGGGCTTTTAGGCAGGAAGGATTGCAGAGTGGTATTAACTCCTGCGAAGTGTCAAATGCAGCGGATGTGGTGGTTGTAGTTGCGCTGGTGGCTGCAGAAGATGAGGTGTTCTGTGTTAAATAGTCAACCATGTCCTGACATTCTTGGGGGTTGATGGGACGTGCCTTCTTCTGAGCACTGCACTTTGGGGCAGGGCCACATGAAATCACATCAACACGACCTCGCACAGACCTGCCGGGTGGCCTTCCTCTGGGTCTGCCTCTATCTCTGACTCTACATGTTTTGTCTGTTTTGTCCATATCGGGGGGGGGGGGGGGTGAAGTGAAAGGTATGCACTGACTTGACTAATACAACATGCAGTCACACAGGTGCAGTTAACAGGTATGCACGGAGTGGTATATCACATATCACACTGCGTGCACTCACGTAGGTAGGTGGGTGCACTGTGAACAACAGGTAGGTATATGCAGTGATGGGTATAACAATGTGCACCTGTCAGTTACACACAGACAGGTACCGGAAAGGCACAGTGACACTGCGTTTGCTCACGTAGGAGGGTGGGTGCACAGTGAACAACAGGTAGGTATATGCAGTGGATATTACAATGTGCACCTGTCACACACAGACAGGTACCGGACAGGCACAGTGACACTGCGTGCGCTCACGTAGGTGGGTGGGTGCACAGTGAACAACAGGTAGGTATATGCAGTGGGTATTACAATGTGCACCTGTCACACACAGACAGGTACCGGACAGGCACAGTGACACTGCGTGCGCTCACGTAGGTAGGTGGGTGCACTGAAGTGAACAACAGGTCGGTATATGCAGTGATGGGTATTACATTGTGCACCTGTCACACACAGACAGGTACCGGACAGGCACAGTGACACTGTGTGCGCTCACGTAGGTGGGTGGGTGCACAGTGAACAACAGGTAGGTATATGCAGTGGGTATTACAATGTGCACCTGTCACACACAGACAGGTACCGGACAGGCACAGTGACACTGCGTGCGCTCAGCTCCCGTAGGTAGGTGGGTGCACTGTGAACAACAGGTAGGTAGGTATATGCAGTGATGGGTATTACATTGTGCACCTGTCACACACAGACAGGTACCGGACAGGCACAGTGACACTGTGTGCGCTCACGTAGGTGGGTGGGTGCACAGTGAACAACAGGTAGGTATATGCAGTGGGTATTACAATGTGCACCTGTCACACACAGACAGGTACCGGACAGGCACAGTGACACTGCGTGCGCTCAGCTCCCGTAGGTAGGTGGGTGCACTGTGAACAACAGGTAGGTAGGTATATGCAGTGATGGGTATTACAATGTGCACCTGTCACACACAGACAGGTACCGGACAGGCACAGTGACACTGTATGCGCTCACGTAGGTAGGTGGGTGCACTGTGAACAGCAGGTAGGTATATGCAGTGATGGGTATTACAATGTGCACCTGTCACACACACAGGTAGTAGTCACTGAATGTGCTGGGCCTGACAGTGGCACACACAGTAGGAATTACCAAGGCTGTCTATGCAACACAAGTGTCAGTGGGACACACACACACAAAAAAAAAATAGATCACAAAAACAAGATTAGCTCTCAAAAGAGCTGTTGAGGTGTGCTTTTTTAGCTATAAGAATCAGCAAGGAGCAACCTAACAAGCCTACAAGAGCCTAACTAAGCTTTCCCTATGAGAGTCTGCAGCAGCTTTCCCTTCTCTAATTACTGCAGGCACACGAGTGAGTAAAATGGCTGAAGCTGCCTGCCTTTTATAAGGGGGGGAGTGGCTCCAGGAGGGAGTGTAGCCTGATTGGCTACAATGTGCCTGCTGACTGTGATGTAGAGGGTCAAAGTTGACCCTCATGATGCACTACGGGGGCGAATCGAACTTCCGGTAAAGTTCGCGGTTCCCCGCGATCGCGAACCCCGGAAGTTCGCTGGGAACCGTTCGCCGGCTAACTGTTCGGGCCATCTCTCCTTACTAAGGCAGGAGAGCAGTTAAGAGCCTGTGTGATCCAGACCTGTAAATAGGTGGTGCAATTTCAGCTTTGGTTGGTTTTGGAAATTAATAGTTGGCTGCAAATTGAAATAAATAAATACTTTAAATAACAATACAATACAAAAGGTATTTAGTTCCACTAATGTACTTTTACAGCAATTAAAGTGGAGTTGTACTTTAAGGCTGATACACACACTTTGATAAGTATAGATTTCAGTCCGTTTTTCATTGTTTTATTGATGATATTTAGTGGCATTCTGTACCATAGTGCAAAAATCCTATAAATTAAGTATCTGCACATTTTAGCATTGTGTTGTTATAAATAACAAAGCATAACAGAATACTTTTTGTATCCCGAACGGCAGATGAATGAATGGTACGATCAGCACACACTAAAATAGTTGAAAATATCATTCTATATTGAGGTGAGTTCATGTGCATAATAGGAGCACGCACAGTGTCAGGGGATGCTATGTCCCCAGGGTAGTTACAAAATAAACAAGCTTTTGTTTCCATGATGTTCAGGTCAGTCATCAAATTGCAGACTTTGATCACAGTTCTGTGTCATTTGAGATGTGCTGTTATGTTTTTTCTATAGTTTTATTCATTTGTATATAAAAATATAACCACTATTATTTGTGTAACAAAAAGACAAAATAGTATAAAGCAATTTATTAGCAATGGACAATTTTCTAAGATTCTCTTAAAGCAGACCCAAACTGAACATTTTTTTAATTAAAAATATTTAGTTGTACCACTCTGACACAGACAAAGATAAATAAACACTCCTTCAAGCCTATGAGCATTTCAGTGCATGCTTTTCACCCTTCTCTTTTCATAACTAGGGTTATACAGGTGGCAGCCATTAGCAATTCCTCCTTTGCTGGACACCTTCTACTCCACTAGTTTGCCGGATTCTGTCCCGGCAATATGAAAGGAAGGGAGGGGTTCCTCCAATAAACGTAAAATATTTTATATTTGTCATCATGCAGCTGAAAAAAAGCTGCTATTTATTATTATAATTTAGAAAATAGATTTTATTTCTGAAATCTTGTATTTTTAATTTGGGCCCACTTTAAGCTGAGAAGTGTATTTCAATTTTCTGCCTTGGCAAACATGGTGTTTGGGATTTTGTTTTTACTCATGATGCTTAGTGTCAATTCAGCAAGAAGTCCTAATTTAAATTTTGTTCCACCTGAAAAGCCACTTTCCCTTAAAATGGGATCAAAATAGAGTGCTTCGCAAAAGAGTGTTTGATATTCCATACCACTAAATGGTACAAATTACATCCAAGTGCAGTATAAAAGCTTGGCTTTTATAGGCTCAGGACAAGAGGACATGGGCCCATATGCAATTAATTTTTTTTCCTGAGTTATCTCCTTAGAGATAATGTTATAATTTTTATCTTCTCTTTTAAAGAACTTTTCAAAATTTTACAATAGAAAAAGTACCCAAAAATTGGTTTCTTGCTTGCTGGTGTTTTAAAAGGCACTTAGGGCTGGTGCACACCGAGCAGCTTTTTCAACGTTTCTGCAGCCGCTTGCGGCTGCGGATACGCTTGGTCAATGTATCTCAATGGGGTGGGTCACACCAGAGCGGGAGGCGTTTTGCAGAAACACATACTACCGGGTAAGGCATTTTTTGGATTGTGGATGCGTTTCTGCCTCAATGTTAAGTATAGGAAAAACGCAAACCGCTCTGAAAAAAGGCAGTTCAGAGCGGTTTTGCAGGCGTTTTTGTTACAGAAGCTGTTCAGTAACAGCTTTACTGTAACAATATATGAAATCTACTACACCAAAAACGCTTCACAAAACCGCAAAATGCTAGCTGAAATGCTACAGAAAAATAACAAAAAGCGTTTCAAAATCTGCTAGCATTTTGCGGATCTGCTAGCGGGTTTTGGTGTGCACCAGGCCTTAGTGAAAATATCACCTAGGGGAAAATGCAGGAGAAACAGTTAATTGCATATGTTATTTAATTCAATTCAATGTTTTACCTAAGCTTTCTCCTAGGTGACATTCTCCAATATATTCTTATTATTAACGAGCTAATAAGAAAAGATTTAGAATAATTGTGACAGTACTATTGAACATTTTATAAATAACATACAGCAATAAACAATAAGCAGTAGTACAAGTGCATATGCTGTAAACACATTGTAGTGATAACCTTGCAACAGCAAGATCAATGAATCAAAGCAACTCCAGTAGCATATCAGTCTCTTGTACCAAAAGAGCTAAACCCATAGCTGATGCCTATGAGAGCTGCTCACTGATTTGGCTGGCAGGTGGAGGATGGGGGGGGGGGGGGGGAGAAATATGTTAAAATAATATACAATTTTATTCAAAATTAAATAAGAAATAATTAAAAAAAAAAAACACTGCCTGCAGCAGCGATCAGAGGCCACCAACAGAAAGCTCTGTTGGTGGGCAGAAAAGGGGGGGGATTCATGTGTGTGCTAATTTGTATGGCTCTGCAGCGAGCTATTAAAGCTGCAGAGCCCTGAATTGCAAAAAAAATAGCCTGGTCACTAGAGGGGTGTAAGCCTACGGTCCTCAAGTGCTTAACCACTTTTACACAGTCCCAGATTTGGTAATATGGGCGACTAGAGGTATTAAAAACTTAAGCCATATTATTAAAATAAGCTTGCCCCCTTCGATACTCTCAAACAATTGTTTGACCTGACAAATATTTCTGTATTTCCAACTTAGGCATGCATATCAATTCGTGATATGTTTGGAATTCTGTCTCCAGTGTTAGAAACTGGTGAGCTGCAGGGATTGCGTATGCTGGGAGAGCTAAAGATGGCCACACACCATACATTTTTTTTTATTTTGATTAGATTCGAGCAAGCTGTTCCAATTTTCTGATTGATTGGAAGTTTCGATCAAAATCTTTGAGGTACCACACACATATTTTCGAGATTGCCTCAATTTCGGGATAAAAATTCATTAAGTCTGAAAAAATTGGTTGGTTAGAAAAATCAAGAGAAAAATGAACTTTATAGTTACATACATTTTTTTTCTGGTTGAATACAATTTCACAATCCATCACAAACCATACAATTCTTGATAAGATTGGTCTGAATTTTCCAACATGTCCAATCTCAAAAAAAAAAATTATTAAAAAAATGGGAAATTCGATTGGATTTCTGGATCGAAAACAAAAAAAAAAGCTTTCGATTTTTTGAGACAATGATCATATTTATGGAATTGGTTTTAAATTTGGATCTTTTAATTGTATGGTGTGTGGCCACCTTTAATCGTTAATTTATGAAGCATTGATTGAAAGCACTGTTTATACTGAACTTACCCAAACTAGACAGATGCTATCTAAAGTGGTAACAGGATTTGTTTAATCTGTACAGAGAGGAATGGGATGTTATACTGGAACAGATGCTCACTGTGGTAATCTCGGCTAGGAACTGACTGATTCAGCTCAAATTTTTAGACAGGGTATATACAGAGAGAATGCATAAGATGGATCCCTCCAGATCAGACCAATGCTTCCGGTACCTTTAACACCAGAGCACTTTCCTCCACATGTTTTGGTCTTGCTCTAAATTGCATCCTCTTTGGAGTGGGGTAGGTAGTGTAGCAAATTCACTGCTTAAAATGAATATTGCAAACCAGGATTGTGGCTGTTGGGAAGAATGGCTGACTTGGAACAAAATACTGTATACATAAAAAAGTAATGTTCAGAATCAGAATCAGAATCAAATTTATTATCGCCAAGTACAACGGTGGATTGTACCCGGAATTGGTTTTGGCGCATACAGGGTCGTCGATGAAAAGAAAACAGGAAAAGCATACGGTAAAGCATACATAGACATGGGACAAGCATACATAGGACAACATTACAGCTTGTGCGTACAATTAAAGGGGTTCTTTCGCGAAAAAAGTAGGCAGTTAAAAAATGTGACAGATGACAGGTTTTGGGCCAGTCCATCTTTTTAAGGGGGATTCTCAGGGATTTCTTTGTTTTCAACAGCATTTCCTGAACAGCAGTTTAACTGCCAAAATAGCAAGATACCAGCCGGCCTCCCTAATCACTTGCACACTATTATGTCAGTTAGATTTTGCAACTGTTGTTCAGGAAATGCTGTTGAAAACAAAGAAAGCCCTGAGAATCCCCCTTAAAAAGATGGACTGGCCCAAAACCTGTCATCTGTCACATTTTTCAACTGCCTACTTTTTTCGCGAAAGAACCCCTTTAAGCAGAGTGCACCATTGCATACAGTTAAGCATGGTACATACATATAAACAATAAAAAAGCAACAATAAAAGCAAAACAGAGCATTACAGCATACACGTACAGTTAACGTAATACAAAACATAGCAAGAACATACACTGATAGCAGGAACAGAAAAGATAGCAATGTTCCAATTACTTGGCTTTTATGCCAGGAAAGGAATATTAAAACTATAATAATCAAGCCACAGCTATGCTTTT
The DNA here is from genome assembly GCF_040937935.1 of Hyperolius riggenbachi. Classification (NCBI taxonomy): domain Eukaryota; kingdom Metazoa; phylum Chordata; class Amphibia; order Anura; family Hyperoliidae; genus Hyperolius; species Hyperolius riggenbachi. The sequence continues at coordinate 328,296,897 of NC_090646.1, read as the reverse complement.
GTCTTGGGTTCAGGCCATTAATCAGGTACTCCAATTGTACAAACTCACCTATGTCAAAAGGAATTGAACCTCCCACCCCCACCCCAAATATTCTAAAATATGGGTGAGATGGGAGCACTGTATGTTAGAACCCAATGCTCGTGAATATTGCTTGAACTACAATTCTGTAGGATATAGCTTTCTGGCAGTAGGTGAGGATGTTCTCACCATTTTCCCTTTTCCTTTAATTTATTTGTATTGCTTTCTTCTTCTCTTTCTTCCTTGTCATTTGTCTAGCGAACCATTTTACTTAACAACAAGTATGTTTTATAATACTTGTGCAATGGACTAATGGGTATAGTACAGCCTTTCTCAACCATTTAAAGCTGGAGAAACTCTGTAAATAACTTTTGGATCTCAAGGAACCTCTACAGACAAAAATATTTTGCAGGAGGCATGGTCTTTAAAAGCAGGCTATTTTTTCACTACCCCCTATTACACTGCCACTCATTATACTGTCTCATTATCCTAGTGTTTTTTTTTATTAATGTGCTCATTATTATTCTGACCCACAATTTAGTGTTTCTTATTTTACAATACCTACTATTATAATATGCTCTATTAACCTCCCTGGCAGTACGATTATTTCCAGATTTTAGGGTATTTTCTGAACATTTCAGATCCTAAAATCTGGAAACAATCATGATGCCAGAAAGCCAGCAGCAGCCTCTGCTCTCACTCACCTCCCTGGGCTCCAGCGCTGCAATTTTACCTCCATCCACCAGGTGGCACTGTAACACTTTGGTGAGATCAATAACGGTGATCTCACCAGAATGACTCAGAGCCTCCGAAGACAGGAAATAGAAGGGCTACCGACGGGCGGGCTTCATTCATTGCTCTGCTTGGGGCCCTGCATGGTCTTAGTCCAGCTCTGAGAGAACTCAAAGAACCCTGGTTGAAAAGCCCGGTATTGTAACTTGACTCCACAGTAAAATATATAGCTGTGTGTATAGTTGTCAGTGAATAACTGGCTACTTGTATTTTGCATATACTCATGGTATAACAATAACATCTGTACTCTGCAAAGGTCGACCTGTAGTCATTCTGTATGGATCAGGATACTATGATTGACACATCATACTCCATATTTATCTGTGAGCTTGTCTAAACTTCAATAAAGTAATAAGAAGAAACATGGAAACTGCTAGGGGTAGGGGGTCAAAATGGGCTAGCTTTCCACCCCTCACAAACCTCCTTCACAATCTTATCCTAAATTCCAGTAGATCAACTGACTTTTAACTTAGCAGCCTACAAACACCCTGACCTTTGGACAACTGGAGGTCAAAAACGATACTAGAAATCCACCCTCAACAGTGTGCACGATTCTGTGAAAAAGCCCCTAGACAGAGGAGGTGGCACCCAAATTTTTTCTAATGGCACTTAGTAACTGAATGATATAAAACTGGGGACACTTTGGTTTAACATATCCTGCTCTCCTTTTAGTTAGGATATATTGCAAGCAACATAGTATGCTACTCTTACTCTTTAAATACCAGGGATATTCTAAATCTTGCCTTGCCAACAATCATTTATTTTTAACAGGTTCTTCGAAAACAATGAGTCAGCAGAATCCAGACAATGAGATGCATGGAACTGATGGTGGTTCAGGTATGAGTAATAACTTTTAACTGTAAATAACAGGCCTTCTGACACCCTATATACACATAATATTTAATATGATAATAGCAATAATATTGCCCTGCTTTTATTTGCCCAATAGTTTTGAGAAAGTTTTATAGTTGTAAGTATGTAAATTATCACAAATATATTTAATAAATATAATAAAAAAAACTTATACTGCAATAATACCTCTCCGTCTTGTAGCTTTATGCCCCATTTGTAGGTGTGACTGGGATCAGTGCGCCCCTTATATGGTGCTCAAAAAACAGCTATGACTAATGCTGGGCATACATGAGTCGATCTGGCGGCTCAATTAGCCACCGGATCGACTCCCGCCGCGTCCCCGCTCGTCTGCGCGTGCGCCCGGAACGATTTCCGCTCGTCCCCGCCGGCGCTTCTTATTGCCGCTATTGTACGCCCCCGGGGGGATCGAGCGCGGAATCGATCCCCACGGTGATCGGACACGTTGGATATTATCAATCGAGCCATCAGGCTCGATTGATAAGTCTCCCTCAACGGAGTGTATGCCCAGCATAAGAGCATCCTGGGCAAGTGCAGTTCAGAAAGAATCAGAACTGTGCAATGCTAGTGTGCTCCTGGCGGTTGCTAGACCCAGGGGTGCGAAAGCGAGTCCTAAAAGGGCACGCAGACGGATAGTGCTTTAAGTTGTAGTATGAACCTGGGACACAAAATGGAAGTTCTAAAACATTATCCTAATATCCTCAGGGACCTGCGGGCAAGCTGATCCATGAGTTTATAGAAAATGTGGAGATTCCCTTGATGATTTAGATAAGCCTTGAAGAGAAAATTTAAGGTGGAAACGAACTTACCACCAGTGTAAAGCCAATTGCAAGTTTGTCAAAGAGAACCCAGTCTTCAGAGGGGAAAAAGTCCTGCAGCAAATGGAAATCCAGCTGAAACCAGTCTGTTTAACACTGAAAATCATGATGAAATGTTGCCGTGATTGCATCTGTGATTCCCGTTCAGTAAACAAGAATCACAATCGTGCCAAAATCGATGCTTTTTTGCAGCAATTTTTAGTGTGGAAAAAAAGGGGTTGTGTTTTCAACTAAGGGAAAACACAACCCCTACTGGAACAAAAAACACAACCCCTACTGGAATCATGTTTACTACTGCGTGCCAGTAGTAAACCTGATTTCACCCACACTGCGTGATACAATTGATCTACACTGACAGAGTAAGATGATTTTTTTCTCTCTCTATAGCAAATTAAAAATTCATTCTAAAAATGTGTTTTATTATTTAAAAAAAGGTTAATTTTACCTCATCTTTTTACATTAAAGGGTTAAAATCTTCTATCTCTTCCGTCCATGCAAGGACTTGCGGACTAAGGAGCAAAAGATGATGGAGGGCAGATAAGAAATCACCTAATTAGACTTAATTTTCCACAAACAACCCCTGAGTCTTCCCCACTGTACTTTAAACAGAAAACATTAGTCACACTTGAAGAATTTCAACCTAGCCTGGATAATGGCAGTGGAAAAGTAGCAGAGGAGTGAACGCCTCAAACATGTCAGCCCTTTCAGCTATTTGAAGCCAGGAGCTGCTTATATCCCTTTAAGGTCAAACCAGGCCTTAGTGAACCAGGCCTTAGTGAAAATATCACCTAGGGGAAAATGCAGGAGAAACAGTTAATTGCATATGTTATTTAATTCAATTCAATGTTTTACCTAAGCTTTCTCCTAGGTGACATTCTCCAATATATTCTTATTATTAACGAGCTAATAAGAAAAGATTTAGAATAATTGTGACAGTACTATTGAACATTTTATAAATAACATACAGCAATAAACAATAAGCAGTAGTACAAGTGCATATGCTGTAAACACATTGTAGTGATAACCTTGCAACAGCAAGATCAATGAATCAAAGCAACTCCAGTAGCATATCAGTCTCTTGTACCAAAAGAGCTAAACCCATAGCTGATGCCTATGAGAGCTGCTCACTGATTTGGCTGGCAGGTGGAGGATGGGGGGGGGGGGGGGGGGAGAAATATGTTAAAATAATATACAATTTTATTCAAAATTAAATAAGAAATAATTAAAAAAAAAAAACACTGCCTGCAGCAGCGATCAGAGGCCACCAACAGAAAGCTCTGTTGGTGGGCAGAAAAGGGGGGGGATTCATGTGTGTGCTAATTTGTATGGCTCTGCAGCGAGCTATTAAAGCTGCAGAGCCCTGAATTGCAAAAAAAATAGCCTGGTCACTAGAGGGGTGTAAGCCTACGGTCCTCAAGTGCTTAACCACTTTTACACAGTCCCAGATTTGGTAATATGGGCGACTAGAGGTATTAAAAACTTAAGCCATATTATTAAAATAAGCTTGCCCCCTTCGATACTCTCAAACAATTGTTTGACCTGACAAATATTTCTGTATTTCCAACTTAGGCATGCATATCAATTCGTGATATGTTTGGAATTCTGTCTCCAGTGTTAGAAACTGGTGAGCTGCAGGGATTGCGTATGCTGGGAGAGCTAAAGATGGCCACACACCATACATTTTTTTTTATTTTGATTAGATTCGAGCAAGCTGTTCCAATTTTCTGATTGATTGGAAGTTTCGATCAAAATCTTTGAGGTACCACACACATATTTTCGAGATTGCCTCAATTTCGGGATAAAAATTCATTAAGTCTGAAAAAATTGGTTGGTTAGAAAAATCAAGAGAAAAATGAACTTTATAGTTACATACATTTTTTTTCTGGTTGAATACAATTTCACAATCCATCACAAACCATACAATTCTTGATAAGATTGGTCTGAATTTTCCAACATGTCCAATCTCAAAAAAAAAAATTATTAAAAAAATGGGAAATTCGATTGGATTTCTGGATCGAAAACAAAAAAAAAAGCTTTCGATTTTTTGAGACAATGATCATATTTATGGAATTGGTTTTAAATTTGGATCTTTTAATTGTATGGTGTGTGGCCACCTTTAATCGTTAATTTATGAAGCATTGATTGAAAGCACTGTTTATACTGAACTTACCCAAACTAGACAGATGCTATCTAAAGTGGTAACAGGATTTGTTTAATCTGTACAGAGAGGAATGGGATGTTATACTGGAACAGATGCTCACTGTGGTAATCTCGGCTAGGAACTGACTGATTCAGCTCAAATTTTTAGACAGGGTATATACAGAGAGAATGCATAAGATGGATCCCTCCAGATCAGACCAATGCTTCCGGTACCTTTAACACCAGAGCACTTTCCTCCACATGTTTTGGTCTTGCTCTAAATTGCATCCTCTTTGGAGTGGGGTAGGTAGTGTAGCAAATTCACTGCTTAAAATGAATATTGCAAACCAGGATTGTGGCTGTTGGGAAGAATGGCTGACTTGGAACAAAATACTGTATACATAAAAAAGTAATGTTCAGAATCAGAATCAGAATCAAATTTATTATCGCCAAGTACAACGGTGGATTGTACCCGGAATTGGTTTTGGCGCATACAGGGTCGTCGATGAAAAGAAAACAGGAAAAGCATACGGTAAAGCATACATAGACATGGGACAAGCATACATAGGACAACATTACAGCTTGTGCGTACAATTAAAGGGGTTCTTTCGCGAAAAAAGTAGGCAGTTAAAAAATGTGACAGATGACAGGTTTTGGGCCAGTCCATCTTTTTAAGGGGGATTCTCAGGGATTTCTTTGTTTTCAACAGCATTTCCTGAACAGCAGTTTAACTGCCAAAATAGCAAGATACCAGCCGGCCTCCCTAATCACTTGCACACTATTATGTCAGTTAGATTTTGCAACTGTTGTTCAGGAAATGCTGTTGAAAACAAAGAAAGCCCTGAGAATCCCCCTTAAAAAGATGGACTGGCCCAAAACCTGTCATCTGTCACATTTTTCAACTGCCTACTTTTTTCGCGAAAGAACCCCTTTAAGCAGAGTGCACCATTGCATACAGTTAAGCATGGTACATACATATAAACAATAAAAAAGCAACAATAAAAGCAAAACAGAGCATTACAGCATACACGTACAGTTAACGTAATACAAAACATAGCAAGAACATACACTGATAGCAGGAACAGAAAAGATAGCAATGTTCCAATTACTTGGCTTTTATGCCAGGAAAGGAATATTAAAACTATAATAATCAAGCCACAGCTATGCTTTTGTCTTGGGTTCAGGCCATTAATCAGGTACTCCAATTGTACAAACTCACCTATGTCAAAAGGAATTGAACCTCCCACCCCCACCCCAAATATTCTAAAATATGGGTGAGATGGGAGCACTGTATGTTAGAACCCAATGCTCGTGAATATTGCTTGAACTACAATTCTGTAGGATATAGCTTTCTGGCAGTAGGTGAGGATGTTCTCACCATTTTCCCTTTTCCTTTAATTTATTTGTATTGCTTTCTTCTTCTCTTTCTTCCTTGTCATTTGTCTAGCGAACCATTTTACTTAACAACAAGTATGTTTTATAATACTTGTGCAATGGACTAATGGGTATAGTACAGCCTTTCTCAACCATTTAAAGCTGGAGAAACTCTGTAAATAACTTTTGGATCTCAAGGAACCTCTACAGACAAAAATATTTTGCAGGAGGCATGGTCTTTAAAAGCAGGCTATTTTTTCACTACCCCCTATTACACTGCCACTCATTATACTGTCTCATTATCCTAGTGTTTTTTTTTATTAATGTGCTCATTATTATTCTGACCCACAATTTAGTGTTTCTTATTTTACAATACCTACTATTATAATATGCTCTATTAACCTCCCTGGCAGTACGATTATTTCCAGATTTTAGGGTATTTTCTGAACATTTCAGATCCTAAAATCTGGAAACAATCATGATGCCAGAAAGCCAGCAGCAGCCTCTGCTCTCACTCACCTCCCTGGGCTCCAGCGCTGCAATTTTACCTCCATCCACCAGGTGGCACTGTAACACTTTGGTGAGATCAATAACGGTGATCTCACCAGAATGACTCAGAGCCTCCGAAGACAGGAAATAGAAGGGCTACCGACGGGCGGGCTTCATTCATTGCTCTGCTTGGGGCCCTGCATGGTCTTAGTCCAGCTCTGAGAGAACTCAAAGAACCCTGGTTGAAAAGCCCGGTATTGTAACTTGACTCCACAGTAAAATATATAGCTGTGTGTATAGTTGTCAGTGAATAACTGGCTACTTGTATTTTGCATATACTCATGGTATAACAATAACATCTGTACTCTGCAAAGGTCGACCTGTAGTCATTCTGTATGGATCAGGATACTATGATTGACACATCATACTCCATATTTATCTGTGAGCTTGTCTAAACTTCAATAAAGTAATAAGAAGAAACATGGAAACTGCTAGGGGTAGGGGGTCAAAATGGGCTAGCTTTCCACCCCTCACAAACCTCCTTCACAATCTTATCCTAAATTCCAGTAGATCAACTGACTTTTAACTTAGCAGCCTACAAACACCCTGACCTTTGGACAACTGGAGGTCAAAAACGATACTAGAAATCCACCCTCAACAGTGTGCACGATTCTGTGAAAAAGCCCCTAGACAGAGGAGGTGGCACCCAAATTTTTTCTAATGGCACTTAGTAACTGAATGATATAAAACTGGGGACACTTTGGTTTAACATATCCTGCTCTCCTTTTAGTTAGGATATATTGCAAGCAACATAGTATGCTACTCTTACTCTTTAAATACCAGGGATATTCTAAATCTTGCCTTGCCAACAATCATTTATTTTTAACAGGTTCTTCGAAAACAATGAGTCAGCAGAATCCAGACAATGAGATGCATGGAACTGATGGTGGTTCAGGTATGAGTAATAACTTTTAACTGTAAATAACAGGCCTTCTGACACCCTATATACACATAATATTTAATATGATAATAGCAATAATATTGCCCTGCTTTTATTTGCCCAATAGTTTTGAGAAAGTTTTATAGTTGTAAGTATGTAAATTATCACAAATATATTTAATAAATATAATAAAAAAAACTTATACTGCAATAATACCTCTCCGTCTTGTAGCTTTATGCCCCATTTGTAGGTGTGACTGGGATCAGTGCGCCCCTTATATGGTGCTCAAAAAACAGCTATGACTAATGCTGGGCATACATGAGTCGATCTGGCGGCTCAATTAGCCACCGGATCGACTCCCGCCGCGTCCCCGCTCGTCTGCGCGTGCGCCCGGAACGATTTCCGCTCGTCCCCGCCGGCGCTTCTTATTGCCGCTATTGTACGCCCCCGGGGGGATCGAGCGCGGAATCGATCCCCACGGTGATCGGACACGTTGGATATTATCAATCGAGCCATCAGGCTCGATTGATAAGTCTCCCTCAACGGAGTGTATGCCCAGCATAAGAGCATCCTGGGCAAGTGCAGTTCAGAAAGAATCAGAACTGTGCAATGCTAGTGTGCTCCTGGCGGTTGCTAGACCCAGGGGTGCGAAAGCGAGTCCTAAAAGGGCACGCAGACGGATAGTGCTTTAAGTTGTAGTATGAACCTGGGACACAAAATGGAAGTTCTAAAACATTATCCTAATATCCTCAGGGACCTGCGGGCAAGCTGATCCATGAGTTTATAGAAAATGTGGAGATTCCCTTGATGATTTAGATAAGCCTTGAAGAGAAAATTTAAGGTGGAAACGAACTTACCACCAGTGTAAAGCCAATTGCAAGTTTGTCAAAGAGAACCCAGTCTTCAGAGGGGAAAAAGTCCTGCAGCAAATGGAAATCCAGCTGAAACCAGTCTGTTTAACACTGAAAATCATGATGAAATGTTGCCGTGATTGCATCTGTGATTCCCGTTCAGTAAACAAGAATCACAATCGTGCCAAAATCGATGCTTTTTTGCAGCAATTTTTAGTGTGGAAAAAAAGGGGTTGTGTTTTCAACTAAGGGAAAACACAACCCCTACTGGAACAAAAAACACAACCCCTACTGGAATCATGTTTACTACTGCGTGCCAGTAGTAAACCTGATTTCACCCACACTGCGTGATACAATTGATCTACACTGACAGAGTAAGATGATTTTTTTCTCTCTCTATAGCAAATTAAAAATTCATTCTAAAAATGTGTTTTATTATTTAAAAAAAGGTTAATTTTACCTCATCTTTTTACATTAAAGGGTTAAAATCTTCTATCTCTTCCGTCCATGCAAGGACTTGCGGACTAAGGAGCAAAAGATGATGGAGGGCAGATAAGAAATCACCTAATTAGACTTAATTTTCCACAAACAACCCCTGAGTCTTCCCCACTGTACTTTAAACAGAAAACATTAGTCACACTTGAAGAATTTCAACCTAGCCTGGATAATGGCAGTGGAAAAGTAGCAGAGGAGTGAACGCCTCAAACATGTCAGCCCTTTCAGCTATTTGAAGCCAGGAGCTGCTTATATCCCTTTAAGGTCAAACCAGAAGACAGTCATCCATTTGGGGGTGAGGGAGATGGAACTTATCTTAAAGAGGGAGGGGCTGCAAATTTTGCTTCATAAATTGGGGGTGTGGCGGTGGAATGCACTTTTTTTTGCATTCAGTATGGTGACTTATTTGATTTTTTTTTTCTTCAGGGAGTTGTACTGTAAAACTGAAGTCAAGATTTTCAGAAACACATCTTGGAATGAGCGATGAACGCAGCAAGACCCCTGATGCTGTCCCCTGTAATGTTCCCCTGGTGCCCAGTGCACTATACATTACCAGCCCGTGGCCACCGATGGTGCTCTGCTGGCTCTGGGTGCACTTTTTGCTCCCTACACATGCCCCACATGGTTGCTGGAGTAACGGGGTAATCAGATTTTCATCTAAGTCACAACAATAGAAAATGACAGTCTGTTTAAACTAATACCACACACAAATAATACCACACAAACCCAACACAAATAATTCAATATTTCCGTGTTTTTATTGAACACACCACATCTGCAGGAGCTAATTGGAGTGAGGTGTCAGCCAGCTGGAGTCCAATCAATAAGATGAGATTGGAGGTGTTGGTTACAGCTTCCCTGCCCTATAAAAAACACACACCAGTTTTGGGTTTGCTTTTCCCAAGAAGCATTGACTGATGTGAATGATGCCTGACACAAAAGAGCTCTCAGAAGTCCTACGATTAGAAATTGTTGACTTGCATAAAGCTGGAAAGGGTTATAAAAGTAACTCCAAAAGCCTTGCAGTTCATCAGTCCACAGTAAGACAAATTGTCTATAAATGGAGAAAGTTCAGCACTGCTTCTACTCTCCCTAGCAGTGACCGTCCTGTAAAAGATGACCGCAAGAGCACAGCGCAGAGTGCTCAATGAAGTGAAGAAAAATCCTAGAGTGTCATCTAAAGACATACAAAAGTCTCTAGCATATGCTAACATTCCTGTTAGCGAATCTACGATAGTAAAACACAAACCAAGAATGAAGTTCATGGGAGGATACCACAGAAGAAGCCACTGATGTCCAAAAAAAAACATTGCTGCATGTTTAAAGTTTGCAAAAGAGCACCTGGATGTTCCACAGCAGTACTGGCAAAATATTCTGTGGACAGATGAAACCAAAGTTGAGTTTTTTGGAAGAAACACACAACACTATGTGTCGAGAAAAAGAGGCACAGTACACCAACAGCAAAACCTCATTCCGACTGTGAAGTATGGTGGTGGGGGCATCATGGTTTGGGGCTGCTTTGCTGCATGAGGGCCTGGAAGGATTGCTATCATCGAAGGAAAAATGAATTCCAAATTTTATCAAGACATTTTGCAGGAGAACTTAAGGCCATCTGTCCATCAGCTGAAGCTTAGCAGAAGATGGGTGTTGCAACAGGACAACAACCCAAAGCATAGAAGTAAATCAACAACAGAATGGCTTAAACAGAAGAAAATACGCCTTCTGGAGTGGCCCAGTCAGAATCCTAACCTCAACCCAATTGAGATGCTGTGGCATGCCCTCAAGAAAGCGATTTACACTAGACATTCCAAGAATATTGCTGAACAGAAACAGTTCTGTAAAGAGGAAAGGTCAAAAATTACTCCTGACCGCTGTGCATGTCTGAGCTGCAACTACAGGTAACGTTTGGTTGAAGTTATTGCGGCCAAAGAAGGTTCAACCAGTTAATAAATCCAAGGGTTCACATACTTTCTCCACCTGCACTGAGAATGTTTACATGGTGTGTTCAATAAAAACATGGAAACATTTAATTATTTATGTGGTATTAGTTTAAGCAGACTGTGATTGTCTATTGTTGTGACATAGATGAAGATCTGATCACATTTTATGACCAATTTGTGCAGAAATCCATATAATTCCAAGGGGTTCACATACTTTTTCTTGCTACTGTAGATTGTGTTCCCAAATGCTTTAAAGCATATGTGCACAGGTGGGTCTGAGGTAGTATTGATAGACTGTTGTTTGTGGCATGTCAACATAGATATTTTGTGGCGTACCTTTAGTGACTTTAGTAAATGTAGACATCTGACCAGGGGCGTAACTAGAAATCACTGGGCCCCCCTGCGAATATTTGGATGGGGCCCCCCCCCCATAGGTGCCAAATAATCGTAATGGGGCAGCATTTCACTGTAAATTAATTGTAAAGTGGGCAGCATTTTACCAGACAATCGTAATGTGGGCCAGAAAATCGTAATGTGGGCAGAGTTCACCAGAAAATCGTAATGTGGGCCTTTAGAAAATCATAATGTGGGCAGAGTTCACCAGAAAATCGTAATGTGGGCACCAGTCACCAGAAAATTGTAACGTGGACAGCATTCACCAGACAATCGTAATGTGGGCAGCGTTCACCAGAAAATCATAATGTGGGCAGAGTTCACCAGAAAATCATAATGTGGGCAGAGTTCACCAGAAAATCGTAACGTGAGCAGCAGTCACCAGAGAATTGTAACAAGGACAGCATTCACCAGACAATCGTAATGTGGGCAGCGTTCACCAGAATATCGTAATGTGGGACAGAAAATCGTAATGTGGGCAGAGTTCACCAGAAAATCGCAATGTGGGCAGCAGTCACCAGAAAATCGCCATGTGGGCAGCAGTCACCAGAAAATCGCAATGTGGGCATCAGTCACCAGAAAATCCTAATGTGGGCAGCAGTCAGTCACCAGAATATCATAATGTGGGCAGCACACACCAGAAAATCCTAATGTGGGCAGCAGTCACCAGAAAATCCTTATGTGGGCAGCAGTCACCAGAAAATCGCAATGTGGGCAGCAGTCACCAGAAAATCGCAATGTGGGCAGCAGTCACCAGAAAATCGCAATGTGGGCAACAGTCACCAGAAAATCGCAATGTGGGCAGCAGTCACCAGAAAATCGTAATGTGGGCAGCATACACCAGAAAATCGTAATGTGGGCAGCAGACACCAGAAAATCGCAATGTGGGCAGCAGACACCTGAAAATCGCAATGTGGGCAGCAGTGACCAGAAAATCGCAATGTGGGCAGCAGTGACCAGAAAATCGTAATGTGGGCAGCAGACACCTGAAAATCGTAATGTGGGCAGCAGGCACCTGAAAATCGTAATGTGGGCAGCAGTCACCAGAAAATCGTAATGTGGGCAGCAGACACCTGAAAATCGTAATGTGGGCAGCAGGCACCTGAAAATCGCAATGTGGGCAGCAGACACCTGAAAATCGTAATGTGGGCAGCAGTGACCAGAAAATCGCAATGTGGGCAGCAGTGACCAGAAAATCGCAATGTGGGCAGCAGACACCAGAAAATCGTAATGCGGGCAGCAGACACCTGAAAATCGTAATGTGGGCAGCAGTGACCAGAAAATCGCAATGTGGGCAGCAGTGACCAGAAAATCGTAATGTGGGCAGCAGACACATGAAAATCGTAATGTGGGCAGCAGACACCTGAAAATCGCAATGTGGGCAGCAGTCACCAGAAAATCGCAATGTGGGCAGCAGTGACCAGAAAATCGCAATGTGGGCAGCAGACACCAGAAAATTGTAATGTGGGCAGCAGACACCTGAAAATCGTAATGTGGGCAGCAGTGACCAGAAAATCGCAATGTGGGCAGCAGACACCAGAAAATCGTAATGCGGGCAGCAGACACCTGAAAATCGTAATGTGGGCAGCAGTGACCAGAAAATCGCAATGTGGGCAGCAGTGACCAGAAAATCGTAATGTGGGCAGCAGACACCTGAAAATCGTAATGTGGGCAGCAGACACCTGAAAATCGTAATGTGGGCAGCAGACACCTGAAAATCGCAATGTGGGCAGCAGTGACCAGAAAATCGCAATGTGGGCAGCAGTGACCAGAAAATCGCAATGTGGGCAGCAGACACCAGAAAATCGTAATGTGGGCAGCAGACACCTGAAAATCGTAATGTGGGCAGCAGTGACCAGAAAATCGCGATGTGGGCAGCAGACACCAGAAAATCGTAATGTGGGCAGCAGACACCTGAAAATCGTAATGTGGGCAGCAGACACCTGAAAATCGTAATGTGGGCAGCAGGCACCTGAAAATCGTAATGTGGGCAGCAGACACCTGAAAATCGTAATGTGGGCAGCAGGCACCTGAAAATCGTAATGTGGGCAGCAGACACCTGAAAATCCCCCTGTGTGTGGGCAGCGGGCAGCAGCGGGATACATACCTTCTTCCTTGCGTTCCATCGCCGCCTTCTCGCTCTAGCGGCTGACGTCACTTCCGCTTCCGGAAGTGACGTCAGCCGCTAGAGCGAGAAGGCGGCGATGGAACGCAAGGAAGAAGGTATGTATCCCGCCGCCGCTGCCCGCTGCCCACACACATTCACTAGCTGGAGGGGAGCGCAGAGGGGAGAGCCCCGAGGTGAGGGAGAGGGGGGAACTTCCCCTCTCCCCGCCGACTGTGGGCAAGGCTTTCCCCTCATGCTGCCACCCCTCCAGCCCCCAAAAAACGGCCCCGAGCGGGCGCAGGCGCTGCAGGGCCTATTGCTACGCCCCTGCATCTGACAGTGAGTTAGGTCATCTATACAATAATTCAGTAGGGTCTCAGGCAGGGAGATCAAGCAACTGTGGTTCTCAAAGTAAAACTAATCCTTCCCACAGATTAAATGCAGAGCAACACGCAGCTGAAACACTTACCAGAGCTTCAGAGCTTCAGGGGCTGATTCCCTTTAGTTCTTGCAGCTGCCAGGTGCTTTGCTGCATCCTCTGGTTGGCTCTCGATGCATACATGTGAACTAATGTGAGTCAGGTGGCACTTCGGGATCCTACGGAGGATGCAGTAGAGCAGCGGGCAGCTGTAGTAGTGAAGAGGACCGGCGTTTCCACTGTGCACAGCTCTGCATTAATGAGAGAGGCAGGCCCCCATAGCTCCCTGTTTACTGTAAGGTGGTTGAGACTGCTGGTTGGTTAAGTCCAGGGACTCTACTGTACGATATTCTTTAAAAAAAATAGTAGTTCGGCATGCAGTACCATCAGAATATCCAACAATGTAACTACAAAATACATATTTAGTTTATATGTGGTTCGAAACAGCGGCAATATCAGTGCATGGTCATTTGATAGTAAAAATACAGCAGAAACAAGAAACACTAGAGGGCAGACACTCCCCTTGGGTGCTCAAACATTACCTCCAGACACTGGGCATTAGAAGTTGAGGTTATTAGGGTGTTTTCTACATTTGTGTAACCTACCGATGGAAGAGCAGCAAGATGGTGGAAATATCATAATTTCTATTAAAATGCAGTTTGAGGAAGCGATATAACATGAATGCAGAAACAACAGATAGATAGTTGGGGACTTGAGATAATAGTATAGATAGGTCAAGAGTTGAGAAATAAGTTTGTGTGTTGTCAGAGTAGAGATGGTATTAGAAAATTAAAGCGTGTACTGATTGTCCCAGGTCATGAGTGTAGATAGAGAAGAGAAGGGGTCCAAGACTGGAACCTTGTGATAGCAGACATGAAGAGGAATTAGTATTGGAGTAGGACACAGTGAAATACCTTTGAAACAGGCAAGGCAATACATCAGTGTTACAGACTGATATGTGTTGCTGAAAAGCAGCCAGAAGCAGTCAGAAGTGTGCTAGCGTGTTTAGGCCAAAAGTCTTTTTTTAAATATTCTTCTTACTTGCATTGATCCATGTGTTTTTCAGCCAACTCCCATAATGACTGAAAATATTTCCTGATCTTCTGACCACCATGAAGGGGTTTGGTATGTAGACAATTGAAATCTCCTCCTTGGAGCTCAGATAAAGCTCACCTTGATTAGGTAGCGAATGCCGGTGCACTTTCTCTGCAGGTCCACCACTCCTGCCAACCGAGTACTTCACCACTATTGAAAAAGGCACTCCACAGGCTTCAAACTTGCGTTTGTGATTTATTGAGCAAGACACACTACATGTTACGGGTCAGGAGACCCGTAACATGTAGTTTGGTATGTAGGCAGACTGCCTCTCTATTCACTGTATTATGTCTATGGTACTCACTGGTGGTTAAAAGAGCAAGAGATGTTTACTATTACTTGGATTAAGCTATTAACATTTGAAAAGTATGCAATACCATGCACATTAATTAATGCAAGGTTCTGCACTGTAATCTAGGCACAATTCCTTTACCTCATTTCACTTGTGGGTACTAGTACAGCAAAATACACTGCTCATTATCTTATGCAACTGTCTGCATTGATAAACCTTATCTACCACGAGAGAAGCAAATGCTCACTCCCAGGCAGACAGCAATCTACCATTTAAATTGGTCTGCAGGAAGCCTGTCAGTCATTAAGCTGCACATACTTACACCTGTGTCTGCAGTAGCAAATCTAGCAGGAGCTGTAAGATTGTTATTTGCGACCAAATCCTCTCTCCTGTATATGGCTGCATTTTTGCAGCTTCTGCTAGATTTGGTACTACAGACACAGGTGTGAGTATATGGCTGACAGGTTGTCTGCAGACCAATTTAAATGGCTGTCTGGGAGTGAGCTTTTGCTTCTCGTGTGTTTGGTATTCAACATTCAGGGGTAGTTGTTGGTGATTTCCCTGGTGCCCTGCACTCCCACTTTGAGGTATGCAGGGTTGGGGTCCCGGGTGGTGGCAGAGCCTAGGGCTCCCACCTGTCGTGTGCACCAGTGTTTGTGTTTTTAACCACTTCACCACTGAGGGGTTTTCCCCTTATGGACCAGAGAAATTTTCACCTTTTAGCGCTCCTTACTTGTCATTCACCAATAACTTTATCACTACTTAGTTATCACAACAAAATGATCTATATCTTGTTTTTTTTGCCAACAATTAGGCTTTGGGTGGTACATTTTTCTAAGAAAATTATTTTATTCTAAATGCATTTTAATGGGCCATTATAATTTTAAGCCATTATAGTTTTAAAATAAAAAAGTGCTACTATGGATAAAACCCACAGATTTTATTCGCCCCTTTGTCCCTATTATTACAGCGTTTAAAGTATGTCCTGCGTACAATGTATGGCACCATTATTTTATTCGGAAATAAAGGTGTATTTTTCCATTTTGCGTCAGGAAATGCTGTTGAAACAAAGAAAACCCAAACCCAGAGAATCCCACATGAGGAGATGGACTGGCCCAAAACCTGTTGGTTCTGTCAGATTTTACCTGCCTACGTTTTCGTGATAGTGGTCCTTTAAAGGACCACTATTGTGAAAAATGTTTAAATTTAAAATACATGTAAACATATACAAATAAAAAGTATGTTTCTTCCAGAGTAAAATGAGCCATAAATTACTTTTCTCTTATGTTGCTGTCACTTGCAGTAGGTAGTAGAAATCTGAAAGAACCGACAGGTTTTGAACTAGTCCATTTCTTCCTGAGCTGAGCTGTGTTAGCTGCGGTTTCTATATGCTGGCATGTGAGAAAGTCCTCGGCTGAGTAAATAAAGATTTCTATGTTTTTGGCAAATATGGAGAAGTCTTATTCTCAGCAAGGCTTTTATTCTTTATAAAGACACTACCTAAAAAGGATTTAAACAAATATGCTAGCAAGCCTCCCTGCTCACTTCACACATTTTTGGCAGTTGAACAGAGCACCTGCCATTCACTTAGTCCTTTTGAAACTATACAGAACCCTAAGAATTCCCCCATGAGCAGATGGCTACTCCAAAACCTGTCGGTTCTGTCATATTTCTACTACCTACTTTAAGTGACTGCAACATAGGAGAAAAGTAATTTATGGCTAATATTAATTTGGGAGAAATGTACTTCTTATTTCTATGTGTTTACATTTATTTTACATTTTATGATATTTGCGGTAGTGGTCCTTTTAAAAAATAGTCTATGACCTTTGTAGGATGTCAAAAGAAAATTACCTTACTCAATGAGACTTCTCCATATTTGCCAAAAACATAGAAATCTTTATTTACTCAGCCGAGGACTTTCTCACATGCCAGCATATAGAAACCGCAGCCAACACAGCTCAGCTCAGCAGGAGAAAGTGCAGTTTCCCTGGTGTGCAGAGTCTTTTAAACCCTAATTAATATGATAAAGTATTCCTCCTTTTGGGCAGTTCTTTCTGGTAAGTGTCCAATCAGCATCATATCAAGGTGACTCAGTCCTCCTTTTTGGGCGGGGTTACTTAACTTCTCTCTGTCCTCCATGAAAGTGAAAGTCAACTTTGGAGGAAGTCTTCTGAAGTCAGTTTCTAGTTTCGTTTCTCAAAGTCAGACCTGCCCTCGGAGAACTGGTTCAAACTGCCCTTTCGGATTGCTCCTTTGTCCTCTGGAAAACTGGAATTCCACTGCAAAGGACATAATAAACTGTGCACAGTAAATGGTTCAAAAACATATATAACATATATTCAGTGATATTGTGATAACTCTTTATTTAAAGTGTCACTCTAGCACACTGGTCTGATTATATAAATGTGATTCTTATAGCCACATGAGAATATAAAAAATATACCATGTGATTAATTATAAATCTTAATAATTCTTTCCACATTTCCCTCCTGTTTATAATTAATACTGTGGATCGATTACATATGTGTATAAAAATAATATTTACATTCACATTTCTGTGCTTATGCTTGCTTAAGCCTCGGGTATCTGCAAATGTGTCTCCACTACAGGGATTGGAGACTCAAGCAAACACAGCCTTCTATTCCCCTTTACTGCAAATGGGTATGCACTACAGCAAGTCAGGGCATAGAAGTGAAATGACCAAAAAAAGAAAATCAGACTCTGGCCGTGAGCTGGAATAATTGCCTCACACGTTGTCCTGGCCATCCCCCTCCAGCATGCCATCATAATCTCCTCCCAGATCACCGTATGATTCTTCATCATGCTGCGCCAAG